>NC_089174.1:46391451-46751035 GCF_009819655.1 Sylvia atricapilla
AAGTTAAATGCTTCTTAGAAGTCTTGAGGAAAAATGAATTAATTTTCTTGTTTTGCCCAATGGTTCTATGTGCAAAAATAACCACTTCACATTTACAAACCTTCTATAAACTTTTCACATGGACAGAAATGCCCAGATGAACTTAGATCGCATGAAGAACATCTGGGTAAGGAAGAAAACTTTTTTTTTCATGGCATATCTGAACAAGGTAAATTCTTACCACATTTGTAATACATTTCCAGAGATGTTTTGTGTCCACAGAATTATCATTATTAACATTATTAATGAAGGGTTTTATACAAAGATGCTAATGTAAGTTACTGATCTTATGTAGCCCTGAGGATTTTGTAGCATACAAAGTGTTATGATGAATTTCTAGCTAAATAGGTGTGGCTGACTGTGCATGAAGGCACCTTCTTCAGAATTACTTCAATAAACTTTTTTTTTTTTTTTTTTTTTTTTTTTTTTTTTCCCTGCAAATCATTGTAATGAGCTTTTTGCCAGCATTTCCCCAGAAACCTTAGGCTCATTAAGGAACTTTGAGTTTGACAGACACATGTTAGTACCAAAGAAAATATCTTCCTTAAGAAACAAAAAATAAGAAAACAAACTTCTAAGTGGAGATTACACCTATAGGTGCGAGTTCAGTGTAGCAACCCATTGATATGCTGAAAGACTAAAACTCAAGGACAAAGTGAGTTATAAAATAGGAATGTAGTTTATATGGGCGGGCACATGGGTGATATTTCGCAAAGGCTTGTGCACCCACTCTCAGTGCTCTCTTTTATCCTCTAAAATGTTATATATGCATTAACATTTATGCACATTCATTTTTTGACTCCTCTTTGCCCCGCTTCACATGCTAATTATCTTTTTAGTCCTTCAGTGCCTGTGCATTTATCTCTGGGGTCGTCTTGGTGTCGTATGGTATGAAGTAAGTGGTCTTCAGCAAGGCTGAACTTTTCACCTTGTCTTCCTGCACATGCTCTCTGATCCCCTGGCTACAGTCCAAACCATAAGACTTGTCTGATGCAGCTTTAGGAGTCCGAGGAGCCTTGTTATCTCAGTGGCCATGTAAGTTTAACATACTTTGTCCTGTTCTGCGGAACAGCCTTTTCCTTATCATACCCCCTTGCATTTGTTCACTTTGCTTTTGTATGTACACTCTGTCATTCCTTCACAAGCAGTCAATACAGTACATCACAAAATGTGCAAATATTAAATTATATATATCATCTTGATGTCTATTTCTAATCAATACCCCTCTAATTCCTAATCCTGTGTCTCACCATAATAACACAAGGTTTAATCTAATTCCCAGTTCATTAGGCTGTTAGTATGTTCATAAAAGATTGATTCAAATTCAGAAGATTTTTGTGCTTTTGCCCTCTGCATGGATGGCAGTCAACATGTAAGGCTGAACTATCTGTTTCTGTGTAATGATGCCATTTCAGTTTTTACCTTTTTTCTTTAATATATTTTCTCTGTATTCTCTCTCTATATATTTGTAACCTATTGTATTAGTGGCTAATTTTTCCAGTAGTTTTCCATGCCCTTTCTAGGCAGAAAGACAAAACATATTTCAAAGCCCCTATTTTATCTTGGTTCTCCCTGGCTACGAAGGCCAAAAAACACTTCGACACACATTTTCATCAATGAAGTACAGTACTGTCTAAGTGGGGAGAATTTAGAAGGGCCTTGGACTGAGGGTACATTCCCAAAGCTGTTTTTGGAAAAAACAACAGTCACAATAGGAGATTTTTTTCACATTTGAGAGCACAGTTTCCTCAATTTTCCCTTTCAGCAAAAGGTAGCCAGGTTTCCCTTGAATCCACTGCACAAACCACTTCTTCATTTATCCTTCGGCTACCTGCTGTGTTCACCTTTTCCCTTGGCAGTGCTGCACAGGGATCATGTGCTGCCCAAGAGTTCCAGGTCCCCACTCCCCATCCAGGAGAGGGAGAAATGCCAGAGATGGCAGTAACCCTTGGGTTAAAAGGGGCTGCATTAAGGCAAAATGAAAACAAATCAAAGTTACAGATTTTCTGGATTTAGAACCAGAGATATGGAAACCACTGAATGTCTGCAAAGTAGGCGCATGATCACAAGCAAAGGACCTGAAAGAAAAGCAGCAATCATTGATTTCCTCATTGTGCAGAAGCCCATCATAGTATGGGGAAAAGACCTATTGTCATGAAATGTTTAGTTTAAGTGAGAATAGATATATATTTTGTAAATTTATGTAAATTATGTTTTAGATGTAGGTTTTAAATGCAAGTTTTGTTAAAATATGCCAATCTAATTTACAGAGTTTAGTTGTTTTTTTTCTCAGAAATAAGAAGGCTTCAAAGGAAACAGCAGTGATGAAACACTGAGAAGTGTCACTTGTTTGTGAGTGGAAGAGAAGAAAATTTTTACATTGTAATTGTTATAGGTTGTAAGATATTTTGTAGGGTTTTTGTATTTTGTTTTAAGATAACAAGTAAGTTAAGTAAGTAAAGTTAAGTTTAAGATAAGATTTAAGTAATATGTACTGTGAATTTGTTAATTTTCTGTATTTATAACTGACTTTTTATGTGCTTTAGCTCTTCTTTTCTAATTATCTAAAAGACATGTGTCATCTCAGGATCTTTCTTTATGTTTTTTAATTGCTTAAGCATTTTGTAATTACTATTGTTAAGAGCTTTGTTCTATAAATTTATTAAAGGATATCACTTTAGGATAAAGCCACGGTCCTGGCCACACTTTGACTTTAACTAGAGGAGATGTTTTCATCAGCAAACCCAGATGTTTTCTGCACCAAAAAACTAGATACAAGTCACTTAGACTTGATGATTTGAAGTTATCAATGACAGCTGGACAGACTTTTGGACTGAATTTGGCAAAGGATACCCAGGTCTTCACCGAAAAAGAGTTTTTCAGCTGTTGCAGAATCTGGGACAATGAAACAGCATTTTGGTAATTGGCAATCATTTAAATTTACATGTGTTACTGTTAACAGTCATCAACTGTTCATCATCTGAAACATTTTCAGTTGTTGCATTTGAGAATTTTCCTGATAGTTTTCATTTTTACCAAGAGTTGTGCATTTTCCATAGAAGTATGGCAAAGAGCTTGGCTGTAATTCTGTATATACAGAACATAAGTGAATTCCTGCACAGAAGGTGAAGTCATGTCAGGTGCAGAAGCTCTGATGGCTCCAAGAGTGGAGAAGTGAGCACACAGAAGAGCTCAGTGACAAGAGCCCGTGACAAGACTGCAACCATCTTTTTGTCTGTGTGTGAGGACTTTTGGGGTTGGGTTTTCTTTTTTTTTCTGTGAGAAAATGTGTTGCATGAATTTGTTGGATTGTTCAGAAACAATTAATGGGAGCATGGAGCAGTTGTGAGAGGGTGTGAATGGACTTGAGAAGAAACTGGATCATGGATGAATGGCATGTTTGATTTGTTTGGCCCTTCACCATTGCGAAAGGGAATTTCAAAAACGATTGTATATATTTTATTGGAGCTTGTAATTCTTCTCATGATCATGCCGTGTTTGCTTCAGTGCATGCAGTTTTTGGTGAAAACAGAAGGGGGAGATGTTGGAGTCCAGGACATTCCTCTGAATGCTCTGGAAGGTCACAGAGCTCAGCAGAGAGGGACCTGATTAAGAGGGTTTGAGATCTCTACAGGGTGACTTGAGATCTGTACAAAGGAGGGTTGTAGACCCTGGCCCAGAGCCCAGGATGACACAGCCTTTGACTTGAGTCTGTGGAAAGAAGTTCCAATACTCAGAGAAGAATAACAAGTCACAAAGGTGTGAAGACAGTACTGTAGTGCATCACAGAGTGAAAAAATTTGTAGTTTTAGGGTTCTTAGTATGTGAATGTAGTTTTAGGGTTCTTAGTGAATGGGGAACAAGATGAGGATTTATGGCAGTGCCCTTGGTTCTTCTTCCCTGGCCTCCATCTTTTTATGTGATGACACAAAGTAGTTTAAGGGGGACTGGGTCAGAGTAGAGATGACCCTGTTAGCACAGGTGATAGGTATTGGCTGTAAATAATATACATGTAATTATCTGTATAAAGAGGCTGTGACCTCCCTTGGGAGGGGAGTTGTCCTGTGTCCGAGCAGCAGAACACCTCAGCCGGGCACAGAGAACACTGTAAGACAAGAACTAACAAACACCGCGAGAAACCAAGAAAAAACAGGACCTTGAAGACTCCGTTTAATTCTCGCATCTGGCTCAGGGCCTTCAGAGGCAAAAGACTCTCTTGAATCACCACCAGAGGCAAAAAAGAAAACTAAACCAGAGACTGTCTAAGTGGGGAGAATTTAGAGAGGGCTTGGACTGGGGGGGAATTGCATCACCACTTGTGCTCCTAATTCATGCTTTTCTGTAAATTATGATAATTTACCAAACTTATAAAATTATATGCACCTCCCTGAGAGGTGGGCTTTTGTGAACATTCTTCCATAGCTGGCCCTGGAGGCCTTCGATAATGATCCACTTTTATATTATCTGCCATACCAATATTATCTCAGAAGTGTGTGTTTTTTCATTTCTAGGTTGAAAAAGGCATTGCTACTTTAAGTGGTTTTCTCACCTTAGATTTCCCATTCTGCTGTGCGAATAAGAGCATATGGTGCTCTTTTCTGCTTTGTGTGATGAGTTCAGCGTGCAAACAGAAATCTTGAGCTTCACAGCTGCCTTTGTAAATGAACGCGTTAAAGGGTATGCAAGAGGCAGCTATGAAGTTACAGCTTGCCAGAGGGAAAAAACTACAGTGGAGTGCTGGGGAAAGTCAGTGGTGCTTTCTACAAGCTGTCCATGTATAAGCAGAAGTGGTACTGAGAATCTTAAATGTGTGTTAGAGAAGGAGAGCATCTGCTGTGGGAACTGGAGCGGTTCTGCCTGACTGGTTGTCAGGCCAGAGGTTCTATGTAACTGTCAGAAAATTTGAGCTAACAAAAAGTCTAGTGATACTTAAATTTTTCTTGCTCCTCTGTTTAAACCTTTTGTTTCTTAGGAGAATAGGCATGTAAGTGAGCTTTTTCTCTGTCTTTATTGAACCTGTCTCTCCTTACCTTTTTTTCTTCATAGCTTTTCCTCTCCCTCTCTCTCCTTTTTCCCTGACAAGGATCTTTCTCCAAGTCTGATGTTGCTTTGAGGGAGCTAGACCAGATGCCCTCCAGAGATACCTTCCCATCCACCTTGTTTGTTGGCTTTGTTATTCTATTGTGTTATTCTATTGTTATTCTATTATTGGCTGTGTTATTCTATTGTTATTCTATTATTAGTGTCTTTGTGGTTCTGAGATCAGAAAGAGGCTGGGAACCCTAGAAAGCTGGGGAGATGGAGATGCTTACTGAGGATCAGCCAGATATTTTCATGCATTTATAGCAGTGGGAGTAGTGAAAGCTTTTCATTTAGGTGTTTTAGAGGGCAGTTTCCTGTGAGTGATGGAAAAGGAATTTCCTAATTTCCTACCTGAAATGATGACCTTTTTTTTTTTTTTTTCTGGTAGTGAGAGCTTCAGGGAACTGTGTGAGGAGAGAGACTTAAAACATGAGCCATATGGTGGTTAAACACTTGTGCATGCTGGGAGCACTCAACAGACAGAGGGGACTGGGTGGAATGGCCACCATGCTGTGAATCAGACACTAGTAAATTCTCTCCCAGAGAAAATATCACTGAGCTCCACATGAAAGCAGCAGAGCAGACTTTTCACTCTGCAGAGAATGGGATAGCTTCAGTTTTCATAAAAGCAGCTAGGGGTTAATGTGACTGAGAACAAGAGAGCAGTATTGAGAGGTGTCACCTCTGATGTGTCATATGAAATGATGGGAATGTGGGCACAGTCATACAGAAATGGATATCTTCTTTCATGTTACTGGAAACATGTCATAGTGACTTTGGGGATCTTATAATACAATAAGACTTCACCTTTACTAACACTGAGGCATGCACTGAAATCCATATTGCATGGAGTACTTAGCAATGCCCCGAGCAGTGAATTGGAATACTGTTACAAGAAAGTCCCTGACATGGAAAAGGACTGCTAGTTACATACGCATTGTTGAATGCTACCTTTCAAACAGCAACTTTATGGTGGGAAAACACAGAACTCACTTTCCTTCAATTTCATGTTAATCTTATCATTAGTATTGTATTAGTCTCAAGTTGCTGACTACATTCACTTCAGAGAACATCTATGGAATATTTTAGTGGGAACAATGCCAACATTTGTTGAAAATTCCGTGCTTCCTAGCACAAAGATTTTCCCACCCATAAAGTGGTTCATTCAATGGAAATTGCTACTGCAGAGAAGGCTAATATTTTCTTACTGATGTCATTGATAGATATAGAAAGATTTGCACCAACAAGGCTTTTATTTCAAAGGCAATAATAGAAAATTCCATTGCTAGATCTTGAGAAACTGTTATGCTTTATGAAATTTCATAGCTATGACTCCAAGCATCAAAGGCAGAATTTCCTCATTCATTCCAAATATGTAAAGGTCTGAAAAGCAGGATTTAATTTCTCTGACCTGTTAAGTAACCCCATTAAGCCCTTGTAGCTTTGGCAGGGTGTCTAGAGGGCAAATAGATAGATCACTTCTGTATTCTGGTGTATGAACAGGCACTGAGTAAATGAGCAGAAGGTCATACCAAAGAGGGATACACTGGGTGACATACACTAGATTAACCACAAGATGAGCCGGCGTGTTCCTGAAGCTGATGTTCTCACCGGCTCTTCTTCTGCGTCTCTTTGACTGTGTCCAGTGCACACTGGTGTGTTCTGAGACTGGGCTGTGAAGGCTAGGAACCCAAAATTGATGTGCAAACCTGATGTTTTCCAGTACTAAACCTGAGATGTGCTACTTGCTACTTAATAGATGTCAATCCCTTCTTTTCATGGTTTCCTATGAAGTGGATTTCAATTTATGCTTAGATCTTAGTGGGAAAATGGAAAACAGAAAAATCCTACAACTTAGTTTAAAAAACCTCAAACACTTCAAAAATCACTCTGCGTATTTATTCTGCAGCAAACTCATGGCACCGTAGTTGTGAACAATTTTGCTTGCTCATCTTTGAGACTACAGAGGGCTTTCTACAAGCAGATGAATTTATACCTGCTCAGACCTCTGATTCGCTATTGGAAGGAAGAAAAGTAGGAAGGAAGGAAGGAAGGAAGGAGTATCAACGGAGAGGCATAAACCTAAAATTCTTAGCCTCCTGTCTTTGAGGGAAAAAAATCCACAGAGCACTCAGTATTTATTTTCCCCTCTCCCTTTTCTGAGTATAGTGTTAGCAAGAGATACTTTGGATTGTGCCTCTGAATCTTAGCTTACATTTCTATTCAAGGATCCCTCTGTGACATGGCAGGATTCTTGTGTTGGATACTGGCTTAATGTTTCCTGGAGCACTGGAAATAATTTTCACAAAAATTCAGAGCCCTAGGAGGTGGCTGCAAACCACACTGATGCATACTGTGGGATGCAAGAGTGAGCAAGCCTGGGTGCTTTGCTGTAGCAATGATTTGTTATTTGAGTATAATTTATGACCAGGCCGGTGAGACCAGTTTGGAAGGGTACTGCTACTAAGTAATTCTTCTAATGCTCAAACCTGTTTCTGAACTGAGATAGGGAAAGGTCATGTGTGACATATGCTGGGGTCCTGAGGTGTCAGTAGCCTGTAATGTGTAGGAGGGACAAACAGCTAAGGAAAAACTGCTTTAACTACCAGCTGTGCCATATTTAGAGCATCAGACCATGACATTTAATTCTTCCAGGGGTGATTTGGAACTTAGGAAAATCATGTTACTCTGACATCTGCTTGCACTACATAAAAAGCTTTTAACCTCACCTGTTTTAAAAAAATACATTGTCTTCCATATGTGTGTTTTCACCTGCCCCTTTCCCTCCCCAGGAGTGCATTTCTTTAACTGTATGGTTATGAGGAGAGATCTTTCAGGTTAGCAAGAACACTGACTGCTGATGTGGGCTCTTTCTGAAGGGATAGCATCTTAATTGCTCATTCTAAGTTTGTCTTTTCCAGGTACAAAATAAATCAGTCTCAAGCTGTGTAGCTATTGAGAGGAGACATTTCAGTGCAATAGAGAATACAGCCCTATGTGTGAAAATGGCATACTTTGAAAATCAGTTCCTTGTCAAAACAGGGTGTTGATTATTTTTACTTAATATATTTATGAGGCACTAAAGGGGCAAACCACAGTATGTAATTAGGTCAACATTAGTCTATTGCATGTGCATATAGCCAGTTAACTATACCTTGTACTTTGCAATGCGTAATGTACCACTCAGATCACAGAACTGCTGATATATTGTATTGTAGGCTGAAGAATTGATCTTGTATTACAAGATTAAGATTAATCCACAGAATTAAGACAGGTTCAGAACTGTGGCAATTGGTTTTGAAATGATTTATGGTGAATGCATTATGTCATTTTCCTCAAAAATGATATTGTACTTACTTCCTTTACTACATAAAACATTTCAGGAGGTGGATGTGTTAAGGGATTTATATCATTACTGTGCAGAATATCCTAAATAAGAGCGAGAAAAGCATACTGAGACCAATATGCTTTTGGTTGTCAGGCTGAGAAAACATTTTGTACACAAGAAAACAAGGACCCACATTCTTGGTAGCCTTGAGGAAGAGGATAGAACTGTACATTGAACTCCTCATAGGCTTACCAGTATCAAATGTGTAATGAACATCCGTCTCATTTAACTGTATATTTCACCTAAGAAACTGGAGAATGCAGATATTGGGCAGAGTAATTTGGCTGAGACTCTGAGAACAGGCAGGCCCTCTTTGCATAGACCTATCCCAGGTGCCAGTACAGTTTGCTTCTGCTCTGCTGATATATATAACTTGCTGATGGTTTGAGTAAACTGATGTGCAGTTTTTATGGGTAAGTGTTTATCCTTATTAAAAAGCCTGATTTATTTTTTTATTGTATGGGTGTTTAAAGTCTTTCGTTGAAGAACAAATTGAATCTTCATATCTTTTACAGACACATCAGACTGAATTCTCTTTCTTTCATTACATCCACTACAAGTCCAAGTGGAAGTACTGATTGTGCCAGCATTAACTCACTGATAATTTAAATAAAAACTGTGAAAAATGAAGGACAGTGGGGACTCTGGTGACACTTCATGCCGCTCACTTAAAGTATTCAAATGGCCCTGCTTAGTCTCTTCTGGGACACAGGGACACCCAAAGAATTATGTAATGTTTGAGCCATACTATGAACTCCCTGGTAGACTTCTTGCTTGACCCTGGGAAGGTAATGCCAAACAGCTTGGTAAGACCATGGCTGTGATCAATGATTTCCTACCTCTATGAAGCTCTTCTGTCCCATCTAGTAACTTAAGTTTTTTATCTAATTTTTAGTGCACTTTGGGTTCCATCAGGAAGAGAATCCATTCATAGTGCAACTTTCTGCAGTCCTGGCAAATTGATAGCTGTTCACTGGCTCTCCAGCTTTTACTCCCTGCTAAAAGGAGGTAAAAATGTATACTTTAGAGGTAAACACTGTTTGGCACTGCAGTGCCTTCTCTGTCTTGCCTGCAGATATTCATCATTTTGCAAGGCTAGAAGCCTCAAACTAATCTCTTTAGAATATTAATGTGAAAAAACCTTAGAGAACTCCTTGGAATTAACTGAGTTTCAGTTTACAGGTTTCTATTTCAGTCTGTCCTTATTCTCTCTGTTGAATTTTATTTGGCCCTGGTGACTTTTCTTTTTTTATTATCATTTGTACTTTTCCAAGTGTGAGGTTGTTTAGGAAACCTGTTTGTGATGCTTATTCCTGAAGGTGTGGTGGTGGGTGACAGCAGCATCCCTGGTTGTATCTCTGACTCTGTTCCTCGCCACTCTGACCTCCTTCCAACAGTGACTCTGTTCCTTTTAAGATTTGGGAAATTACTTTTCTTCTCTCTTCCCTATTACTACATAATTTGCTGATGGTCTAAGAGACTTGATGTGCAGTTTTAGTGGGTAAATAAAAGCCTCTACTGACTATAAAAGCCAGAGGTCCCACAGAGCATGAAATTCCCCTATTCCCCTCTCCATTTTTCCTTGAATCTGCCCACCTGGTGCTGAGTTTCACAAGAAGAGCACTGCACTTGGGGAAGGGTGGTGGTTTTTTTTTTTTTTTTTTTTTTTTGTGTGTGTGTGTGTGTGTGTGTGTGTGTATTAGGACACAGCTAGGATGCTTTGAATGTAGACCAAGTTTGATAAATTTTATGATGAGCTTTACTATAAAGTCACATATGCCTGCTCCCTCTCATGCATGGGCAAGATTTTAGCAGGTCTTCTTTCAGCCTCTGCAAATTTAAACATACTTTTCACCCAGTCTTTCTTCTGGCTCCTTTGAGAAGTTTGATAAATTCTAATCATCAGAGTCTATTACTTTGGAATCATTATATGATAGTACAAAAGATGCAGAGAAGGCCCTGTGTCATTGCTCTGTTGGCTATCACAAAATAGTGAGCAACTCTGTCCTTCTCTACCCAGAAAAAATTCTTGGGGAGGTGCCAGACATCTCTGCTATCAACTGACACTATCACTTTAAATCAAGTGAAGCAGACATTGCAGATAATGTCTTACTGCCACAGAGCAGCTAACCTTGACAAACCTAGAGGTAACAAATTTTAAGTCAGAACTGAGACACATACTGGCAAGACCTGTAGTAAAAAAGTCTAGTCTTGTAGCTATCACCTGTGGCTACAGGTATTTGGACATATATCTCCAGCCTGTGACTTGAATGACAGCCTCCATGAATACAAAATTCGCCTTTCAAGTTTTGGAACACTATCGACATGGAGTGGTTTGAAAGCACTTCTCCTGGCTTTTTGTTCTTGTCACTCCCACAGCAGTCCCTTGGCTTATAGACTCCTTTTGGGGCTGTCCCAGCATCTCTGGGGAGAAGCTCGCTAGTGTCAATTAAAAATGACATTCACCACCTGATGAATTCTATTTCCTTGTACGAGGACTTGGACTACAGTGTGTTAAAAGCTGAAAGAAATCTGGACAGAAGCAGAGGGAAGTTGGAATTAAGAGGATTATGAAATTCACTGACTTTCTGAAATGAAATTGGCAGGTTGGTATGTTTTCTGACATAATTTCAATACCAAACTTACAAATCACACTCCTAACAGACTTCTGAGGCTTTCAGATGTTCCGTATTCTAACTGTCCAACCTATCATGCTCCGTATGCCTTTGCAAAGTGCGTTGTAATGGAAACTGTAGCACTAGCACAGTCTTGAGAAATGACTCCTTGTGGGATTTATTAATGCAGCCCAGATCTGGAAAGATGGGGTTGACCTTCTGGAAGACAGAGTATCCACACAATACGTGGATTGCAAAAGGTACCAGGAGTACTTCATATCACTCAGTTCATCGACTAGTGGCCCTTTTCACTGCCTTTTTCAATAGAAGAATACTTGAAGAACTACTGTAGATCTGAGTCATGCTATAAGCTCCATTGCTGACTTCTTGCTTGACCCTGGACTGGTCAGAGATCACAGTGAAATTGTGGGACGTTTGCCTGTCCACAATAACTTCCTGGCCATGAACATGAGTCAGTCAGAATGAAATTGATCCTTTTCCACTAAGATCTCTTTGAGCCTGAAAGACCTCCTGGCTTCCACATGCTGAAAGCAAGCACTTGACTAGTTTATACCACAGAATAGCAGCAGCAGGCTCAGGCACTGAAGGCCTAAATCTGTTTGCTCTCCCCACAGCTAAGAAAAGGATAATAACAGTATTGCACCTTAGAAATATGTTGGTATGTTGATGGGGAAGAAATCAGTCAATTTCACTTGCATAGATATGTAAGAATGCCATATGCAGCCCACATAATAATTTATCTCCTATGCCCCATTTCATGTACTGGCTGCTACCAGAAGTTCTGTGTTAATTTACCTGGAGGAGAACACCCTTCCTAAATATGCTGTGTTTTAAGCTATCACTGAATGAAGGGATTTGAATAGCAAAGTGGCCAAACTTGTTGATGAAAATACTGCTGCAAGTAGCTTGAGACAGTTGGGCAACATGATGGTAAATTACATTCATTGTTGCTGGCTGCAAGGGAATACAAATCAGATGGAACAAATTAATCTCCTTTTATACATCGATGGCTTCTGAATTAGTTGTCACCTCCCAGGGTAAAAATAAGCTATAGTTTGCATTGTGGAAGTTCAATGAAGATGTCTGCTCAATTTTCAGCACCAGTCAGAAATTAATAAGCTGTTGAACAGCTTTAAACTGAGGCTAGGGAGCACCACAGCAGCAATGCTCTGCACTACATATTTTCTGCTTTGGGTACATGTATATTTTAGACTCCTCTCATTGCTCTCTTAAAACACAGAAAAAGTCAAACTCCTGAAAAGAAATCAAGGAGACATCCCTAGGAAAGCACAAAACTGGGCAAAATTGATAGCTGCTAGCAAAGGAATAGTTGTACAGGGGTCTTTTTTTCTCAAAAAGTCAAGGCAGGTGCTCCATATCTTCAGCTTTGGATTGCCATGATTTGCCTTGCAACAATCAGACTAATGGCTGAAGTAAACACCCATGCCCAACTCTATGTTTTCAGTTATGAGAAACATACTTGGTTTAGGCCATAATATTGGAAACAAAAAAATGAATAAAATTATTTTTTTATTTCTCTTTTTCTTTCTTTTTTCTTTTTATTATTATTAAAGCCTTTGCTATTATCTTTTTCTTAAAAGATTCTTTAAATTGTTTCCCTTTATCTGTTTGAATCTCTTAGATTTATTGTTATTTTATGGAAAAGAGTGTGGACCAGTGGTTAGATGAGGTGCATTCCTTTTCATAATAGTATATGTAAGTGCATATTTTGTTGTAGCATAATGTTTCTCTTTCCCTAAAGCAGTATTCTTTGGTTATTATAGGAGTTAAGTTCCTAGTGGGAGATATTTTGACAATTCCTATATTTCTATGAACTGCAACTTAATTACAGTCTCTCTGGGAAACTGATGGGCTTTCATACAGGATTTTTTTCTTCCTGCTCTCAACATTCTTTCTAAAATCTTAATTTTTGGCTGTCAACCAAAAAGTATAGATGAATTTAATTTTTTTCAGCTTTATTTTATTTATACACAGAGAACATAAGAAATCATATAAGAAATTATGAGATACCTAAAGGTTAAAGTTGAAGTATTCCCACACTGTATCAAAGACTACAAGATAATGACAGTCCAGTGGCGGACTAAGAAGAGGGAAAGTTAATGGACTGTGAGATTAAATTATGCATCTAGTGGGTGCTCAGCTTATTTATTGACAGGTATTGATTCCAGAAATAATTGTTCATTTTTAAAGGTGTTTCTCTGCTTTGTGCTGAGCCAATCAGCCTCCTGGAAGAGGTCATTTAAGGGCGTTATAACACAACTTACTTTTTTGCATGTAGAAGATTAGTGTTATAATAGGATAGTTGATTTTCATGGATTTTTAGTGAAAAGTAGCTGGGGACAATGGCAGCTTTGCTATCAGACATATTTTGAGACGATTTTGTTAAATAAGAACTGAATTTCATGACTGATATCAAGAAGGCTGAATGCTCTCAAATCCATTGGACTTCAGGATGCTTATTCAACCCTCTTTAGGGAGAAGCTTTCAGTGTTTTTCATAAAAACATAGAGTGGTGGAAAGTTATCTCTGAAGGTCCACAGTGTAGCCTTCTGCTCCAAGTGGGATTTCTATCAGTGTGTCTGTGTCTTTGCCTAGTCAAGCCTTCAAAACTCCAAGAATGAGAGGCCACAGCACCTCTGTGTATCATATCCCAGAGCGGTACTGCTTTCTACTATCATTTTTCTTTGGAAGGATTGGACAAAACCAATAGGAATCATTCAAAAAGAGGGACTATGCCTGTAATTTAACTCTTCTTTAGCTTGTTTTGGATATATAGATTCATTTTCCAACCTGATTCATTGATTTTTTCAGTTAATTCCTTTCAGGCACAATTACTGTTGCTTGAGCTCCCTTTATTCTCACATGAGGCTCTATTAGCTTTTAGCAGAGGTTTTTGTTCATGAATAATGCAGAAATTGAGCACCTAATAGAGATGGCAGCTGGAATCTGGATTATCACTCTCACAAATCCATCTTTTGTAGAAAATGTGGAAATAAGAAATACAAAAACCCTGCCCCTTATAAAGATCTGTAGTCATGCTGACTCAGCACGCAGAAAGACTTGCAATAAATGCGTCTTTTCCATTCAATAAATTTTTGAGTTCCTCTTGAACAAGTGACAAAGATTTACCCTCATGCTTTGAATTGCTCTGACAAGGGGATGAGGCCATGCAAATGGCTGTGGTACTTGGTGGCTGTAGGGAAATCTCAAGTAATATTCTCCTGAGATGGTCTTGTTGGGCAGGGTTTGTCTGTTTCAAAGGAGACTGCATTCCAGAGCCTTACAGGTCTATTGACATTTAAGGATGTGCTGGAAGTCAAGGCCATCTCTATGCACTTTGCTGCAGAGATGCTGGTGGCAAAAACCTCCAGCAGGTGCTGTAATACAGGGACTGTGTATCCTCTGTTGATGCATTCACCTTCACTGGTTTCTACTTGCTTGAGGCAGATGGGGAAGGTGCTTCCTCCTTTCTGACTCTGACCCTGCCAAAAAACACCATCCCTCTTATTTTCTCCTCTTTGTCCCCTTCTCTGACATTTGGTATAGATACATACAGGTAATAATCTTTCCAGCAGGGCTGCTGTGTTAGCAGCATGAGACAGAGGGAAGAGACAGATGCAGAGCTGCAATCCTGCCTCTTCTTCCCTGCTCCTGAGATGATGCATCTGGGTAGTGATAAAGTGGCCTCACCATCTTCCCCTTTTAGATTTTCCTTCCCTAGATTTCAAAATAGACCTCTTATGGAAGTGCTTATACAGCCCCTCTAGCCAACCTGATGGATTTTTCACTCCCACCTCCTCAATTGTAATGTTTCTTAATGATCCTCCAGTGGACTTTGCTGTGACAGCATCATTCAACTGGGACATCACCATGGCCTTTCCAATGTACAAAACCAGGTGATTGACATGAGGAGGAAACCAGCAAAGCAGGTAATACACCAGCTTTTCTGAACCCTCCACAGTACTGCCTGAGGAAAATCAATCCTCAGCTGTGTCAGGCAGGGCGGAGACAGATGAAGCATGGGTGAGCCTCTAAAGGGACTCCCTCCAGAAAGACAGACGAGGAATGACTAGGGGAGGGAGTAAAGTGTGGCAGCTGTATTTACTCTGGCTTGCTCTCAGTATTAGTTTTATGACTTGAAATTACAGGGCGATACTGCTGCGAGGAAGAGATGTCTGAAAAGCTAAGCAGGGCTCTTTTCAAAAACAGCTAACAGCAGGGGACGTTCATTGCTCTGTGCCTCTGTGTTTGCTCTGAAGATAAATTAGATATTCTGAAACTCTCAGATTGAGGGACACAGTTGCATTTTTAACATTATTACGCAAATATATACACTTGAATATACATACATATAAAAAAATACATAAACATGCATTTAAATCTTTGTTTCTGCTCTCAAGATCATACCCACTTCAGAGTGACAGTGATGTGCAAAGGCATGTGAAGGCTCGAGGGCAAAATTCTCTGCAATTAAGATGTGCTAACATTGCTGTCATCTCTCCTTTTCTCCAGCTTCCTCATTACATTTTTATAACATTTCTGCTTCAGAAGTCAACCATCATTGTACCTCCTGGTGGAGAAAGGCACTATGTAGATCTGACAAGTTCTGCCCTCAGGGAGGAGGAGACTGCAGGGCATCTCACTGCAATGAGATCTCTCCCCAGGAAACCTCTCCTGGTACATCATTATTGTACTTTGGTGTCTTGGTATATTCTTACCATACTCTCTGTCTGGAGTGGCCCTGCCCCCATTCCCCATGGAAGAGACTGTGCCAGCCTTGGCTGCTTGTGCCTCTTCTGCAATCTGCAGTCTGGCCCAGGGCACTTCACTGTATTTTACTGCCTGGCCAAAATTGCCCTGATAAGGTACTGATCTTGCAATTTCATGGACTCAGCTTCAGGAAGAGGTCAGCATTGCATCCACCACAGCTGATGACAACTTGACATGGACCTCTTTTTGGGAAGATTGAGAGTGAAATGTGTAAAATGGCAAAAAGAACCACAGACAAACTTCTTAGTATGTTTCTAAATTATCATGTTTTGAATATGATAATTTATAAATTACCATATCTTTCAGAACTTAAGTTACAGTGGTAGATCTTTCAAATACTTAAGGAGATGTGTCATTTTGTCCCACATGGTAAAATACTTTCTTTCCTAGCATTTTTGAATCCATATTTATGGAAAAGATAATTTCCTAAATAAATCTTCTGTCTGCATTTTCTCAGATGTGGTATAGGAAGGTTAGCTCAAATATAAACTGGTATAAATAATTCAAATATTTCTTCAACAGTCTTTCAAAGATCCTATTGAGAAGTCTGCAGATTCACCTGTTTACTGTCATCCCTATTACAGTCATAAGCTCAGGAAATACCAGCATTAGAACTGTGACAGAACTGGTGTTGACTTAAGTGGAAAAGGTCAGGATGAATATTGTTTTAGCCAGCCAGCTCTTTTTTGAGATATGACATAATTTTCCACCAAGCAAAGCCTCTAGAGATTTCTGAAAACCTCTCTTCACTGGTTTCTGTTTTGTCATTATTCCTATAATTCTCAGGCAGAAAGGTGAGACAGACCAGACAGGTGAACTGGAACTGTCTGGTAGATAGTGGCATGTTTGGCACTCGTATCTCACATGTTGCCATACAACCCTTCACATTTTGATTCAGGATTCCATATGGATGGCTGATGAAATCATGGCCCATGTTACCAAATCTTGGCCTCCTCTTGGCTGGACAGAATTGTTCTTTGGAAAATAGTGCGGATGACAAAATCTTAGTAAGGGAACAGAGAAGAGGCAGTTCCAAGAAACATAAGCAAAAGAAAATCAAGATTGTAAATAATTGTGAACCAGTTCGTAGGGAAGGATGAGCTTGGAGCAAAAATTAAGGAGAATTCTTTATTCTGCTGATTAATTTACCAAAGGAGAGTAGTGGCTACATATAGAAAAATTCAGTGACATTCAGTGGGTAGGTATTTTTGGTGTGTGTTGAGGTGTTTGCTTTTAATTTCTTGCAATTCAAAGGTGTTTTTCTTTTTCTTCCAAGTAATGGCTTGTCTTATATTGAGTGTTGGAATGGTCTCTGCATTCCCAGAGTTTTATGACAAGGCACAGTCTCAGCATGAGCTATTCATCTCAGTAAATTGTAAGCTTGCCTCCCTGGGACTCTGGTCAGGACTGAGTATGATGGTGTGCCTAAGAAAAGCATGAAATGGGACAGCTTACAATTCCTCTTATGAGAAGCAATATCATTCTGGAAAGAAGAGTGTCAAGAGAAAAATGAATACAAAAACTAAACTCCATGCCCAAATTAAGCACCCACTGAAGTCAGGGCTCTCAAACTGCAGTTGTTGTGGTACTCTTCCAATTTCTTTTGTATTGCTGAATCTACTGATTTTAATGTAATTAATTCTGATTTATAGCACTAGTGCAGGGACAGGAAATGGCATTGTCAGTTTGCAATATCAGACTGCTCCCTGAATTTGCACCCATAATTATGTATTTAGAAGCAAGTTAAAGTTTTCTATTATGTTCACAGAAGATCTATTTAAGAGATAGCAGTTGCACATCCCAAGAAAATTTATACCACTGAGGAGGGAATCAGCTTAGAAAAAAGATACAGAAGATCTGTATCTCTTTTCATCCCTCACAACTCCCAGACACAATTTTTCAGGTTCCAGCAATGCTAAGAGCTTGATTATTTTCCTCTCTCTTCACCATAAGAAAATTCCTCACTTTTGTTCTGCATCACAATTCTGAAACATAGTGTCCTAGAACTTGATATTCTACATGCCTTGCAGACTGCTGTGGACCTAATCTTACCTGGTGAAATCCTCTCAGGTTCCAGTGGGATTCATGATCAGAGTAGAAGTAGGTGGGACAGAAGGAAGTGTGAGCTGGTGTGTGTATGTGTGTGTGTATTAACCATCACACAGTATTTTTCTGTGATAGCTGATGCTAGTAGTGGAGCAGGTGGACAGGATACCCCGATATTCCTTACATCACTGATAAGTCTGCTTTGGAAAGGCTGTTCACAGAGAATCTGAAAATGAACTGACTTCCCCAAACTTCAAACCACAGTGTTACTGTTGGGATACAGAAGAGCTTTTACTGCTACTTTGATGATTTCCTTGAAGTTTCTTTTTGCTGGAAACAAGCTCAAACATCTCTCTCCCATTTCTTCTGTTAATCATTAATTTTTCCTAAATTGCCCATCACTGGCACCTTTTTTCATCCAGAAAAATGTGAATGCTTAAAACTTTTGGGATATAGTCTTTAATGATATTCTAGTTTGGAAACATTTCAATGAAATACCCAGTGTAATTTCTATCTTTTTTCATGTAGAAGAAGACTTCTTTTCAACTAATTTGGTCTGGAAAATAGAGAAATTTGCAATGCTTTGTGCTAAGGCCATATGCATTTGAGTAATAATCTCAAAAAAAATCAGCTCAAGTTTTTTTTCTAAAGACTCGGAGACAGTTTGGAGATGAGGACTGCTCTCCCAAAGATTACAGGTACTGAAATATCATTACCTAACCCCTCAGATTCTGATATTTTCCAGAGGAGAGTTTATTTTAAGGTTTTCTGTCTCGTAGTACTTGATCATGCAGTGTCTGACATATTAGTCCAGGACAGTTTTTATTTTACATGAATCTGTAAAAGTTTAAAGGTTGTAAGTAGAGCAGTGGCTGGCAAAGGAATGCTCTTGCTTCTAGGAAAATTCAGTTGACCTGTTTTCTCTTGATCCCTATTCATCGACAGGAATGACAGAGACAAGGGTTGTCTGAACAGCAAGGCCCATCTCTGTCCCTCTCTGCACTCCTCAGGGCAAGCAAGCTTTGGAAACCTCTGTGTACACAGCCTGAATATGTTGCACCATCCTGCCAGTGGCTGGAGCTACCAGGGGGTCAGCCTGCTGGGTACAAGCCTCCCTGGCTCCTGCAGATGTCAGCCGGGTTTCTGCTCTTTGAATTTGGCCTATGGCTCAAAGGATGCATCATAGAATCAGCCAAGAAGACTTATGCTCTTTCACTGAGAGCATAACACAGCATACTGTCCTCAATATTCAAAATAAATCTGATGATTAGCTAACCCTTTCTTTGATGTTCACTTGTGGGACACATATCAGCTCACAACAGGGACCTTCTTCATGTGCTTTTATCCCTTGGCTGATGCTCCAGGGATTCTGATCTGAATCTGTCTGCAAATAAAATCAGAAAGGGAAAAGAGACAGAGTGAGTCCCTAGCTCCCATCACAGATGTCTGATAATTAGCGCACTGGTTCCATCTCCTTAAAAATATAGCAAAGATAGTTTTCTGGTGACAGTGCGATTGACTTCAAGCTGTTTTGCATCTCAGTAATGCTCTTGGAAAAACACAGAAAGAATTTCTACCTCTGAATAAAAAGAAACACTTGAAAGTTTATTTTTACTGGGTCAAATATTACATGCCCTTCAAATTTATTAGATGGAAAATTTTGTCTGAATGGGACCTGCAGACTTATGGAAATAGAGATATATTAGGAATATTATGAATAACTGCCCAAATCTTTTAGGCACAAATGTGACAATAGACATTAAAAGTAAATATATGTTAAATTAAAAGATATAGATGGCTGAACCATGACCCAATTTTAGATTCTGCTTTAACACTCTCATCTCAATACATGCTCTGCTCTCAGTCAGGAATCATGTTTTGCTGTGGTGTCTCCTCAATCAATTTAGCTGATTCAGTTCCATGGCTCCAGGTCTGTCCCACCACAACCCTCATGGGTACAGCAGTGCTACTCATAGGCAATGCAAGGTGTGCAGTCTTCTAATGGATTAATCGTTAACCATTCTCAAGTATGTACCTCCACTTTAAGTACTTCCCAGACAAATAAAAATCCCCAAACACTCAATGGTTTACAAAGCTCTATGGAGACCACCAAATTCTCCAGGGAGGCAGAACATAGGACCCTGTTCTGTGAAGCTTTGTTTTCCTTTGCAATGTCAGTCTCAATCACATCCTTCAGTCATCTCTTCTTGTCATCATCTCTCCCCATATTAGAAATTATGTATCTTCTAAATTTTTCTACCTCACTTTCTTAATTATATTTCTGCTAAAGGGAAATGGGGACCTTCTATTACCAGTATCTTTGATGAATGATGAGGCTAAGGCCAGATCCTGTAAGATGTTTATAGCAGTCTTGGAATTTTACCACTTGTTAAGCCAGCATCTCACTGTTGGGAATTAATCTTTTTCCTTGCTGCAGTTGAATTGAAGAAGTTAAACAAAACAGTTCAAATACTTGGATGAAAATCATGTTAAGATGGTCTTCAGTATGCTCAAGAATTATCCAGATGTTACTGCAGCTCTAAGTAAAATTTGAAGTTTGCTGTGAAAGCTTAATTTTAGTTAAATGTCTGTGGGACAGATTCTGACTTCACATCTATTGAGCTAATGCCAAGTGTGATTAAAAGCTGTCAGCCTAGTCTCCCTCAATGAAGACAAGATGAAAAATAACCAGGTTATGCTGCTTCTGGGACCTATGTATTAATCTTGCAACCTCAGTAATGAGGCATAGATTGGTGCTGTATGCTGTGCAGACAACACAAAACGCAGTCTGACCATGCCAGGAGCAACCCTGTATCTGACCTCGCTTGGTAAAGATCATCTGTGTGCCTTTGGGCATGTGTGTGTCTCTGGGTTTAATGCATTTCCTCAACAATCCAAAATGGCTTGTACTGAGGGTTGAGTAATATACTTTGTTCCTGCTGTTGTGCTTTAAACCCAAATGGAAAACTAAGCACCAAACAGCCTCTCGCCCAGCCCTTTGCTATCAACTCCACCCCACCGTGGAATAAGGAGGAGAATCAAAATAAAACTTATAGGCTGAGATAAGAACAGTTTAATATTTGAAATCAAAGTAAAATACAATAACAATGATAAATAATAGACAAAGTAATAATAATAATAATAATATTGGGAAAGGAAAATACCCAAACTAGCAATGCACAAGACAATTGCTTTCCCCTCTCCGACTGACCCAAGACCCCATTCCCAAATCCAGAATGTCCACCCCCTGGGTAAGTCCCTCAGTTTATACAGTGGGCATGACATCCCATGGTGTGGAATATCCCTTCAGTCAGCTTAGGTCACCTGTCCCAGCTATGCTCCCTCCCAGATTTGTTTATATTCACCCCCCCTTCCTACCTGGCAGAGCAAGAGACAAGGAAAAAAGAAGTCCTTTATTTAGGATTAACATGACTTCGCAAAACCCAAAACATCAGTGTGTTATGAACACCATTCTCATTCTGAATCCAAAATACAGCACTGGAACAGCTACTGAGGGAGCGGAAATTAACAGTACCCTCACTGAAACCAGGACACCTGTGCTGAGCAGGACTGAGATGTGATCAGATTTTCTCGATGAAAGAACTATCGCCATACCAATTTCCTGCAGTGCTTTCTTTCTTTCAGCTTTTTATTATTTGTGACAAGTGCAATTGATGCCAGTTAAAAGCCATCTTTTTATTGACCTAATATTGTCCTGAAGTGCCTCTAACTCATTGTGTCTGATTTTTAAAGCCTTCCATGAATGCAAAGTTTTAGTAACTAAGGAGTACAGCTATCATAAGATTTTAGAATTGAAAATCTCTGCAGTTTAGATACAAGTCAGAGAGTGATTCCCCAGCCTTTACACATGTCATAACACTTGCTTCCATGCCCTTGTATTACATCAGATCTAATGAGCAGTAACAAGATACAGGTTTTTGCGTCTCTGGAGTAAGACAGGAAAGGCTGTGAAAAAAAAAATATTAAAAAGTATCTTGGTACACCTATATAACAGCTTGCTGACAGTCTCAAAACCTTTTTATATTCTTCATTTATGCATTTAAAATCACACTGATCTTATTTTGGTTGGCTAATGTTTCTGCGCAATTTTTTGGTACATTGCCATATGGGGAAAATACATATATGTGAGAAAAACTCTTTGCCAAGTTGAGCTGATTTCATTGGATATTGCCAAAACATGAACCAAACAATTAAAGCAGTGCTTGGAAAAGGTTTTGGGACACAGATTTCTGGAGTGCTCATTCTTTTGGAAATGCAGTGAGGCAGTTGACAGAACAGAGAATATTACTGAAGAAGATGCTTTCTGAGTGTGGGTGTATGTGGTTGTTTCTTTCCCAGATCAATCAGTGTTTACGAAACTGCCTCCAGCTGGGGAAATGACTCTGTAGCTCCAATGCATCACTGTTCTGGAAGTCTGAATGTGCCGGTTCAGATCACAGTGAAAGAGGGCAGTAAACAGCTGGCAGACACAAAGAGGGCAGCTTGTTGGATATAAGAAGACCCATCTTTGAACTTTTTTGTTTTCATTTAAGCCTATGACAAACAAGTGTCAGCCTGAAAATTTTTGATTTCTTCTATTTATTATTTCAGTTGGTCATTTTGGATGGTTCTGGCAAATAGATGAATGGAAATAACAATCTGCATACTCATTTTGAGCAAGGATGTTTAGCAGACAGCATGATAATGAGATTTGTTCAGTCACTGCAGTTTGAACACAAAGGTAGTGTTCACTATCAGCTATTAAATATCCCAGCTGCTTTCCTGTGAAATCACAAAAGGTACCTTCTAAGCATTTTTGTCAGTATCAACTTGCACTTATTGCATTGAACAGAAACTGAAGAGACTGAATTAAATCATGCCTTTAGAGTAAAAATAAGAAGCTCTCACATGATCCATTTCCAGCTCCCCGTTTATGAACCTGTCTGATCCTGAGGACATAATATATGTTTCGTGCTGCAGCATCCTGAAGGTCCACTTCTCTCAGTGGGAAAAGGATCATTTTCTCCTGTGCAAATAATTTCAAGCTGGTATCAGTGCTTTTTACTGTGCAGTGTTTCCACTTAGGTATAACTTAAGCTCATTGGTTTAATGCAGCTCTTGGAAGACAACTGGCTCACCTTCTGCCAGTCCTGAGCCTCTGCAGAGTGAGCTCTCCATCAGCTGCAGCAGGTGGAATTGTCATGACAAACTGTTTTTGAGGTGACAGTGCAGATTTTTTTCTTGTAGTGCCTGATAGAGAGGCTGCAAAACTTTCCCATTTCTCTGCCATGCCCCTCAAGGTTCCTCCAGGCCCTGTGCCACCAGCAAATAAAGACTGCAACTTCAGTGCAGCTCTGCAGTCAGATTTTTTAGAGGTATTGGCCCACCATTCAGAACTCTGCAGTGTATTTGAATTTTTCTTCTGCAATGAAAGAAAAGGTAAGGGCCACCTTAGAGTAGATGAAAACTGCCTCAAATTTTAAGAAACTATAATTGTTACATGGAAAGTTCCACTTGCAAAGATGAATGTTTCATTAATTTTTAAGGATATGAAGCTGTACTGGAACATTAACTAGAGCATTTGCAGTCTAGCCAATGCACTAATACCATGAAACAGTCATATTATTTTACTCTGTTAAAATAGTCATCAAAAAGTTAGCTAAAGTTAAAATGGTGAAATACCAAAGTGCAGTTTTATTCTTATGAGTGATTACTTAGAAGAAATTACTGGTTTTCTCACTGAAAAATTACTATGAACTACTCCTCAAAAAACATTGAATAATGTAAATCTCAATCTAAGATGCTGTGTAAGAGAGATGGGGTAAATTCTATTATTCATAAACAGTGTTCTGTCTCTCGAAATTAATTACCTCTAACCCTCTTTTTTCTCTGTCACTACTCAATACCCTGTTGGCAGACAAACAACAACTGGTGGCTAGATCTGACCATTGTATTAATGAAATGGTTTCCTTTCTTTCTTTAAAACAATTTTCTCAGATAATGTTGGAAATAATAAGAGGAAAGAAAGCTGATTGTCTTCTCCCTTACTTGAGGTATTGTGTAGTCACCCATATAGTACAAAAAATGCACTAAACTGCCTCACCTTAGGGAAATTATTATATAAGGCAGGAAGCAGTCAGGAATAAACAGTGTTCGTAAAGTTGGTTGGGAGCTTGTTATCTTCAAAAGTTTGCTGAGCATATCTGGTTCCACTAACAACAATTTTCCTAAACTTTGGCTGTGGTTTTCAGTTTTTCAGTTAATATGCATCCTCTTCTGGCACAGCATAACTTTTGCCAGAGAAAGGCAAAGGAACTCGGCAAACTAAGTAATCCCAAAAGAGTCCAGAATGCAGACCTCTGTTGATATAACCAGGAGAAAAGGCCACTGAAGAATCTTAGGAAGGATTTGTACTTTTTACTTGGGAAAATTTTCTGTTAAACAAAGCTTACATTACTTTGATTTTGGTATTGAGTTTCTTTCTAGAGTCTTAAAAATGAAGAACCACGCATGATTCCCATAAGGACACTTAGAGTAGGATGAAAGTAGCACATTCCTAAAATGCATATTTTATAAGCTGAATGCCAGTGCAAAAGGCATTTTTGGTTTATGTTATGCACTTGCATCTTGGGTGATGCTGAGATCAACTTAAGCATTAACTTATTCTGTTAAGTGTAATGATCTCAAGAACTTTAAGTCAAAAATTATAAAAAACAACAAACCAACAATAAAGCAACCCAAAACCATCACAGGATTGATGCCTTTCATCTCTAGGTTTGGAGAATGCAGGTGTGATGTACTGCACACTGTAATCTGAGTGTGAAAGTTAGAAATATCTCTGGGAAAGACCAGGGGAGGCTGTGGTTTGTGTCTGCCAAGGTACAGTGTCTAAATTGTGCAAAACTAATTCAAGAATAGTTTGTAAATCAGGAACTAGCATAAAAGAGACACCATCTAATCTGCTATTTGAGAGATTTTGTTTTTAACCAATCTACAGCATCCTCAGCACTGCATAAGATAACTTCTGCTTCTTTAGTACATTCCATTTGCTTAATTGTGCCATTATTTGTACTCTTTTGTACTCTTTTGTACTTATTGGCAGGTAGAAACCAAAATTTATTAGACTTTCATAAAGCTATATTTTTATTCTCTTTATCTTCCTGCAAATACAAGAATGCAGCCTGTGTAGGAGGAAAGAGTAAAGCTGCACTGCAGGAAGATATGAAATGCACTTAAGAAATGTATAATACTATTTCATCTAAACCTACTCATATTTTCCTACCTTCCTATTACTTTCTGCATTTTAAATATATGTTATCCCTTTTCCAGAAGAACATTTTGGTGGTATTCTGAATTCCTCTCTTATTGAAATAGAAACCTTGGAAGAAATCTTTGTGGTTGAAACATATTTTCTAGTTGGCTTGTGATGTTATAAAATTTTCTGACCTCTAGTATAAGCATTGCAAATTCTCCAAAATAGATTCTGCCACTAAAAAGTTGCTAAGCAACTAATCCTGTCTGATCTATTGTGGTTCAAATAAATGAAACAGACATATAGAAGAGAGTTTATAAACCTAATGGGTTGTAAAAAACAAACAAACCTAAACCCATAAACAAATAGATATAATATGTATTTAATAGCAAAATAAATAACTGAAGGAAAACAAAAGAAAACTGTCAAAACCTCTGGCTCACAAGATGTATTTGAAGACATTTTAAGTAAAAGCAGAAAAGAGTCAGCATTGTCATGTCACAGGTCCAGATTAGCTGTCACTTCTGTCTGCTCTTTGGCATCCTTAATGGTTACTTAATGTCCTTTTTGCTGGGTATTTTTCCTTTCACGATATAATAAGTGTTATTCAGATAGTTAAAAATAAGCTCTTGTTCATCTTTCAGATGAATTGTCTTTTATTTTATTTATTTATTTATTTATTTATTTATTTATTTATTTATTAGCTCTAGAGTAAGGGGAAAGCTTCTCTGTGCTTCCATGCTCTGCTTCCCACTGTCTCTGACATTTTCCTGTTGTTGCAGTCTGGCCTCCAGAGCTGGGCACATCAATCCAGAAGAAAGAGGAGATGCAGCACCTTGCTGAGATTCAGAGGAGGTGGCATTCACCCAGGGCAATCCTCCAGACACTCATCATGTTTGCAGCCAAATAGCTTTTCCTGTTTGAGGCAAACTATGCACATTTTTTGTCAACTTGGGTGATTGTGAGGGTTTCTTTTTCTATCTTGCTTTGCCTCCTGCAAGTTCATATTGTCAGATGGATAAAACTTTTGCTTTTATTTTGAGGCCAAGGACCTGACAGCTTCAGCTAGTGCCATAGTTTTTCTCCCCTAATTACCTGTGTCTGTGATTTTGAATCTCAAACCTCTGTAATTTATAGTAACCACCGTAAGATTATTCTTATCACTATAATCCTTTGGATGCTTTCACCTCTACAACATGTTGTGTATTCTTCCCTTCCATGATCAGGTCTTCAGCACAAGATAATTGTCACAAAATTTCTTTCATATTCTTAAGGAAAAGGAAGCTGTTTTTATCAACAGCTGCTTTATTTTAATCTTCTTGCAGTTTGATTTCAGGTCTTTCAGGCTCTCACACTCACCAGTGCCAGGATGTCTGTGGTCTGGTTGTGGTACTTGGGTGATGCACAAGCAAAAAGGGGTTCTCTCTGCATTTTTAGGCTACTGCTTGGCTAGTAAAAATAAATTGTGTTTCGGACTGATATTTTACATTCAGTAGGAAACACCAGCTGCAATGTGCTAATGCTTTGTCTCAGTTCATGCTTGCTTCACTTTTCTTAAATCTTGGGCCATGTTGCTGTCCATTGACTCTTCTGCCTCATTTTAAATATGTGAGACATGTATATAGCCCTTTGCTATTGGTCCAGTGGACAAAAAGAGGTATAAGGAACACACCACAGCCTTTTAACTATTCTGCTGGTGTGAGGATTGCAGGTCTTCTGCTGATGGGACTGTCTGGCCTGTGGGCTCATCTGCCAGAAACAGGATTCATACCACCTCTAATTCTACAAACTCTAACATATTTCTTCACTGATTTATGATCAGAGTAACAGTTCTTTACTTACAGACTGTAGGCCTGGGAGGTATTTTTGAGGTGAAATGTTGGTAATATAAAACCAGAAAATATAACTTCACAGTTGTACTGTGAAGTTGTGTATTTATTTATATGCTGCAAAAGCTACATTGAAGGTCTTTAAAGTGATTATTAGAAGGACAGAAGAAAATGTGGAAGTGACAATAGTAATTTTTAGAAAAATTAATGGAAAACAAAAGAATCGCAGTAGCCCTCTTTCACCATTCCCGGTAAGATGTTGATGCTTTTCAGGCCTGACACAAAGCTGGGACTTGTTTGGGCTAAGCCTCTGTTTTACTTTAGCGCACAAACTACTTGATCTAAGGTAAAGGCCAATATATAAGTCAGAATTAAAATAGGAACCTCAAATCAAATTATTTTCTCATTATTATTCACTTGAGAAACAACTTCTGTTCCAGTCTTGTTAAGTTGTTTGACAGAGAAATCAGTCACTCTTCAGAAAAAAAAGGAAGGGAAATGAATTATTTCTGTTTTCTCCTGGTGTTTATGCAAGTTTCCCCTTAAGCACTTACCAGAATGAAAGCTTTTCATCTAACACTTTAATTCTGTACACCTTTTCCCTGGGACGAAGAAAATAAAATAATAGCGGCACTTAATGAAAGGGAAAAAGCAATCACTGGAGAGGAAACACTCCAGGAGCAGGTAACTCTCACAACTTATTGAATACAGTCAGCATAATTATTAGTCCTTTTTAATGACTAACATTGGATGTGAACTCTATTAATGAAAATTCCAGGTGCTCATCTGGAAAGAGTTTCTCTCATAGTGCAGGGAGGAGGAATAGGGATTTGCAAAGCGTGTTTTTTAAACAAATTTCTTCTCAACATGCCAGATTTTTTAATTTTAAGAAGACCTTGGGAGTAAAGAGCTGGGCTGAAACTCTGATATATATGAAATTCTTATGCTTTTCAGACATTATATTTTGCAGTATCTTAAAGAAACCTTTTAGTCTGTCAGGTATTTCACTGACCAAACAAGTGTCACACTGATTTCTCCTCTGGTGCTGACCACTGGACTATTCCGTTTGCCACTACTTTGGGAAAGGACATACCACCTTTAATTTTCCTTACAAAAATCCTTATCCTTCAGACACCTTTGGATTTGATCTCAGCAAATGTTGTTCAAAGACCAGAGAGGAAAGTGACCCCATTGGTGCAGCCTCTGTGTGAGGCTCTGCAGAGAGCAGAAACACATGATGGAGTTAGTATGGGGGATTCCTACAATCTCTCACATAGTATGGCTGCAAAACTCTGTCACCACACTTCTTACCAGCAGTGGTCATGAGGATTGTTCTTCCTGTACTGGAGAGATCATAGCATGCTTAAAAAGTAATCTGGTGAGGCCAAATGAGTTGAAAATGCATGCCAACATAATTTTGATATTTTCTCTTTTTGTCTAACTCTTGTTTCCTCTCACTTAATGATATCCACTGCACCAGTATTAATTATTTTTTGGTGTCTTTCAGACCCATTTATTTACCTTCATCTAGAAGAAGATCCTTAGTTTGCCCCTGCAGTAAACAAACACACTATGCTTTCTGCCTTCTTTCACCTTTATAAGCTTCCCCTTTACTCAAATCTGTAGCTCAGTAGGCTTATATTTCTTGAAGACTTGCAAATGACAGCAAACGGCAAACCAGCAAAAGTTGTTTGAAGAAAATTTCCCAATGCGAGCAAAGTTTTGTGGAATCCATGTTCAGGGTCCTGTGACAAGCAGATGACATGAGTGACAGAATTTTGGTCAGTAGTACTGCTGGTCCAGAACTAATGAGCAGTTATGTTTCTTGACTTATGAGCAATTATGACTCGACTAAAAGTCCAGCATTTGGTTTCTCACCACTAGGCAGCAACTGTACTCATTTCTCAATTTTTGTTTGAAAGCTGGATATTAGAAATTACCCCGAGATTGGGTAAAAAGTATCTGCTTTCCTTTGTTACATGCACTGTATGTGGACTGTTACTGTGTGATTTCTTTTGGTTTACAAAAGCTGACTTTAGTCTGCAGGAAGAGCATGTTTTGAAATTTAATTTCTCATGTCAGGGTAAAATTTCTCTTAGGAATTTTTGATCTGTCTTCCGGTGCAAATAGTTTAGAATAGTCTCGTCTTGGCAGTAGAGTATGCTTTCACAAACCCCAGTGTGATTTTTTCTTGGTGCAAAACCACATTCCTGCTGCTTTCTATTAAGAGAACATCAGGTGTTGTGAGACAGTGGAGCAACAGACTTCAGCTAAGCCTGCTGCTGCATTTTCAACATCACTCTTGTGGAAACCAATTAATTCCTACAGTCTGTGTCTTTTTCTGCCCAGAGTGCTCACAGTACTCTGCTATGGGTAGTAATAGAACTTGTTTTATAACCTGAAAGTCCACATGAAAAAGAGGGTAAAAAGTATGTAGCCCACAAAAAGTACCACGTTGGAGATAATGAGAAGTTTCTCAAGAGCTCTACCTTGAATATGAGGTATGGATATTTTCTAAGTGAGGCTGACATCCAGATCTTGCATTATTCTGTAAATAAAACAAACAAATCCATGCATCTACCCATCCACCATAGTCCAGCTGGATACCAGAACCGTGCCTGTGTGTGAACCCAGTGCTCCTGAGTCACTAATTTGAGGATAACCCAAGAGCTTGCCAACTAGTTGTCATCAGAAAGGAGACAATGGGCTGCCTGCAGATCATGGAGCCCCTTGGAACCGATCGTCTTCTGGCCACCTTCAGAATTTAGTATTCAACTATAGAATGCAGGAGCCCTCCTGGTATAACCTCTTTCTTGTCCAACTCATATGCTTAAAAGTACCACTCAATATCCTGGTGGCACAATCTGACCTTTCCGTCCAAAAGTGGTTCTGGTTGCAGAAATTATTGAATAAGTACACATCTAAACCCCTTGTAAGCAGGCAATTAAAGCTATTTGTGCGGCAGAACTCATGTAGTGCAGCCTTTTGTACATCATTAGGCTATTTATGACAATTTGTGTTTGGTTTATAAAGTACATAGCGATGGATTATGCTTGTGCTTGAGTGGTCTCATGGAAGTGTAGCCAGCTGGGCTATAGGGACTGAGAAGGGCAGAGGTATGAGCGATTTCACTTGACCCAGCTCACGATGCTACTGCAAGGGCTCTTGCTGCAGAGGTAGCTCCCACCAAGAAAACAAGCTACCTCCTTATTTGGAAGATTTGATTCCCTGAGTGAACACTACCTCTTGCCAAGATCTCAGTAAATTTTTTTCCTCCTCAACTGGCTGCATGTGAGTGTTTGTGCAGTAGCCCTTAACTGTGAGTCTTCATTTTTTTCACCTTAAGATGATACTGATCACTTCAGACATCATGGCTCGCCTGGCACAGCAATATGACAACAGACACAAAGCTGTTCACGAAAAAAGTTACAAGGATCCTGTTCTAGAGGACAGATTTCTCTGTCTGCCCCCCTGCCTTAGCCTTTTAAAATAAGAATTTCTGTAGATTATGTATTGGAAGAGGAAAAACCAATAGCTTTCTCAATGAATGAAAGCAATTTAATAAGACATGAGGAGGAGAGGAAGAGTTGGGTTAAATTTTGCAGCCATTCTGCTGTTACAGTTAGACACCCTCTAATGAGCCTCAGTATTTACAAGAACACACGCTGCTGATAAAAGCAGCCAGAAAACAGAAACCTCACCCATCCACAGTCTCTCCAAAACAATGTCCACATCTCCAGAGAGTCTGAGCACTTCCAGCTGAGATGGGCACCAGCTCTTGTCAGCTGAGAGTGGGAACAATGGTGACACTGAACTGGCTGAGGAACAGCCTGTGTAAAGTCTGGTCGTGCAGCAAGGACTGTGACAGGTGATGTCTGGGGATGCACTGGTGTCAGCTCTCTCAATATCAACTCCAAATGTTTCTAAAACAGTTTCTCCTATCCTGCCTGGAGATGGGGGCTGACCTGAGATCAAGTGAAATATCAACAGTCTTGCCTTGCGCATGGCACAAATGGTGCATTTTATTTCTGAAAACATTTCTTGGTGCTTCCACAAGAGCTGGAAGAGGGATACAAAGGAGCACAGAGATTTAAAAAGAGAGTCAAATATCTTTCATACTTGCTAATATATTTTAACCTAAACTATACCCCAGAAACAGGCAAATTAAGCTTTTTACAGAGTGTAGCCTGTTGCCTGCCAGGCTGCTAATATTTCATTTAAAAATACAGCCCTGCACATGAGTGGTTCTGAGAGCACTCTGGTACAGGCAGAAGTCTCCATTTATTCACAAAAGTCACACAAGCAGCTCCAAAGACCAACAGGAACATTTACAGAATTTCACAGCCCATCTGACTTCTGAGCTTGGGTGAGGTGTTTAATCACTCTGGTGTCATTACGAAGTGTTTTCAGATTATCTGCAAGGTACCTGAAAAGCTTCATGAATATGTCCTGAGAGTAAGACTTTTATGTCTAATCAATGACAAGTAGTAGCCTTATTTTAAATAGTGGCTTTCTGTTGATTTAAAAAATGAATTAACTTCATTTATCACCCTTGGTGATAAAAGAATGTGATTAGGGGGTTCCAAAGCCAAACACTTAAACAGCACCGAGTGTCAGAATTATGTCTTTAATCTCATTTCAGTTGCCATTTTATATCTTCTGATACTGTAATTATGTGTACACTTGTTTTTCTTCAAAGTGACCCATGACCGATTTGTGCTTGGTTACATGAGCAGTTATTTGTCATTTATTTTATCTTTATTGTACACACTTCAAACTCTACTGTGAAGATAGAATAATCAATTTCTTCACAGGATTTTTAAAGGTTGTCTGTCCATGTGTCACTCTTTCTACATGCTTTAAACATAAACCTTCATATATTTCTGTGAATTGAAGTATTTGAATCTGTTTCACTGATGGGAGGATGATTTTAACAGCAACTAGAAAAACATTGTGGTACAATTTTTGGTGTTACAAAGTGGTTCACTGTCATATGCCACAGGATGTCAAAGACCTGTGCCTTCAGTTTGCAGCACTGAGACCTCAGCTGTTCTACATTCCCCCATGCTCAGTGGCACTTGAAAAAAAGTGTCATTCAGTCAGAGATTTGTATAGTATTGAGACAACTTGTCTTGTGTTACACAGGAACTCTGAAGTAGATACTGGAGCTGAAATGAAATTCTTCAGGGCAGTGTTTAAGAGTGTAAATGAAGAAATCTCTCTGTCACACCTACAATCATCCATCTTGTTACACAACACTCTATCAACCAACAGCTCAGCATGCTAGGAGACCCAACTGAATCTTTGCAGCTGATCTTATTATCACTCTGATTTCTGTACTGTGGTGGTGTGTTTTTCTTATGTGTTTTTCTTATTGTTTGTTGCCTTTAGATGGTTTGCTCTAAATTTCCCCAGCCTGCTGGTATGTTCCAAGTTTCTCTCCCTCTCTAAAGGGTCAATTCTCCCTGATCCCTGTCCATTGTTCTAGAAACCTCCTTGTCATTCCCTGTTGACCCAGCCCCCTTACCCAAACTCCTTTCTGACCCTGCCTCCTGAGAGTGTCAGTCCACAACTGACCCCGTCTTCAGGTCTAGAAATTTCTATGTTGTTCAATGTCCCATTGGATGTTTTGAGATGTATCCTCCCCTTGTTGTCCCTCATTGGTTGTTGCATTGTGAGCCCCTCCTTAAACTCCTCCCTGATGTTTCCATGATTGGTTGAGCGATTGTACCCACCTCTTGTTCTTCCCCAGTTTAATAAACAGTGTCAAACCGTGTCGTGAGTCTTTTGTCCCTGGCTGTCCCTGCGTAGTAAACTGCCTGGAGAAGCAGACAAAGGATTTCTCCCTGTTCTTTGCCTCAATTTTCAGCGCTCCACCAGCCACGGAGGGCAGTGGCAGCCCTGCTCCTTACTGCCACTGGGACCATTTGTGGGCTGGGGGTACCCACCCTTAGCGTGGGCCAGAGTGAGGGGCTAGCTGGGGATTTCACTGGCTTGTGTCACTGTACATCCAGTTCCTCAATCTAAATTACTACTCCTGTATTCCTCTATTTTAGCCCTTCCCTGAATTGTCTAAACATTGTCCAAATTGTGAACTGAAAGAAAAACCCAACCAATTACAGCAAAAAGTATTATTTCAATGTGACCAAATTCCTTGACAGATGTGGACTTCTCCTTCATCAGGTAACAGCAAAACAGCCTAGATCATACCCAATTGTAAATTATAGCAGTTCTGTTTCTTATTATATATTAGCGTTACAGCAAATATATGGACATGTGTTGAGTTAAAATAAATTGTTTTATATGGCTTTGAACACTAAACTCAAGGATTTAGTGCTACTATTTCAGTGTTCTGGGTTGAGCTGCCTCCTATCCCATATATCCATCCCATATCTTGGATATGTTGTTATGTCTCGCAGCTGAATCCCGCCTCTTGGGTGGAAGCCTGCAGTTCTTGCCTCCTTTTTCCTTCTTGGCTGCTTTCGGCTCTTGCTTCAGCTGGCTCGGCTGCTTTTGCCTTCTTCGCTTCGCTTTGCTTTGCTCTGCTCTCCGGCTGCCCCTGCCGCCGTTTTTTCTTCCCCCCGCTGCTTCTGTTTGGTTTTTTTTTTCCCTCCTTCCTCCCCCCCACAAGGTTTGAACCGGCTCTGGACCTGACCTGACCTGAGAAGTTGGAGAAGACCCGGGGCTTGCAACAGATGCGTCAGAACCCTCCTCATCACAGTAACCCGTCTTTTCCCACTATTCGGTGTTGGGGAGTGTATTTTTGTCAATAAACTGGTTTTTCCACTTTCCTCCGAGGTATTTTCCTTCCCGAACCCAGGGCTGGGGGGAGGAAGGGGTGGTGGAGGTTTGATTTAGGGGACTCCTTTTGGAGGTTCTTCCCTAATTTACTCCAAACCAGGACATTTCTTGATGCATTGGCCGGGAAAGGGCCAGAGAAAGTGGAAAAACTTTAATAATAATATTGGTGGTTCTAGTTGTTTTGTGGGTGTATTGGGATGTTTTTTTCTGGATTCATAATGTCATTCGGGGTGAAAGCCTGCCAGTATTTCTGGTCCCCAGGGATTTTTGAGGTTTTAATACCTCTGTGGTACCTAGGGTTATTCCCTTATATAGAAAAAGCTCTGGTATTGCCACTAATACGTAGCTTTTGGGGCCGTGGGGCACTAACCAGAATATTCATTGGGCTGGGCTTGCTTGTGATGCTTTATAGAAGGGCTGTTAAGATGCTTAAATCTGTTCCAGAAGTGTATAGTTCGTTGTTATGGTGGTGCATTCAGTTTGTTAGGGGAGAAGCAGCGGGAGAGTTTTTTCAGGCTCTGTCTTCCCTCTTCTCCTTTGAATTTTTTACATCTCTATTAGAAAATGTTCAGTTTCCCCTGAGTGTTAAAGAGACCATCTTTCTGGCATTTAATCTAGTAAGTCTTTTCTATACGGTCTGCAGTTTATATAAAATGAAAGCTGAGATTTCTAAAAGGGCTAATGAGACTCTTGATTTAGGGGTAAAGCCAACAAAGAGAAATCTTGAGTGGAGTGGGAAATGGGAAGATATGGGCCAAATTTTAAAGGAATTTTCTGATCCTATAGTCTGGGACTTCCCATCTGAACAAATTCAGAACCCAGCTGAGGTGGCGAAGTATTTGAAAGAGAAGTGCTGTGGTAATACTAAGGAGAAAAGGATTGTTGCAGTGAGCTGGGCCCTGGCATATGTTTACTGTACTCTGCTAGATACTGAAGGACAGCAGATAAAAGAAAGGGAACAGGGAGATAAGCTAGTTACCACCCCAGTCACTCAGGCTGCAGCTAATATCCTGGGCTCCGGGCCACCAGCTAAACCAGACAGGGAGTCTAAGACACTGGCAGTCGCCGGGGCAAAGAGAGCACGAAAGACTGATCGACCAGTAGAGGATGATGATGATGAAGGTGAAGGGCCCTCAAGGCCTCCCGAGGACACCCAATCAGAAGCTGGACAAACTGACGTAAAATCAGAAGCCGAACTAACTGACACTCGATTGGGAGCCGGATCAACTGGCCTAAGATCAAATGTCCAACCAGCTGGCACAAGATCAGGACCCACTATTGATGCTTTTTCCCTGAAGGACCTCCGAGGTTTGAGAAAGGATTACACCCGACGACCAGATGAGTCTATAATTAGTTGGTTAGTCCGTCTCTGGGATGCTGCAGGCGAAGCTACAATTCTGGATGGCACTGAAGCAAGGCATTTGGGCTCCCTGTCACATGATCCAGTTATTGACCAAGGAATGATGAGGGTGGCTACCCCTTGCAGTCTCTGGGAACGAGTCCTGGGAAGTGTGGCACAAAAATACCTGTGTGCAGACGATCTCTACATGCAGCAGACCCAGTGGAAGACCATAGAACAAGGGATTCAACGCTTGAGAGAAATGGCAGTGGCAGAGATTATCTTCTCAGATGACCTAAACACTAAGAACCCAGATTTGGTACCATGTACACCCGTGATGTGGCGAAAACTTGTACGACTTGGACCATCTGAATACGCTTCTGCTCTAGCAATAATGAAGCGGGAGGAGACACACGAAATCGTGCTCGATATGGCAAGGAAGCTTCGAGCATATGCTGATTCAGTACATGGCCCAACTCATGCCAGGATTGCAGCTGTGGAAACACGACTGCAGAAATTGGAAGATAAATTAGAGGAAAATCACAAAAAACTCAGGGAAGAGATTAGGGAGGACTTCCTCCAAATTTCGGCCATTCAAATTAGAGACCCTGGTGTTCAACGCGGGCGTACCTCTGTTGGGGAGAGAAGGCGCACTCCGAGAACCGAGTTGTGGGTCTTCTTGCGTGAAGCTGGGGAGGACATGAGGAGGTGGGACGGAAAACCCACTGCTGCTCTGGCACAACGGGTGCGTAAATTGAAAGAAGGTAGGATTCAAAGAGGAAGTACTACTAAACAGAGAGCAGCACCAGTTGTCTGCAGCCGGGACGATGATGATATGTCTGATCCCCTGGAGGGAACCTCTAGGATATATGTCCAAAGAAAGAAATATAATCAGGCTTAGAGGGGCCCTGCCTCTAGCCAGGTAGAGGTTGGGGAGAATCGTGTGTTTTGGACTGTGTGGATTCGATGGCCTGGCACATCGGCGCCACAGAGACATGAGGCTTTGGTGGACACTGGATCGCAATGTACTTTGGTGCCATCGGAACATGTGGGGGCAGAACCAATTTCCATTGCCGGGGTGACAGGGGGAGTACAAGAGTTGACTTTGTTGGAGGCTGAGGTGAGCCTGACTGGAAAAGAGTGGCAGAGGCACCTGATTGTGACCGGCCCAGAGGCCCCGTGTATTCTGGGCATAGATTTTCTTCGGAATGGGTATTTCAAAGACCCAAAGGGATTCAGATGGGCATTTGGAATAGCATCTGTAGAAACAGAGGGTGTTAAGCAACTGAACACCCTGTCTGGACTATCGGATGACCCATCTGCTGTGGGATTGCTGAAGGTGGAAGATCAGCAGGTGCCAGTCGCCACTTCTATAGTGCATCGGCGGCAGTATAGAACAGTTCGAGATGCAGTGATTCCCATCCACAAAATGATTCGTGAGTTGGAGAGCCAAGGGGTGGTCTGTAAAACCCACTCACCCTTTAACAGCCCCATCTGGCCTGTGCGCAAGTCGGATGGAGAATGGAGGTTGACTGTGGACTACAGGGCATTGAATGAAGTGACTCCACCGCTGAGTGCTGCCGTGCTGGACATGCTGGAACTCCAGTACGAGCTGGAGTCCAAGGCAGCAAGGTGGTATGCCACTACTGACATCGCCAAAGCCTTTTTCTCCATTCCTCTGGTTGCAGAATGCAGGCCTCAGTTTGCTTTCACCTGGAGGGGTGTGCAGTACACTTGGAATCGGCTGCCCCAGGGGTGGAAGCACAGTCCTACCATTTGTCATGGATTGATCCAAACTGTATTGGAAGAAAGTGAGGCTCCAGAACATCTGCAATACATCGATGACATCATTGTGTGGGGGAACACTGCAGCTGAAGTGTTTGAAAAAGGAGAGAAGATTATCCAGATTCTCCTGAGAGCTGGTTTTGCCATCAAGAAGAGCAAAGTTAAAGGACCTGCTAGAGAAATTCAGTTCCTGGGAATTAAGTGGGAAGATGGACGGCGTCAGATTCCCACTGATGTCATCAATAAGATCACAGCGATGTCTCCACCAACTAACAAGAAGGAGACACAAGCTTTCCTAGGTGTCATAGGTTTTTGGAGGATGCATATTCCAGAATATAGTCAGATTGTAAGCCCTCTCCACCTGGTAACTCGCAAGAAAAACACTTTCCAGTGGGGCCCTGAGCAGCAACACGCTTTTACTCAGATTAAACAGGAGATTGCTCACGCGGTAGCCCTTGGCCCAGTCAGGATGGGACCGGACGTGAAGAATGTGCTGTATTCTGCAGCCAGGAGCCACGGTCTGTCCTGGAGCCTTTGGCAGAAGGTGCCTGGGGAGACTCGAGGCCGACCACTGGGATTTTGGAGTCGAAGTTACCGAGGGTCGGAAGCCAGCTATACTCCAACAGAAAAGGAAATTCTAGCAGCCTATGAAGGGGTTCGGGCCGCCTCAGAGGTTATAGGTATGGAAGCACAACTCCTCCTGGTACCCCGACTACCAGTGCTAGGGTGGATGTTTAGAGGAAAGGTTCCCTCCACCCACCACGCCACCAGTGCTACCTGGAGCAAGTGGATTGCCCTCATTGTACAGCGCGCTCAAGTTGGAATTTTGGAAGTAATTACAAACTGGCCCGAAGGTGAAAGTTTCAATGTTGCAGATGAAGAACAAGAACCAGTGACCCGGGTTGAGGAAGCTGCACCATACGACCAGTTGCCAGCAGAGGAAATATGTTACGCTTTATTCACTGACAGTTCCTGCCGTGTCGTAGGGATGGGTCGGAGGTGGAAGGCAGCTGTATGGAGCCCCACATGACAGGTCGTAGGGGTCGTTGAGGGAGAGGGTGGATCCAGTCAATTTGCTGAACTTAAAGCAATTCAACTGGCCCTAGATATTGCAAAGAGAGAGAAGTGGCCAAGGCTCTATCTATACACTGATTCTTGGATGGTAGCCAATGCTCTGTGGGGATGGCTGAAGAAATGGAAAGAGGCGAACTGGCAGCGTAGAGGTAAACCAATTTGGGCTGCTGAAGAGTGGAAAGATATCGCTGCCCGGTTAGAAAACCTACCTGTGAAGATTCGCCATGTAGATGCCCATGTCCCCAAGAGTAGAGCTAATGAGGAGCAGCAAAATAATCAGCGGGTAGATCAAGCTGCAAAGATAGGGGAGTTGAAGATAGATCTTGACTGGGAGCACAAGGGAGAGTTATTTCTAGCACGATGGGCCCATGATGCCTCAGGTCACCAAGGTAGAGATGCCACCTATAATTGGGCACGAGACCGAGGGGTGGATTTAACCATGGACAGCATTTCTCAAGTTATCAGTGACTGTGAAATATGCGCTGCCATTAAGCAAGCCAAGCGGATGAAGCCTCTCTGGTATGGAGGACGGTGGTCTAAGTACAAGTATGGGGAGGCCTGGCAGATTGATTACATCACACTGCCTCAAACCTGCCAAGGCAAGCGTCATGTGCTGACCATGGTAGAAGCCACCACAGGATGGTTGGAAACCTATCCTGTGTCTCATGCTACAGCCTGCAACACCATCCTGGGCCTTGAAAAGCAGGTCCTTTGGAGGCACGGCACTCCCGAGAGAATTGAGTCAGACAATGGGACTCATTTCAAAAATAATCTTATTAAAACCTGGGCTAGGGAACATGGCATTGAATGGGTATATCATATCCCCTACCATGCACCAGCCGCGGGTAAAGTGGAGAGGTACAATGGGCTGTTAAAAACCACCCTGAAAGCATTGGGTGGAGGGTCCTTAAAAAACTGGGAGCGGCATTTAGCAAAAGCCACCTGGTTAGTTAACACTCGAGGTTCCACCAACCGAGCGGGTCCTGCTCAGTCCCAGCACCTTAATGTAGTAGATGGAAATAAAGTCCCAGTGGCCCATGTTAGAGGTTTGTTGGGAAAAACAGTATGGATCAACTCTGACTCGAGTACGGGCAAACCCATCCATGGAGTTGTCTCTGCTCAAGGACCGGGTTGTACATGGTGGATAATGCAGAAAGATGGAACAATACGGTGTGTACCTCAGGGAGATCTGAATATGGGGTAAGATTGATATGTGCTGAATGTTACTACCATTGTCTGCGTGTTAGATCAGTTAGACATGAAACAGAAGGAAATGTGTAAGTGTCGAAGGTCTGAGCAAGTAAGATGGACAGAAATGTGTAAGTGTTAAAGGTCTGAGTAAGTGAGATGAAAGTTTTAATTGGATAGATATATGGGATAAGGGGTGGAATGTTCTGGGTTGAGCTGCCTCCTATCCCATATATCCATCCCATATCTTGGATAAGTTGTTATGTCTCGCAGCTGAATCCCGCCTCTTGGGCGTAAGCCTGCAGTTCCTGCCTCCTTTTTCCTTCTTGGCTGCTTTCGGCCCTTTCTTCAGCTGGCTCGGCTGCTTTTGCCTTCTTCGCTTTGCTTTGCTCTCCGGCTGCCCCTGCCGCCGTTTTTCTTCCCCCCTCCCTGCTGCTTCTGTTTGGTTTTTTTCCCTCCTTTCTTTCTCTCCCCCCCCCCCCCCCCCCCCCCCCCCCCCAAGGTTTGAACCAGCTCCGGACCTGACCTGACCTGAGAAGTTGGAGAAGTCCCGGGGCTTGCAACAGACATGTCAGAACCCTCCTCATCACAGTAACCCGTCTTTTCCCACTATTCGGTGTTGGGGAGTGTATTTTTGTCAATAAACTGGTTTTTCCACTTTCCTCTGAGGTATTTTCCTTCCCGAACCCAGGGCTGGGGGGAGGAAGGGGTGGTGGAGGTTTGGTTTAGGGGACTCCTTTTGGAGGTTCTTCCCTAATTTACTCCAAACCAGGACATTAATGATTTAGTCTCAAGATCACAGGTTCAATATTTGTTGTGATGTACATTTTTATGAGGATATCTGTTTTCTCCTACTGCTTTTATCCTTTTTTCTTTTTTGAGAACACTACTTTGACCGTCTAGATACATTGTTGTCAGGGATGTTAATACTAAAAATGACAACAGTAATTCTATCCATCTGTTAGGAAAACTAATGTCACAGGTAAGTGTACTTCCTTGAGCAGCTAACTCAAATTTTTAATATACCTTTGAATGAAGAAGCTTTTCCTATATTCAGTATAAACCTCATGCCTTAATTCTTTCACTCTTTACTTCAGTGCCTCTTTCTGGCTTATGTTGTAGTCTAGTTCCATTGAACAAGATGGACTTTTGTTCTGGGCTTTTAAGGCAAATCTTGCATCATATGGTTTATAAGATTATGCTAAAATATTTGCTATCCTGGTAAAAAAATTCATGCTTCTCCTTTATTTTCATCTGGTGCAAACAGAGATGCTGTTTAAATATGAAGTTTTCTTTCTGCTGGTTAGACATCACTAGCTTCTAGCTAAATCTGGTGAACAGCTTCCCTTTCCATGATTCAGTCTTCAGCTAACAATGCCATATGGTTACCCCCCTTATGATGAATTCTAGCAGCTAAAAAAGTATTTCTTTTCCTTGACAAAAGAATTAATGCATGTGTCTAATTACATTTCATAATGTATTTTCATGAGAATTCTCCCATGCAGAAAGAAAAATACTTGTCATGGCTGATAGATTAGGTGTGTTCCCTGGTTAGTTATTAAAGTTGTTTGTACTTATTCTGCTTCATCTGCACTATTCTCAGAATGTAAGTCCCGACAAAAACTAATGTTGTTCTTGGAGTTCTCATTAAATACAATGCTTGAAAAGAGCAGCAGAAGATGTATGTATATCTGGTCAGAAATATTGTAATGTAAAAATACCAAAAATTATCTGGACAGGGTAGTAATTCTTCAGAAACTCAAGAACAACAGTAATGTTAGCAATTTTGAAAGTAATAGTAATAGTAAAAAAATGTTCTTATAGTAAACCTAGTGATAGCGATAGTAACTGCCAGTGTCTCAGGCATAGTTTTGTGTAGTACAGCAGACAGACATATCAGAGTGTTTTACTTTTTTTTTTTCCTGTCTTAGGGGATATATTGATCTTCAGCTCAGGCCATGTTAGATTGTGGCTAAGAAGGACTTTGCCACTGTCTTAAGTGGAGGCAGAGATTCACTCTTGATCTTTTGAGTCAAAATTTTCCATTGCATTTATCTGATGTACAAGGCTGAGACCTTATGTCAAAGATGGTATAGGAGCTCAGATTCCTTTAAAACCTTGAAAATGTACCTGAGTTCCTAGGTTATTTATGCTTGTTTGCTTAGGTTGTAGATTAGTTAGGGTAAAATAAAATGAAGTAATAATTGTTAATTCAGAGGATTGTGTCAGTTATTTGTTCAGGAGACTCATGTGAATGCATATTTTCCTTTTATTACTTATTGGAATTTTCATCTGTGTGTTGTAGCTGTCTGTGAGACTGCTGTGATGAGAGCTAAGCTCTGTGTTCTAAGAAGCATTCAAAGCAACTTCTTCCTTGCCACATCAAAGCACTGGGAATCAACATGCTAGCAACTAATGTCTTGAGGAGTTGCACAGTTTCTAGTATCTTCAGTGTAGTTTTTTTCATAGGGCCCCAGACACTAAGACAGTTGGATACAATTTCATCCTTGCCTTGCTTCAACATAAGCTAATTAGGAAGCTCATTATTTATTTGGCACAAATTTAGCATAAGAAATCAATTTAACAGGGGACAAGAGACAAAGTAATTTAAAATAAAAGTCAGAATCAAGATAAAATAGCACGATAGAATATTTTAATTTCTAAAAATGCAGTAACATCCTAATGACTCTGTGGGTCTCGGTGATGTTTCTGACACAGATAGGTCAGCACCAACCTCCCAGAGAAAGGCAGGGTTCACTGATCAATATTTTCTCTTCTGGGGGGCATCACCTCCCCTCCTGTCATTCCCATCCAATGTCACTATGCCACTACCCTAAACAAGATGGATAATCTGAAAGAGGGAAAGTGTCTGACTTGAATAGAATTGAATAGCTGGAAACTATAATTAATGAAAATATTTTGGTATGTTACCCCATGATAGACGTTCCAGTGATCCCTATTCAGGTTGGGTTGGAAACAGATTTGTTGGGCTCGTGTGGAACCCTGGTAACTTACACCATCCCTAGGATTAGTGCTTCCATTTTCATGACCATTTTGTTCTAAACTTAGAAAGTTAGTGGTGAAATTTTTTTAAAATTTATTGATTTTTTTAGTGCTTTTCATAATCTTAAAAATGAACTACCAAGATTAATGTAGAGCAAAATGCTCAGCTGGTGTAAATACCTTTGAAGTAAAAATAATTATATTCATTATCACTGAGAGCAGTTGGCTCCATCTCTTTTAGAAGTTTCACATAACTTGTGTCTACCATGGATCTAACTGTTCTTGCATGGTTTATGAAATTTAGGAACAGTACATTTTCCAACAAGTGTGGAACCTGGAAGGTTTCCTTGTCTGTTCAAAGCATGTAGGAATTGTAAACATTTCCAGTTCCCAGCATGATCCTTCTCATTTTCCCAGTAGCTTTGATTCATTAGAAAAGAGACAATGAGACTTGTTTGAATAATGTTGCACATGAGGGACAGAAGAAATACTTAGTCTGTGTTGAAATCCTGCAAAATTACATATGTTTTCCTGGTATCTGTCTGAACCAGTGAAGGCTGTTGTGCTTTCTGGAGATAAATTTGTCTCATGCTTTCTTCTTCCAAGCCATAACATTAAACCCTGGGCCAGACCTAGAGCTGGTGCAAACCCAGAACAGAGGATCCACACAGACTTACACTGTATGGAGAGGACTGGAGAGAGATGAAATAGTGGAAGGGATCATCAGGAATGCTTCCTGCTCAGTGCTGTAGTGTAATGGTGGTCTTTTGCACCATTCATCCAGAGATGGAGACACATCCAGTCCTGCAGATTTCATGTACCAAAGCCAGTGAGGAATGGTGCAAGAACTTGCTTGCCTCTCTTGCTAGAAAACTCTGATCTCAGAGTCTGAGGTTTCAGATTTCTAAAGCTGTCCAAAAATGTGACATGTCTGTTATCTACATATTGTATCAGTGGTGAATAAGATAAAATTGATAGAAATTCTTTGGCATACACAGTAGTTTATATTTCACAAGCAGCAGAAATGTGCTGAGAAGTCATATTCTTTATCAACTATGGGAAACTTGCTATGATTCGGTAAGAATATACAAATACTGTGTGCAGAACTAATCTCACTGGGATCTTGAGTATTCAGTGCCTATGGTGCAGGATTTGAAGAAGATGCCTTTCTCCATTCTGTTTAGGAGTGTGGAGAGTGAGAAAAGTGTTCAAGCAATCTTTGCAAATATAGTAACTCATCCCTGGCCAGATTTTCTTCACAGTTTAGCCAGCTTTTTGACTGCTTTTGGTTATAGATTTTTCCATAGTATAAGGAAGCAGGAAGGCATGGTGTACTTCCTTTTCCCGAAAGGCAAAACAGAGGACATTTTTCTGCAAGTTATCTGTATTTGGGTGATAATTTCTAAGAAACAAATTGATTTGATTTACTTTTTTTTTTTTTTTTTTTTTTTTTTTTTTAATACTTAGGTGTTCTAGATTGGAAAGAAATTATCTTGAGATGGTCTCAAGATGGACAAAAAAAAGACCCATACTGTGGAAAAATGCAACTATTTTACCCCATTGCTCTTTCATCTGACAATATCTGTGTTTTGTGATACTACACATACATTCCTCACTGGAGAGTACTTACCCTGATTTATAAAAAGGGCAAAAGATATTTTCTGATACAGTAGTAAGCTGCAAATGATACAGCAATTTCACCACCACCTCTCCATTAACTTTCATGTTTGTGCGTATGAAGAGAAAAGGAGGGTCTGGAGACTGCTGTTGCACACATATAAGAGCCTTGTAATTCCTAACTGTTGAATTTTGTGGACTGCTGATCTGTCCACAAAACTGAAAGACTATAATTGGTATTGGGGAATCAAGGAAGGGTCCGCTTGTACAGCAGAGGTGGGAAATGGTCATGATCCCAGATGAGGGGGACATTTTTTATGGAGAAGAATAACATTCAAACATCGTTAAAGCCTTGATGGAAGTCTAAAGTAAGCTGCAGATTTTTGTCTCTGTATGTGCACATTTTTCTGTAGCACTGAAAAGAAAGGGATGTGACTAGCTTTTTACACTAAACCGTCTTGTTATCTCTCCTCTGTGAAGATCACCTCCTGTAGCACCTTATGCAATGTTTTTTTTTTAACAGGATGAATTATCTTGAACAAAAGAAGGTTCTTACTACATCAGAGAAAATGAGCAGCCATGTCACAGACTTAGTGCGGTCACACGTGTCCAAACTCAGAATAATGAAGAGAGGAGCACTGTTCCAAGTTACCCATCTGAAACAATTTCATCTTCTTTAATACAGCCTCTTAAAAAGGCATAAACCTTATTCTGCTCAGAGACCTAGAGCATTTTCCAGTGGTCTTGAGCAAGCTGATATTTGGTGAGCCCTTGATCACTTTTAATCCTGATGCCATATCATCAGGCATTGTTCCTACGAATTTGAATGCCTCAGTTTGAATTGAAAGTTTCAAACGATGAAGTTTTTTGGATCAGAGAAGCATATTTTGGAGGAGGGAGGGAGGGGAGGCAGGGAGAGAGGGAGGGAGGAGGAAGAAAGGAGGGACAGAAGGAAGGAAAGTTTCAGATTTCAGGAGTGAGGAAACTGCCAGCAGACAGTAATAGTCACAGGCAGGACATTGCAGGAAAGTGACATAGTAAGCATGTAAAATAATTGTCATTTTGCATTGCTTTTTTTACTGAGATTGCTAGCTTGATGTCTTTTCAGCCAAAGGATAAGTTTTTGAGTAATTTTGAATGGCCCAGGATGCAGTGCTGATAGCAGAAGTAGATCCAGACATACCCATCACTTCTGGTCATGTGATATACCTTTTTGTCTCTTGTTGTGGTAATGCACTTGTGGTAAATGTAATGGATAAATTCGTGTATCAAAGATTTGGTCTATTAAAAAGCTACTCCAGGGCATCTCTGAGATTCTAAGACCTGTGGTGCAAGATGTGAAACCACAACATTTGCAACAGAAATGACATAGCCAGACTGGAGATGGCCCATTCATCAAGGATGGGCCTCCACTTCATGGCTGCTTGACATCTGATATTAAGCTTGGTGGGGGATCCGGAGGATGATCAAATCAGCACCCCAAAGACGAGATCTGGGAAGACCATCAATGTCTTCTCACACTTACGGGAACCCCTTTCAAGACCTTGCTTGGAAATAAAGAGATACATCAATATTAGGACTTTCAATGGACTTAGCCTCAGGGTGAATAAACTGTACCAAAACCGTGCACCGAGACCCAGTGGTGTGTGGCTGAGGTTGGATGATACATTTGTTACTGTCACTCTGCCCACCCAGCATTCAATCGATGTTGTCCAATTTTATTGTGGCTTTTTAATTTTTTTTTTTAATTTGCTAAATAAATTCTGTTATTTTGAATTGGCTTCTTATCATTTATAACACACTGAATCCTACCTATAACCTCACAGGTTTCCTTCTGAGATATATTTAGGTACAGTGACTTGTTAGTTAAGATTTCAGTGCAGATACATGCACAGATATATACATGAAAGTTTTTGAAAAGGTCCAAATTAGTCCTCTTTGGTTTTGAGTAAAACAAAGAAGCTAAAAGTGGTGTTTTTTTTCTGGATTCATCTACCAAAAATATACAGGCATTGATAAGCAAATAGCCTTTTGATGTATGAAGATCCTTCTCAGTGACCTAAATCAGAAATAATTGATCTAGATAATAAAAGGCCACTCAGAAATATAAGTGTCCAAAAAGAGTTTTCGTTTTTCTCTTGATTCAATTCTGTGGCAATATTGCCAGTGAGTTTTGTGGAAGAGTGTTTTTGCCTAAACTACTTGCACTTACTCTTTAACATCAGTAAACAAGATTCACAGGATCCCATTTAAGGTTTGTCTGAACTGCAAAATCAGCACCCAGATAAGGATATACAAGTACTGTGACTGAAATAACAAGAACTGACACACTTCGATATACTCCTTGAGGCAGAGAAATAGACTGATCAAACTGCTAAATATTTCAGCTCCCTTCCAGTAGGAATTCCTGGCAATCCATGATACCGGATCTCTGTGCAGATGTTCATCGGGTAAACAGAAACAGAGCTGTACTCCCAATTCTGTCTTTAGCAAACTGGCTGGGATAGTAGCCCTCCTGCAATATAAGACCATCACTCTTAATTACACAGATGCCTTGATATTCTTTTCCTTTCTAAATGCATTAGGACTCTGCCAGGTCTCTGTAGCAGAAATTGGAATAAGAGATAATTTGCAATACCCTCTAAGAAAAATAATCTGAATTTTCTTCCTTCTGGCCTTGACTTGCCTTTGTAAAACAGTGTTAATGAAGTGAAAAACAAGCTTTCTTGCAGATTTCTTGTAACTTTAAGGCAACCAAGCTTCTACCTTATGTCAATGTCATATGGAAATGAGAGAATTTAGCACCTTGAGATCCTGAAGCTTAATGGTCAGTTATCCAAAGGGATGGGAAAAACCTCACAACTCAAGTGATACCTTGACAGCATGTAGCTCAAAATTTAGGATATAAATACATTATTCTTCTGCTGCCTGAGGTCCTAAATTTTTCTGGTAAATTCCCCCAGAATTTCAATTACTGTTTCTGACAATCTCTTGGTGTGCTAGTCATGTCCCTGAAAAAAAAAAAAAAAAAGAAAAAGAAAAAAAAAAAAAAAAAAAAAAAAAAAAAAAAAAAAAAATCAGGCAGTGTCTCTGTTAGAAGAGCAAATTGTTCTTCTAACCATCTTCCCTGATAAAGATTTAGAGCAAACAACTGCCCACCTCAAACCCAATCATTACAAATATGAAATAATTTCCAGGAGGAAAAAGGTGCAAAGGAAAAAATGTTAAATATGGGAATATGTGTGTGGAGAGCTATAACAAGGCAAGAATTGTGTAGGAAAAATCACTGGGGAGCATGAAAGAACAGTCCCAGGGCCAGTGGTGGTCTACTGCAAGGCTGGCCTCCTGGTTATGGCACTAGTTTGCTATCTGTGAATGACTTACATGAGAACAAGTTGTTATATATAGCTTAGATATTTAGGTATCTCATCAGAATAAAAGAAAAATAAGTTTTGAATTTTCAATTTTTAAAATTTTTGTCTTCTAAACTTTAAAAAAATGTTATCCAGGTATGAATGGAGAAACACTTACCAGACAGAAATGGGGTAGAGTGATTTTATAATTTCTTCTTGTAATGCATTTATAGGCCAAATAGAAGTGTTTTTTAACTCTTGTTCTGGTTCATCTCTCTCCAAAAGGTACCTCATTATTTTAATTTTAATAAAATTCTACTGGAGAGAAAAGGACAAGGGGTATAAACCAGAATTTCTTGGTCTTTTTTTCTTTGATGAAGCAATCCTTCAGAATACTCCTCTTGGATTTGCAGAAATATTCTGCAGTTTGAGTGACTGGTTGTGAATATTACGGGCAATGTTTAAGAGTAGAACAAAAGAGAAACAGGCTCTATGCAGGAAGGGTAAAAAATGAGAATAAAAAGGTATGGTTATGACGTAGAAAACAAATGTGTTTTTAGGCACTGAACTGTGAAAGAAGAGTGCCCATTCATTTCACAGAACAATGGATAACATATTATAGAGGTTCTCAAAATAATGTAGGTGTAATGAATTGACACCTAAGGATGAATGCCTGTTATTATTAAGATTATTGTGGGAGGCTGCTGAAATATTTTGTGCTTGTTTGTGCTGAACATCAGAAAAATCAGTGGCTGGAATCAGAATGGATTAAGAAAGTCTCTAAAATTGGCCTATTCATTAGAAAATCTAGATCACTTAGAAATTTTGGAGGTGCAGCAACACAGAAAACGATGATTAAAAAGGAAAAAGACAATATTTTAAAAACAAATGAAAGGGTTTATAATACTGTAGAAATTCAAAGGAATAAAAGCAGATTGGATAGGGGTCAGATAGCAGTAAATACGAAGTAAAGCTGAAATCCCTGAATTAGCTGATCATTATGCAAAAATCTAAAATAGCTACTCTATCTGCAGGAAGTAATGATGTATTAGCTTGGGAACCAATGGAGAATGCTGATGTTTTGGATGATACGTAGGAACAAGGAAAGAGGCAGGGACGGGAACCTGGATGGCTATCCCACGGTAAGGTAGTGCTGACAACTGCTTTTGCCACTCAGTAAAAATATCTCCAGAGGATATGAAACAAATAGGTGCAAATCTCTGGCCTTTAAAGGGGAGCACATCTGGGGATTAGAGTGCTGTGCTGTGCTTGACCCTTGGAACTGTGATCAAAAGGCAAGAACAACAACTGTTGTCCAACGACCGAGGCCAGTGCACCTCCTAAATCAGAGCACCTGAGGCTCCCTATGAGGGATGTCCCTTAATTGGGACAAGTCCCTTCCTGTTAGGAGGAGAAGCTGCCTTCAAACAACAGAGTTCTTTGGTTGTTATTCAAATATACCACAGTTCTGCTGTCCCAGTTGGCCCGTTGGCGTCCCCACCCCTTTCTTCCTTATATATGCTTCCCCTAGAATGTTCTCCCTTCTTCGAAGCCCCATTGGCCCTGGCTTGGTGAAATCTTCTGCCCACATTTTTCCCCTGTTCCCCCATTGGTTTTCCTTGTACGTTGCCCTGCCTCTGCACCACTTTCTCCCTCACGCATTGTTCCCAAATCTGCCCCATATATAAACTCTGGTCCCTCACTTGTGCCCCTGCCTTTGTCCCTGGACACATTTATGTGAAGACTGAATAGAACTTCTCTGTGGAACTCTACATGAAGACCTTTCCCTTTTTTATTGCTGAGGGACTCATTACAGCTATCTGGTGTGAGTGGTGAGTGATTGTGTCAGTGTGCCTGTGACTCCTGGTGGCTCTGGACACTTCCAGAAGGTTGCAGCAGCTTTCTGCCCACACCCACCACAACAAATGACCATCCTCCAAGCTGTGTGGCTGCATAAGACATGACTTTCCTCCCCGGCCTCTCTTCCATACTGAGGGATAGCTGGGTAAATTTCCTTCACCACTGGATAAGAGCCAGTCTCTTTCTCCAGAGCATGTCCTCATTCTCAGGTTTGATGAAAGAGAGGATTTATTTGGTCTTTTTTCAAACAATCAGGGGTTCACTGAATTGCAAGAGTGCAGCTTTTTCCTTTAGGGATGTTCACCTGAAAACAACCATAGCCACTTTTACCATCAAGGATTGGTTGCTGTGGGGTGAGAGCCTATAGATCTTCAGTTTTCTCTTCCCTGTGCTCCTTGAGGTGGAGAAAGTGTGGTGGTTGAGTGGTTGGAGCGGAGTGCCACTGGATGTGAGTTGGGTCAGGCTTTTTCTTATCTCCTTTCTGTTTTGAGTAAAATGTTGTTATCTCAACTATGTCATCTTTGGATTTTGTGCCTCTAGTTCTCTCCAGCCTCCGTCCATTTGCATTCTTTTTTGTTGCTCAACTGTTATCACACTGAAACCAGTGAAGGCTAGAGTGGTATAAAAGTGATGAAGAATAGGTCAAAAACCAGCCTAAAATCTTTAGATAACTTAGTTTTCTTTCGTTTTTGATGGTAAGCAATGCAGCACTCAGAAGAATATGATATTCTTTGTCATAGAAAATGGGAATTGTTAATACCACCTGGAATCTTTCACAAAAGGAGCGGATTGAAAACTGTATCAGCAAGGATGATAGCACAGCTATCCCTCTGCTTTTTCTGCTGTTTGTTCCATGTATTACAAAACACCAGAAGGTTTAGCTATCAGCTGTCAGGGGGCTGATCTTGTCAATTAGCAGGTTTTAATATCTTCCTCAATGCCTTTCTCTCTTGCAGCAGCTTCAAAAAAGGATTTTCTTACTGTTGGTAAATTCTGGAAAAAAGGAGACTTGGAGAATATTCATTAAGTCTGCATAGATTTCCTTTCCACATGTTTCTATATTATTTTCAGGTTTAGTTGTTTAAATTCTCATTTTGACTGAGCTGCAGTAAAACCCAGTCTGGTATACCAGTTGAAATCAACCCACTGCCCATGGTCTCTGGATTCACACAATTGTGTTATCTTTATAATCCCACTTTCATTTCCTTCTGGACCTTCTGAAATTCTTTCCACTAAATATTTCATTCTTTTAAAATCTTTCCTTCATTGTCTTTTGAGAGATTTTATGCTATGTAGAAGAGATAGTTTGAATCCAGCTGTGTAACCACCAGCAGTCCAGAAGAGCTAGAAATAGTGGTAAGGAAACAAGTTTGCTAGATAGATGGCAATAGTGAATGTCTATTATGGAGTGGAGCTTAAAAATGCTAGTTTAAAAATTATTACAAACACTGTTGAGAAGATAAACTGTAATGACATGGATATTGAAGTTGCATGTGGAAGTAGATGTTACTCTTTGAGGGTTCCTGTGAAGCATTGCGCTTTCACAGATTTTGTTTGGGCTACGTCAGAAAGCTCATTCCGGCTTGTGAAACCTCATCAACACATAAACCACCACTTATTCTGTGAAGTAGTCAAGAGAAGAGAATTGCTGCACTTCTAGCCTTGCCTGATTTGGAGGAGGGGAACTTTTTCTCCTGAAAAAGTAACTATAAATCCATAAAAAATAATACAGAATAATTTTTCTTATTTATATGTTTGAATATTTAATTATTACTTATATATTTAATATTAAGTTTGTTGGAGAACAACATCCAGGAAAATCCTAGACCTCTCATCTCTGAATATATAGATGGCTTAAGAACTAATGAGAACACATCTGCAGTCTTTGTTCCGTTCAGATTAACATCTGTCTGTTAGTGATTAGGGTTTATTTGTATGAGTGATACCTAGAAATGTTATCTGTAAATTGGTATATAAACATTTCTGAATTTTATTTCTGTTTCGTATGCTGAAGATGGAAAAGAACTGGGTACTAGAATTTCTCATTCTTTATACTGGTGTCTTGGTTTGAAAGATAGGTGCCTGCTAGGGAAGGCAGGACCCTTCCTTGGAATGGAGAATGTAAACCCCCCTCTCACTGAAATATTATAGTTTTGAAATTAAGGGGCTCTCAGGCAAGGATATGAGGGTAGGAATAACAGTTTTTCATGTGTAATGTAGCATGTGTATGTGTATACACAGTATATTGTATTAATATGTATATTATACATATATAATATATAAAATATACATATATACACTATATACTGTATTTGTACATATATTCTACATATTAGTACGTGTATAGATGGTATTAGTATGTGTAAAAAAAGCAAACAAACAGCAATAACTATGGCATTAACAACAAAACAGAACCAGGAACCTCATGACAGCCTTCTCGGCCGAGTCGGGAAGGGATGGAGGAGAGGCTTTGCTTCACAAAACCCCGGGGCATTCTGATCCTGGTGCCCCTGCAGGACTCTGAGGAGCACCAAGCTGGAACGGCAGGAATGAGCAGAAATCCCGGGCTGGCGGATGAGATGCACCAGAAGCTCTGCAGTGGTAGCTGGAGCTGTGGGGGTGCTCTGGTGGGGCAAGGAATGCAGGGCTACAGTGTAGCAAAGACCCAGGGCAGACCTTGGCCACTTCTGTTTTTAAGTACCCATAGGTACCCAGTAGCTAGTTTCCTAGCAACTTACAGAGAAAAAAATCTATTAAGTAAAAAAAGAAAGAAACTCAACCCCCAACATCTGGCAAAGAGTAAAACCTTCCATTGTGATCAATGAACATAATGGCAATGAAGTATCACATGGAAGGAAGTGCTGATTAGAAAACACTAACTCAGGGTTGCTGTGATTTATTGATGTATTAGAAGGACATAATTAATCAGCAACTTAATGAACTGTACACTGAGCATCAATATCAGAAACACAACAGATGCACTACAGTAACAAACACTTACAGAACCAAAAGGCACATATACAAATTTGCAAAGACCTTTCTATGGTAAATGCCAAGAAGGTCTAATCTAACCTCACCAGTACAGTCACATGTATGCACACACAGTTGCACACACCCCCTCACCCTCCACAGGCTCTGAGGAACATACAACTCTTTACAAGTACTGTGGGTCCCTTGAATTGCTGACCAAAGGTGGGCTATGACAATTCCAATGTAGACCTCCAAGAACACTTTTTGAATGGATGGTTTACAGGTATATAGGATTAAAATAATACTTAAGGAGTTACCACTTCATGGCATGCAGTACTGTGCAAATGTGACCCTATTTTTAAAAACTGGATCATCACAGCTCCTCATCTACTTGGGGATGGCCACTTCATGCTTCTGCACTGTGTTATGGGGGCAGCCAGAGAAGGAGTTTTGACAAGGGGATGTAGTGAGACGACAAGGGCAAATGGCTTTAAACTGAAAGAAAGAAGGTTTAGATGAGGTATTAGGAAAAAATTCTTTACTCTGAGGGTGGTGAGGCACAGGAACAGGTTACCCGGGAGATGTTGTGGATGCCCCATCCCATGGATTATTCAAGACCAGGCTGAATGGGTCTTTGAGCAACCTGGCCTAAGTGGAAAGTCCCATGCCCACGACTTGGAACAAGAGGATGGGAGATGTCTGATTTCATTTATTAACTAACCCCTTTATAATGTGTTTCCCACTGCAAAGTATGCGTGGGATTAATTTCAATGCTTCCTTCAAGTTTTACAATCCATGAATTCATACTCTATGTTTTAATTGAACTTTGTAATGTGAAAAAGTGTGAGAAATAAAGAAAAAACCCAAAGAATTTCTATTTCTTGGTTTTAATAATTGCTTTTTTTTTTTTTTTAATTTCAGAAGTGGAATTTCTTCATCAAGGGATTATTGAAGCATAGCAACTTAAATTTTCTCATTATGTATGAAGGCAGAATGGCAGTGTGATTGGAGAGAAGAATGAGATCTGTAAGCATCCTGGGTTAATAGCAGGCAAGTGCTCTTTAATCTCTTTGTCTTCCAATCTTCTTTTCCCTTGGTGTCCAGTCCTTTAGCTATTCCACTTCTCTCCCTGTTTTGATTAACTGCCAGGAAAGCCTTAAGTGTTGGCTTGGTTTTCAGCAAGTGTGCTTTAAGTGTGTACTTGAGGCTGTCTTTTAACAAATGGTGCAAGTAACTGAGGTGGCCATGTCATATTTCTCTGGCACCCTTCTGCACCACTAATGTGAACCGAGAACTTGATTTATGAGTACACCTCTAACCCACTACAATTTTCAGCTGTGAGGATGTATTTCCTGGTTTAGTGTAAAATTTCATTGTAAAAAATATAAGGTTATCTTCCGTCGACACTGAATTTTAGAGTGTGTAAGTAGAATTAAAAATTAAATACAGTACATCTACTTTTGTCCTATCTGAGAATAACTATTATGTTTTACAAAATGACATAGAATAGCAAGCAATGTACAAACAATAGCACATTAATTTGAAAATGCAAATTAAGGCAGATATTCCCAGCATAAGGCAAATGAATGTGAATGGCTGCCATTTGTGGTACAAGCTTTATTCGTCGTTTGATTCTGGCATCAGTGAACAGTCTGGTGAGCACCTCTTCTCCAGGTTTTCTGCAGAGAGAAAATCTGAGGTATTTTTTGACATAAAATATAAAGTTTCAGGAAAGCTTTGAAATGAAAAAATCAGACAGTTTAAAGGACTAAATATTGTGTTTTGACAGAAATAAGAGATACTCAAATCAATATTTTCTAGATATCAGCCACATTAAATGATTATTAGGCTGAAACTGCTTAAGGTCTGTGTTTGTAAGGGTTTTTTTTTTATTTTATGACTATAAGAAACTAGGTGTCCATTGAAGCTTATAGACAGATGAAATTAGAGAACTTCATATCATGGTTTGCCTGTCACAGAGCATATAAGCAGACCTAGCAAGGCCTAGATTAATTTCAGGTCAAATTCATCTTAAATTTTATGTTTTCCTCAAGTGATTAGAGTTCCACTTCATAATTTAGGGAAAAGCTTCCAAAAGACTTGCAAAGGCATAAAAGTACTTTGATGCAGACAGATCTATCTGGGATTCTAACTAACATTGCTTAAAGAGGAAAATTTCAACACATCTACATAACATTGATCCACTTTGCTGAGGTCTAGTGACTACTGTTAAAGTTTAGAAGTAGCAGATCAGACTTTGAGGAGATTATTAAACTCTTTGTAAGACTCAAAATAATGCTGTGCTTTACAGAAGTTATGACCATGTTTTGCCAGAAATACATGAAGCAGGTGACAGTAACATTTCTCCTTCTGCATTGGTTTACATAAAATTCACCAGTATGTCTTCTTTGTGTTACGAGATTTTCTGATACGGCACACTGTCAGACAATGGTCTCGACAGATGTAGGGAAAAGCGAGTTAAACTTTTTTCCAAATTCCTCCAGTAATGGCTATTTGCCTCTCTTGGCTTGCAGGTTGAGTCAGCTATGCATAACTGCTCTCTGTTTTGCTCCAATAAGAATTTGTGGCCTTGTTTGCATTAAAGGTCTATTCTTTAATATTTCCTTGACGAGGTAATGAATGATAAAATTGGTTGCAAATAAAAGTGATCAATATTTTGTGCTGTCGTTGAAAGATTCTTCCAGGTCCACTTATAAATACTGCAGCTTCAGCAGTCTCCTCTGCACCTCCTTGGCAAATGTATGTCCCTTAACTAATATTTTTATGCTGTATCTCAGTTAGATAGATGCATGTTATTTGTGAGGACTGAGCAGTAACAAAAGAAGCTTGTATCATATCAGACTTAATGGCTAGTATGGACTAGTTACATGGCAGTTACATCATACAAAGTGCTATCTTGCATTATGTTATGTGAAATTGCATTAATATGTACATGTTAATTGTAAATCTAAGAATAATAGCACAACCCAGCTATCTTCATAGTGTATGTCTTCAGACCACAGACAAATTAGTAAATTAATTGGTTTTGCTATGTGGCTCCTACAATTTTGTTTGTTCTGAACTTGTATAATATATTGGCTCTAGTTGGTAGATTGTCATTAGAACAATGTGGTGGACTGCACAGATAATTATTCAGAATATCTCTGGGGATGTCTCCATGCAAAGGCTGTAGCACCAAAAGATGGTTTTGGGTGAAAACTGGAGACATGAAGTTGGAAGTAATCTCAGAGACGCTGACTGAGTCTGTCTTAATTTCTCTCTTCACAAGATGAGACTGTAGATATCTCTGCCATTTCCAGTGGGAAATTTCCCTTCACTTATGTAATTAAATAAAGCTAAGCTTGCCAAGTGTGGGGTTGTAAGCACTGGTGGATTAATTTGGATCTGTCAGGGGGGAAACAGGTAGATGGTCTGAGGGAATGCAGATCTCAAGGTATTGCTTCAAGTCCTCTAATTGATCAGCTGGTCAATTGTGCAGGAGGTAGGATGCAGTGAAGGCAAAACACAGGTTGAATACAAGGTGCAGTACTTAGGAACAATAAGCAAGCACAGAAGAGGAGAGTTAAATTATTCTGTTTTAGCACTGTGATTTCTGTTTTCATCTCTGAAATGTCTCTGCTGGTCTCAGTGGTGTACCTAATTTTTCATCCTCTGTTACCCTTGTGTTTCTCAATTGCTTCTTATTAAAGATTTGGACCTGAAAGGTAAAAATACTCCCAGATTTATAGGTAGTTGAGTATGGCCTTTAAATTTCTTTCTCAAAGTGACCTGAATCTACAACTTTCTCCAACCCTAGAGCCTCTTTTTGTCCACCATCTATGATTTAATTTCAAGACATGATCTCCATGATAGAAGAATATTGTTCCTCCCTGTTGGAAGAACTTGGTGGGAGGTTGTGGCTGACTCAATTCTCCCAAAAGGAACTGAACAGTGTCTATGGGAAATGTAGGCAGTGTAAATGCAGTGGTGGTAATTCAAAAAGATCTAGGTCAGACTCCTGCAGTAAAGTTTGTGTCTTGCTTACAGGATTCCAGTGCTTTCTTACATCAGTTTTCACTACTGATAATGATTGCAAGGCTTCTTCTCATGATACAGTTAGAATAGTGAAGTTTATACTCGACAGAAAAATAACACTTCTCTTATCTGCCTTCAAAGAAAGGCCAGGGGTGGCTGCTGAAGGCAGTGAAGTGTTCCAAGTGAGAAAAAGTTGAGTGTCTCAATAAACTATGCAGGTAACATATAAAAGAGCACGTGAACAAGGATCCGGAACTCTGTTGGTCTAGGGTATATAACTAACAGAAGATATGAAGATACAGGTAGTTGTCTTTCATGTTACACATATGAGTGACTTTTCTGGGAAAAAAAGCCAATGAGGATGTGATATCAGAAAGTCACAAATTAGACCAGGAAAGGCTACCATAGCATATTTTAAATAAAATCTAGCTCATAAGGTATGAAAACTGTTACCTTGCAAGTGAAGACAAAGTGTAATCTGGAACACGGCTTCTTCTGAAAGTTACCTATTCTTATGACAGTAGATAGCCACAAATATTCAATAACTGTTTCTTTTATGAGTGGGGCAGCCATTGCACTGATAAATGTCAGTGATTTAAATATCAACCCATGCATAACGAGGATGTGACTCAGCCTAAATCTTACACACAATCACAAGTGTTTTAGTATGAGGCTGACATGCAAAGAAAGTAAGCTCCTTGAAAAATGTTTTGGTTATTTTTATTTTAGTTGCATGGCAATATTTGTTCAACAGTATCACAGCAGGACCAAAATCCCAAGTGATTGTGTCATTGGTGATGCTTTTGGCAGACATAATCCTGGCTATCCAAAGCAAAGAGGTTACTGGTGAAGCTTAGCAGAGCGTTTGTTTCTCCCATATTTAGGTATTTTGTGGAGGTAAATCAGAAGGTTGGTGCAGACACATACCTAATGACCAGGACTGTGATCACCTGAGAAGCCAAGTGATCTTGACTTAAAGCTTAAAGCCCATTAAACACAGTGCCATGCAATTTGAAAAGAAATATCTGGCATGAAAATATACTTAGTCTTAAAGGCACACAATGTTTGTAAGTGGAATAATGTAAACGATGGTAAGAAATCAGCCTTCTTTTCCTTGCCTGCATTAATGTACAGGGTGTCATCAACAGAATAATTTAGTTCTTATCACTATTTGTGGAAATCTCAGAGAAGTTCAAAAGGTGGCAAAGGTTTTTTCTTGTAGTTTGTCCTTCCTAAAGCTTATGATTGCACTCAAGTTTTGCAAATAATCTTCCTTTAATAGATCTACACATCTTCAGGATACTTTCTCTTGTTTGAGTTACTCAGTTCCATCCCATTTCCCCTACCCTTCAAGACATTACAAAGAGTGAGATATTTAACTCTAATTTATGAAATATTTAACTCTTATTTATTTTTTTTTTCGATTAGCAGGTCACCTTATGCCAGTACTTCCCTGAGATTATTTACCTAAAGAGATGTTGAAAAAAAAAAATCTATAACCTAAATCCAGTTATCCTCTTTTTAAAAGTATTTGATTTGTTATGTGGCAGGTCCTGATGCATTAACTAGAAAATTAAGAAGTCAGAAAAAACCCCTTCATTTCTTTTTCTTGTTATTCACTTTGATGACAATGTATTTGGAGCAGACTATATGGTAACATTTCCTATCTCCTTAATTTACAGATTTTCCTTTTTCTGTCACCAAAAACTAATATAAAAAATCCAGAAAAGGTAACTGCAAATTTAGGAAAACTTCCAAGGCTGGACCCTGGATTACTTTTAGTTAATTAATTGCATTTTGTTATTTTTATTGGCATTGCTGATATTATACTGGTTTTATTCATATTCTACAAATAACAAAGGGAAAATGGAAAAGAAAAATCCTCCAGAGAAAGATTCTTAGACAAACAGATAACTTAAACTAAGGTATTGCCCTAAATTACTTTTATTGTATATATATTTAAAAAGATTACATTTAAAATTAAAGGTTCCCTTAATATTCAACTACCCATTTAAATAATCAAACCTTACTTAATATGCCAATTTTTCCAGCAATTCAAATTCAAGTAAAAACCATTCTAAGAAGTCTGCATTGATATGATTTATTCTTTCTGAAAGAGTGAAAATTAAATTAAAAAGTGAGCACCTATCTCCACCTGTTAGTCTATTCATAAAAATATTATCTATTGCACGAATATTCATTTCTTACATCCTTGCTGATAAATGAATGGTTTAATATTGCTCAGGCTTTTAGTCCTGTTTATATTTCTCCAGCTTTGTCAGACTGCTTAGCAGTTTAATATCTATATATGGCAGTACATACATACTGAGATTAAGCACTTTCAATTTGCCTGATGTTAGGTGATTTAAATAAACAAGTGCAGGCTAGCTCTTATTTTGATTTCATAGGATTTTTTGTCATTTCAGCTCCAGAATAGTTGCTTTATAACCAAGCTGATATTTAATTACCTAGCAGGGGTTTGGAAAGCTGTCTTTCTACTTTTCTTCAGACTTTATTGTGGAGTGATTCAGTCAATTGCATTGATAAGGAAAGGTTTTTAGGATTTTTTCTTCCTCACACAAAAGACCACTGGGAAGAGCCTGTCTTTTGTACAGGTTCATATGATAGGATTACTGGGTATGGGAAGTATTAAAACTCATTCATGTAGGTAACTGTGGGGAGACAGATGGACATGGTGCTGAAGTCAATCTTGCCCTTAATATATTGCAGCTGTGTTAATTATCCAAGAGTAGGAACAGCCTTGCCCTCCCAGCTCTGGGTGTGATAAAGAGTGAATTAGGTGGGAGGAGGTCAGTTGCAGTCTGGCTGTGCTGTAAGGAGGAAGGGACAGGAGGTTGTGCCACGGACAGGAAAGGTAAGACGCTGTACGAGGGACAGACAGGGTTAGGTGGCTGTGCTAAGAACAGGAAAGAGTGAGCCAGAGCTGGAGAAGAAAGAGAGAAAGAGCCAGAGCTGTGTGGAGGTGCCCCTTGGGAGGCTACAGAGAAAAGCCGTGGGAGACTTTTAAATAACAAGGTGCTGGTGGTTGGAGGCTTCTGATGTTTTTAATGAAGCACTATGAGTGTGCAGCATCCATCTCAACTTCCACAGGTAACTTCTGGTTCTTTTATGCATATCTTCTCCAGGAAAGGTTTCTGAATTAAACACACATCAGTTTAAAATACATGTTTCTGGCTACAGAGAGGTCAGAAAGGGTTCAAAAATTTCAGGTGCATTTAACTTGAAAATAAGAGCAATTCAGTGCTGGAATGAGTTTCTCCATTCTTAAAGAGTGTAGGCAGTTTTGCAGAAGTGAGGCAGGATGAGATCTGGGTCAGAAGAGGGAAACATGCATAGAAATAATCCTTTTCCTCTGTTAAAATTATGAAGATTTTAATGTCCTTTCACTGCTAGTGTACTCTCCACTCTGTTTAAGAAAATCTGATTTCATTCAGGAAAAAAAATATTTGGCTACATACCTTGAAATACTTTAGGGAGACTGTTGCAGAAAACTATTCCAGTCCCTTAAAACCATTGCTCTGAATTTTATTATAATACATAAAGTGCTTTAAAAAAGACCCTTGAAATAAAGTATAATTTTTTTCTGCTGGTAAAAGAAGTACAAATTAAAGTTTTTTTAATATCTCTGGAGTGTCCCTGAAATGTTTAAAAATTATTGAAAAAAAAATCCCCTCCTGAAATCTGAAATTCTAGGCTATGATTTCAAGTCCTACTTAAATTAATGAAAATGTTCACTTTCTAGGCTAGAAAAACTTTTAGTATTTATTATGTTTATTAACTGATTGCCTTCAAATTGCGTTTTTTCATAAAGAATTTCTTTTACAGGGCAAAGAATTTTAGCCAGTACCCTTTCTGCCAACTCTGAAATCCCTGCTATCACTCCAATTTACTTAGACTTTTCACCTGTGTCTTTTTCTGCAATCTGCCTTCTCAGAGTCACTTGCAAGTGCAGTAACATGACTGAGGAAAACAGTAGGTCTGTTTTAATGTGCTGATTTTGGCTGCTGGGTTATCTCTGTGTCGTCAGGTGCTTGTCCTTATTTCTCTCTGACTGCAGGCTTTTTCATTTATCAAAGCTCATTTTATTGCCTTCTATTCCTGCTGCTTTCATCTCTGTGGCACCTGAATATTTTGTTCAAGTGAGTTCTACTTTTTACTGCTGCCTGCAGATTTGTCCAGAGGGGCAGTGTGAAACAGAGGAATGGTATCTGAGATCTACTTGTTTGCAAGGACAGTGTATTCTTACGAAAGAAATTACTACTAGCCTCTTGCAAACATTTTACCATTATTTATTAAAAGAATAATATTGTAACATGGTGAACCCACAGTTGCCATTCTTCTGGAATCCAACCAAAATATTGAAGATATTTTTAATTTAACAGGAGATATTCCTGCCTAGTAAATTGTATAAACATTTGTTATGAATAAAGCAGTTAATTATCTGGATTGAACCTATATAAAGCTAGAACACATATTTATTTAGTAGGTTTTGCCTTTATTTCAGTGTTTATAAATCTAAAGAAATGCTGTGATTTTCAGCATTGATTGACTATGCTGGTCAGGGTGGTGGACTCTGACAAATGCTTTTGATAAGCCTTAAAAATACTGAAATAGCACATGGAATGATGACAAAGTGGCCCTTGTTAAAGACAAGTTGAGCAACACTGAGGTTTTTATGTTTAAATGACTGGAGCTGCCACTTGGCAAAACCTGTCCAAACAGGTGGGGCAGAGAAAGCCTTAAATATTTGAATTAGAGCTGCTTGTTCCTATTAGGAATGCAGTGATCACAGAGGACTTTGGTTCCACTTTCCCCCCCAGTATGTCCTATCTTCCTCTGAGCATTTTGCACAGGAGGAAAGTGTTTTGCACAGCCTCTGTACACAGGGAAAGGGAATACAGTGAGAGCCGTTCTGTGCCAAAGCTAATCTACTAAGGTCCATGATCTCAGCTGTTTCCCCTTCCCTGCTCTGCAAACTGTATCTGTAGAAGCTTCTGTCAGCTCCCCTCCACTTGAGTCCCATGTTTTCTAGAAACTGGAGCTCTTACTAGGTTCCTGAAATAAATTTACTGTGCATTCCACTTGCTGACAAGTCTGTAAATACCATTTTGTTTCTAAAGTGAACATATTGATGGTGAAATATGTCAGCATGGCATGTGGAGAAAATGATACTGTTCTGGTCACCTCCATTGGTGTAGCCTTCAGGACACAGGCTGGACCTTTGTCTTGCCCCTGAGGTTCTGCCTCCCTCCATGACTCTGGGGCCTGCTGTTAAATGGAGTTTTAAAAATTTGTATGTGGGGAGGCCCACATGGCTGCCAATGAAGTGAAATTGCAGTGTTCCCCTCCCTTTGAATGCTCTGGCCCACACATTGAGGATTTTAGACCAGAGCAGATACTTCTCAAAGATTTTTGGCCTAAAATTTCACATTGCTGTGAAAATTCTCCACAACTGGGATTCATAGTAAACATTTTGCCTAGCTACGTATTTTGTCTGTTGATTGTGCCGATTGTTTGTCAAAAAATGTCTATTCAATTCCCTAAAGTAATGGATTTCTCTCTGTGATGCTTCTTACTGCTGTATCACTCTGACATTCCCCCAATTCTTCACCTGCAAATGAATACTGAGGAAGGAGAAATGTGTAGAAGGAGTTGCAAGGCTGCTCTCCTAGCAGCATGAAACATGAATATCATGGGCACTGCGTCACGTTACGCTCAAAGAGTGGGTGGTGGTGGGAATGGAAGCTTAGGTAATAACTAATTGCTTTATTTTGGATGAAAGCTCAGGGTAGCCCAGAGTAATCTGGTACTATATTCTCTGCAAAATGAAGACCGCAGTTCCCACCAAGATTATGGAGTAGTTTTCTATTCAGTCCTGAGTGATTTTTTCCAAAATGCCAATCAGAAAAATGCATATTATCTTGTTCTGTTATAGAGAGCACCCAAACACAATTTAGAAGATTAAAGAAGAAAAATCCAGTTGATGCTTTTTTTTTTGGGTGCTTTTGGTAGCTTTTTTCCTGACTCAGCAACCATGCTCTTCATCACTGTCTGTTGCATTGGTGACAACATTGAATGGAATTTGTCTAAATCTACTCACAGTTGTTCTTACAAACCCTTTTCTCCTTTGTTACTCTTCAGCTTCACAGTGAGTGTTTGACTTTTATCTGACTGGTGACAATTGGAATACTTATGTGTCTTGGTTTATATTGGAATGGATATTCATGCTGGAGCAAGTACTTGCTGAGAAGAACCATTATCTGTACTGAGGAAAATTGCCTCAGACTGTGCTATGGTTAAGAAAGCAGCCTTTCCTTGGCTTTCTCATGCAGAGCATATCCCAGAGCCCAGTTCTGCTGGAAGATGCTGAAGAAGCTGCCTGAGTAACAATAACCACATACATCAAGACGCTGTGAGAAAGAGCAAGATGTTTATAGAGTACTGGAATATTTTTGGTAGACCTAGCTGGAGTTCAGCATTATGGGAACCTCTGAAAAGGCCCCTGCTTGCCAGCATTTTGGCTTGAAAATTAAGTTTTGATGAGTACCTAAATTCTGAAATAAAATAAAATGTTGCCTACTAAGAAAATGTCATGTTGTTCTGTCTGTCATTTGTCTGGAAGTTAGCAGAGACATCTTTCCTGGTACTAGAATGCATTCATGTTTTCTCCCTTAACAGTGTTGTTACATTCTGTGTCCAAATATATTTTCATTTATTTGCCTTTTTTTTTTTTTAGATACTTGTATGATTTTAAACATAATAGTCCTTTCCATGTCAATGACAGCATCTCCATTTAAATGCAGAATACCTCTTGAAGACAATTGTTTGGTGGAGAGATTTGAGATAGAAATAGAGCACAGAAATAAATTGCATGTATCTTTGGTTTTGATTTTTTCCCTCTAAATCCTGCATTTCATCTGAATAAAGATGCATAAAAATCCCATTAAAATTGGTTCCACTTCTTTGAAATGTGCCCTAGGACTAATCCTGACAAAGTTGACATTTTATATGCTCATATAATGACTTACAAAAGGTAATAAAAAATAAATTGTCTTCTATAATCATCATAAAATCTGGTATGAGATGAACATTGTTTGATACTGATATACTTACTACTCTGCCAATAAAAAGAGACAAGGACCCTATCAAATACTTCTTTTACTTTCACTTGGCTAAATTTTCAGCTTCTTGTAGACTGAAAACATTCTTTGCTAGTATCTTTCTTTGTGGAAAAGGTGACCTTTTAACAATTACTCAGATTGAACCAAAATGAATATTTTAACAGATTTTTTTTTTACCCCAACCAGTGAGCTGAAGAATGATTCAGTAATTCACCAGAGGAACCTAGACCCTGCAAAATATTACCAATGAAAGGAAGCACAATCTACAGAAATTCCATTCTTTTGTGTGAGCTGTGCAAGGTGCTCACATCAAGATAATCCGATAAAAGTTGCTGTATGTGTCTTTGGACAGAACAAGTATTTCAGAAATAGTCCTCTGCTCATAACATAATTTGTGCTATAATGGTGTTTTTTTTTTTTTTTTTTTTTTTTTTTTTTACTTTTAAGTTTCTGCTCAAGTGAAAATGTAATCAAGAATTTTTTGCATGTGATCATGCTGAATCTCTCCTTTACAGCCTGGTTTGAGTAGTTACATGACTCAATAACAAACAAGTACATCACTGCTGCAGTGCTCTCAACAACAAACTGATACTGAGTCTAGATGTACCTTGTGAGATGCACATTGGAATCCAAGTTTCCACATTGTAAAAACCCTGATGACTTAAGTTTGAAATTTTCATAGCTCAAATAGCATTAATAGACCTACATTCTCTGGTAAACAGGGTATCTGAAGGCAATATTTGTAAAAATACCTCTGTAATTTAGGATGCCAAGACTGACTGATCTTAAGATTTATCAGAAAATTAATTTGAAAGGCCTGTATCAGGTGCTGTATATAGATTGCATAGTATCAGTATTAAAAAAAAAAATTTCCAAGTTTTTATTCCCAGCTTGCTGCTTTATGACTGTGCAGTTAGATTCATTGACTTGTTGGGCAAAAGGTTACAAGTAGAATGCTACACCTTGTTAAGATCTGCCTGAGTTTTCACAGGCAATACAACAGGAAAAGCTGACCTAGAAGGGCTACAGCCTAATGTTTCATGGAAGTCTTCTTTTGGGGAAAAAGCATTCTACAACAATTCCATTTTTTGAGGAGACACAACAAAGAACAAACTTCACTCATGAGAAGTTCTGACAACTGTAAGCTTCTTGTCAGGTCTTCATTAACTTCCAGATAATGTATGCAGGTACTCCTCACTTCCTCCCTAAAGAGAAACCTGCCAGTTATTTTTATGAGTTAAAGATTAAAGGGCCTATATTTCATATTAAAAGTCTTTTTATAACTCTAGAAAATGCCCAGAAACCTTGCATTTGTTTTCAAATGCAAATGAGAGCACTGCATTCACATGATGCTAGTGATGTTTGAAAACAATGAAAGCCAAGTCACAAAATACTTTAAATGTCAAGGTGACTTGAATTTCATGGTGTAAAGCCCCTTCTTAATTTTCTGAAGGTTTTACAAAGTACCTTTTCTTCAAACCTGTTTTTATTAGCAACTGCAATAAAGACAATCAAAAGAACAGAAATCCCCTTTTAATGTTAATTTATTTTTTGCTTTTGCCATTCTATGTCTTCTAAAATGTTCTCTAATTTCCAAAGTGACAGAAATACAGAAAGTGAGTTTTTCCCCTCCTTTTTTCATAGTTTGATAGTCTGTATTCATCTAATCACAAAGTATTTCATAAAAATTCCAGGCTGGCAAACAAAAACAGGAAAGGAAAAATAAAATTTAACAAGAAAAAAAGAAAAACCTTTTAGTCTGCATTTTTAAGTGTTCAGTTCATAAAAGGAAAGAAAGAGGAAAATAGATGAAGACACCAAACTCTCAACATTTGATTCTGAATATTTTCAACACCAATGAATATGTGGGATATTAAAAAAAAAAAAATAAATAAGAGCCCGCAAACATTTGATGTTCTTCAATCACAAAAAAAGGCCACTTCTAATGTGGCAGATGTAGCCAGGTTATACAACTGCAAGACTTGAATTCAAACACCTTCATAATGGTAAATCAGTCCTTGAGCAGAGTATGTTTTCTCCATGAATAGGAATAGCTGGTAGTCATACCCCTGTTTGCTTCGATCTTTCCATAGAAGGTGTGAGTCTCATACAAGGCAACATCATCTCACTTTGGTTACTATGGAAACTGGTTGTGCATGGCTGCAACGGTAGGCACTGGGTCCAGCCAGGTTTTTTTGTCTTTTTCCCATTTGGGCTGCCTGAATAATCTTGTAACATGATGTGTTGCATAAAATAATGTTCTTTATTCTCAAAGAGACAACAGACTTTGCAGATTTCAGTGTTTTATAAATAGCTTTCCAGCTGGTACCCAGTCCTCTGCTGTGTGGAGTTTTGAATGCCTATTATAGCTTGAATGACCTGATTGAGAGGAATCAAAGGTTGGTTTTGGTTTCCTTATCCACTCTCCCCAAATATTACTATTTAATTATGTAACATTTATAATAAATAATAACGATATATAATTAATAATATAGAATTAATTCTATAATTATTAATAAAAAATTAATTCTGTAATATATAATTAATTAATAATAAAACTATTTACGTGCAGTCAGGGCTTTTCTTGGAAAGGGGAAAAAGTGTTTATAAATTCTCTTTGGCTTGGGAGAGAGAGATGTACTGCCAACACCAGCAGACAGGATTTGGGCCAGTGAAAGGAGGAGTGATACCAAGGATAGCCATTTAGGCTTTTTCTGGATTCACCAGCCCAACTGGGTCACACACCAGCTTTCACCTAGTGGAGGTGTCAAGATGGTGTTTAGTGGTGGAGAAAGTTAATGTAAAAGTGGAGTAGAGGAAACTGATAAAAACCCTTGTGTTTTAGAAAGCATATCTTGTGCTGTAAGTGTGCCTTAATCTAACAAGGCCTTAAAAAATGTTCAAAACTTTTAAAACAAACCTCCTTCTGTGTGCTTGAATTTCACTATCTACATCTTCATCTGTACGAGGGTTACAGAGAAAATAGCAGCTGTTTTACTAAAGCAACTTTGGGATTTGTCTGTGCCACTGGGACACTAAATGCCGTTCCTGAGGGTATGGCTAGGAGATCTTGTCTCTTTTCATAGGAGGCCTGTATGAAGCTTAGAAGATTGTCTAGTCAGAACTAGTGGAAGGTTTCTTGCCTGTGGCAAGGGGGCTAGCACAAGATAATCTATAAGGTTCCTTCCAGCACAAACCATTATGTGACTATGATTCTGTAATTCTAAGATGGGCTTGTATAGCTATACCCTGATGCCATGGTCACCTCTAGGCAGTTCACAGAAGTCAGAACAGACTAGCTGTTCATCTTCATTTGAACTGTTGCCTCTTACAGCTTGGCTGTGCTCCCTGACCAATCCGAATGACAGCCTGTGTCATCCAAAATGAGTTTAGTCATCTGCACAAGCAAAACATTGACTTGATGTCTCTCTGGTCCCACTCCTGGAGCCAGATGGAATGAACCTCTTTGACCTTCTGGACACATCAGAGCTGTTCAATGTCAGTTACAGTGTTCTAGAGAAGCGAATCCAAAAGAAAGTATACTATTGACATGTTATTACCTTGAGGGATTATACTTTCAGCAAAATTCCAGAAAATAGTTTATCTATGGTGTATTATCTGTTACACCTACATTTGAATTTCAATACACATCAGTTCATAAGCAGAAACAACTCCAGAGAAAACAGAGATGGCATTTATCATGTTGTGTTGTTTACCACTGGAAAGAAAAGAGAGGAGCATTCCTATTCTGCCATCCTTATATTCTCTTTGTCACATTACAGTCTCCTGATGGATAGCTCTGCTTGTTCCTTTTTCCACAGCCTTTGTCCACACACACAGGTAAAACGACTTACCACAAAGGCAGTGCTATTGAGGGTGCTAGTTAGTCTTTTGGTTACTTTATGGACCAATTCTGTTTTTCTTGTCCTTCATCTTACATTTTGAGCAGAAGCTTTGTTTTCCTGAGTGCCTATGCATTGTATAGCAAAAAGAGGGTGAGGAGTTTTAGATAACTCTACCAGTATTAATTCCCACAGCTGCAATTTCCTCTTCCATGGTGCTGAGTGTGCTCTACTTCCCCCAAAGACACTGAGACCTCTCACCTGGGAACTGGCTCCCAGTCAATGTTTAGTGTTGGTGCTTCTGATTCCCGTGTTGAGCTGGTGGACAGGTACGACCTCTGGCCCATTTGTTCTGCCATGAACAGAGATGTAGAATAAGCTAAAAGTAAATAATACCATAGTTTGTTTCTTAATATCTCATTTTGCTTTATGGGCATGCGAAACGGCAGAAAAGAAAAAAGGCAAGCTCACGTCATTTTTTACAAAACTTGCAAAGTAAATAAAAGTATTTTGTATTTTCTGATGGGTTTCTGATATGTTCCTCACACTTTTCTGATAATGTTTTCTGCATTGTGGAAACAAATCAGTGTAGCTTCCATGTGTGTACAGAGTTGAGGGGGAATTCTGTTGTCACCCTTCTCTGTCCCTCTGATGCAGAGGACAGAAATCAGAAATCTGAGAAAAAGCATTCAAAAGAGTAAGTGAATGGCAGCAAAACCAACACAGCAGGAGGCCTGGGTGGGGAGCGAGGGTGGGGGTAGCAGTGGGCAGAACAGGAGAGAGGACAGATGCAGACATCAGAGAAGGAAGACACATTCAGGAGCAGCTTTGAAAGAAGGATTTTGTTAAGATTTAACAAGTTAATAGCTGCATGCTAATTACTGTTAATGAAAAGATTAAAAATAATAAAAGCAATTTATCTAATTCCAAAATAATTAGCCTTAATAACTTGTTTGCACAGTATATAGGAAGAGATTTTGATGGGAATCAAAGCATCTGTGTATGCATAGTGTTTGTATCAACAATAGGTTCTTGTAAAATGTCTGACAGATGTGGGACCATCAGCTTTGCTGAGACTTTAACAGGGTTCCAGAGATGTGAGCACCAAATTATTCTGATTTTCTGTGAGGTTTGCAGGTGCTCATATTTCTGAAAATGAGGACCATCTCTCTATAGTCTCCCTTACGTGTGCACATTGCATTAGTCTTGCTCTAAGTCTCAGGAAACTGAAGACACCTTAAGGGACTTCATCAGGATGATTACAGAATAACTGCTGGGCTTGGGATCTAACTTCCTGGCACTTGTGGCAGGATTTAGGCAGGCTTCCAATCCTGCATGGCTCATGCATACCACAAGTTTGAGTAATAATATTCTTCTGATAATGCTGATAAGTGGCATCAATTCCCTTTGTTATTGTTGTGAAGTGATTTAGCTGGTATGTAATTCAGTTTCCTTACACACAAGGAAAAGTTAATATAGCACTGACTGCTGCTTGTATTCAGTCATTACAGCAGTCAGTCAAATCACTGGTAACGCAACCTGAGGGGTACAAGTGTGAAATGGCAGGGATTTCTCATCCAGGTGTCTTGAGCAATTGAAGCTATCTACAGAGAAGTCTTACTGAGTAAAAAAGGCAGAATATTATTAACATCATTACAGCCCTTATAACATTGAATGAATGATACAGGTGTTGAGGAGGATAATGAGTCTAATGAGCATCACCTGTGGAGGTTCCTTATTGAATAGCTCTGTTCAAACCATTAATTTGTTGATGGCTCTGACTTGCACATTTGTTGCCCTCCTGGCTACTGCTGGATAACTGGGCAGTCCAAGCAATCTGAGCAAGCCGTGCTGGCTACCACTTTGACTAATTTCTCTGCATGTAGGTCTTCTGCATGAAAGGGGTGCAGCCTTTGTGCAGCTGTCCTCCTTCCAAAGTCCAAATGTCTCCAATGACAGCAGCCTACGGGATCCTCTACAACAAGCTGGTCACATACCTTGTTAGTTTCTACAGGCTGCACTGAACAAGCTGCAGCAGCAGCATGTGATTAAACTGATGGTCTTTGTCCTAAGGAGCCTCATCAGAGTTGCTACTCTCTTGTAAATTGTTTTTAGGTGGAGATGTCATCTGCTGCACCTGGATAAGTGGGGTGGAAGCCTCTTAAATGTTGACGATGAAGGGTTAGGGTTAGCTGGAGTGAGCAGAATGGAGATTCTTAGGGTGGTGGTTGTTCTGCTGTCTTTGTGGTGCTGTGATAATGCCTACCTTAGGTCCTCTGCTCGATCTTTGCTGAAGTTCCTAGGCTTCATCTTTTGGGGTACTGCTGCAGCTCAGGCATTTGGTGGAGTGTTGGTGATCCTGATGCTCAAGAACTACAGACATTTATTTCAGGAGTCTTACTTGTCTCTCCCTGGTTGGTTGGCTCTTGCAACTGCACTTATATTGCTACCTACTGGAGTTTTGGCTGTCTCTATTTCTGTTAAGTGTTCCCGCAATCAGCAAGGGACTCTCATGTTCTTGCTGCTGCTCCTTCTTTGCCTAGAAATGTCTTCAGCAGCTCTGGCACGTTCCTACTATGTTAGGACTGCTTCTCAGCTGGAAAGTGTTATGGGTTACCTTGTTCACCAGCACAAGTGGACATGCTCCCAGGATTCTGGAAACAGTGCTGTGGATGTGATACAGAGGAAGCTGCAATGTTGTGGGGTCCACAACTACACAGACTGGCTAAAGACATCATCTTCTTGGCATGACCTAGCTTGTGTCCCTGAAAGCTGCTGTAAGGAGAAGCATTCTCACTGCAGGGGAGACTTAAGCCATGTGGAGCAGCTTTCTGAGGAAGGCTGTCTAAAGAAGCTGGAAGGCCAGTTGTGTTTTGCCATGCTGTACGTTTTTTGGTTTTGTACTGTGCTAATCATCTTGGAGCTCTTGGCTGGTGTCAGCAATGGTATTCTCATGAGACATCAGCCATTCCATGAACTCCATATTCTGGACTCTTATACCTTCGAAGAGGAGTATAGGTACTAGCTGATTTGCTGGACCTGCTGCATGTTTCCTTGGCTTTTTGCTACTTTATTATTATACTGGAACACAATTAAAAAAAATTGCATGTAAATCAAACTAGTTGATCACTGTTGGATGTTTTTCTTTAATGTTATGGTATTAGATCAGTTCTCCCATAGATTCCTTTTTTTTTTCCCAATAAGCATTCTGTATCTGAAAATCTTCTGGGGATCAGTGTTCAGCATGTGGAGACACAAAACTACTGTATGTGAGTGCAGGGGAAGCAGTAAGAAAAGGCCTGTTTGTCCCAGGGCAACTTGTTGTGCAGTCATGATCTAAACTTCTGGACTGAATCTTAACTGTAATAAAATCCTGGAGAGCAATCAATGTGCAGATTCTTTCACTTCCAAGCTTGTGTTGGATGCTTTAGTTTTTCTATAAGAAGCCCTTTAGGTAAAGTTGAATGTTTATTTTTTTTTTTTTTGCTCAAATGTTGGTTTAAGAAGTAACATATTCTTCAGTGAAAATCCATAAGTTTTTAAAGTGGCATGAATGTATAATCTAAATAGGTTTGGCAGCAACAGAGTAACTAATAGGATGATATGAAGCAAGAGGTAAAGCAGTCTTGAGAGTTGCACAGGATCAAGTAATAGAGCAAGAAAGTCTGTCCATGTTCATTCATTTATTTCATGACAGAGTAAGGATTGAGAAAATTATTTTTGCCAGAAAAGTAACGTGGGGTCACATGTATGCTTGAATTATACCAGCAACATGCTGCTTTTTCTTAAGGTATACCTGCCTTACTAAATATCCTTGTTACCTATTTTCTGCTAGTCTCCCTCCAGCCTGCATGTGCTGAGAGGGACTAAGTTGGCATGTGGGGTGCCCATATGCTTGTTTATGTCAGTGCTATTGGTGTTCAGAGAGGCGCTGGCCAAGGTTCTGCTCTACCTGTGTTGGGCTGTGCAGTGTGTGCGTGTATTTATGTGTCTGTTTGAAAAGTGTCTTAAGCCTCTGCTGACCTGGAACTGGGAACTCTAGCAGCTTTATCTTTTGGTAAGTGTGTGTAGGGGATATCTAGGGCCTACAACTCTACCATATTACTGGACTGGACTGGAAACAAGGAAAAGGCGTGGGTCTCAAAAACTGCTGCAGCTGGCAACTCCCTTAGCACTTGAAGTAATAGAGAGTTCAATCATTATTGCTCTAAGTTTTCTACCAAACTGAAGGTAACTTACTGCAAATTTCTGATCCTAAATCACCAGGCACTGGTTTTCATGAGCAGAAAAGGGAAAAAAAAACAGAGGGCATTAGGTCAGTTCTTGCATGCTAATTATTAGCCATGTGAAGATCAAACATGAAATATAATGCAAAGCTTCTCCAATTAAAAAAAAACCAACAAACAACCAAAAAACCAAACCCAAAACAAAAGCACCAACCAAAAAACCCCAAGAAAATCCAAACAGCTCCGTCCAAAACTACCTCACACAGTTAAGGTATTGCTTTAGATAAAGGAAAATAACTACTCCATTATAGTAGTTATATAAGAAGTTCTTAAAAAGGAGTGAATATTCAAAAGTAAATAAAGGAAACGATTATGACTTTGAGTAACATAACAGAAGGAAACATTTAATTCATTTTTCTTGACATGGGATGGGTGTGGCAATAAATGAAGTTTGTCCTGTCAAGCACCACAATAGGGACTTTGTGGTACCCTGGCACATAAATGTTTTGTAATGCAAATTATTGCTATGACATCAAAAAGTTGCAGTGAAAATGAAATGACAGCAACAGGCCCAGGGAGGAGGGGTTTGTTGGAGAAAATAAAGTTGAAGAATGGAGTGGGTAAAATAGCTTTTTACTGTTTTTGTTTATCATGGGCGTTATTATTCTTCTCAAATCTTACGTCTTACAACTTCCTTCACAATTTCTGAGCCAGAGTCTCTTAGAGGGGAATGTCCATACTTTTCATCACTAAGCAGAAAGTAATAATTTCAAGGTGATTAAAGAGAGTAAGTTATGTGGATATACACATCTATTCTCCTGTCTGCTAAAAGTTAAGGTTATGCATGGCTCCCTCTACTTTTCCTGTATGAAGAAAATGGAAAGATACATATGAAATTAATTAACTAGATATTAAATTTCTGAAATGGCTTTTAGTAGTTTTTTTTTTTTTTTTTCCTTGCATATTCTTCCTTGTAGAAGAGCACATCTTGAACCTGGTAATAAATGTGAGAATGCATGATGCAGACAGATTCCAGCTATAAATGGTTGATTGTAAAGTAGAAGACAAAACAATAGATTTAGTACCCCATTGATGCTTGGCAGTTTGATTCTGAATGCTTACTTCTGGACAGGAATAACTTCTTTTGAAATAAAAATGGTGCTATTTCTAAGCAAGTACATTTTGTTTCTGTATTGTAAGGTACATAAATCCTTGGCTGCTATTGCATTCTATGTATTTGTATTCTTCATTCTGAAAGTATCACCAGCTATTTTTCATAATCTGAAAAGTTAGCAGCTGTATAGGAAGGCAGTAGATGACTTAGATTTAACATTTCTGAAAATTGTGTTGCATTGGATTTGAAGGGGACAAACTGATGTCCAGAGTAAAGCTGGAAATATATTCTGTGTTTGCTATTTTTACAGAGTTTATATTATATATGTATATATAATGATCCATAAATCCTATGAATGAGTTGGTGGTGATACTGTGATATCTTTTGTAGAAGACAACAGTCAGAAAGGTAGTTGTTTCTAAAATGTAAAAAAGCATTATTGCAGCTTTTTCCCAGCTGTCTTTCTGTCCTTCTTTCTTTCTGTCATTTTTCCCCCCAAGAACTCTGTATTTTTTTCCTTTCTTGTGAATGATGGCTTGATTTAACTCTGAGTAGAACATAATTCAGCTTCTGAATTATGAGTTGTTCTTCATCAAATCTTTTGTCTTTTCAGTTCAAAATTAAGTTCTGTCTCACAAGCACGAAGTAGAAAATCTGAGCTTTGCTAGAAGGTAATTGAATTCCTATCTTACATGGATATTGTTAAATCAGTTAAAATTACTTTAATTGAAATTTTGGCTTTTGTAGTCTGTTGTAGAGTGACCCTATGTGGAGTAGCAGGATGTTGTAGAGTTACACTATGTATTTTCTTGACAAATTTATTGTGCATATCTAGCTTAGGCTTCTTCCTACAAGGTGGAATTACACACGATAATAAAGAAGCTGAGAAGAAAGGAAACCTAACTCTAAAATATGCCAATACCATCCTGGAAGACGACACAAATAATTTTTGACCTAAGAAGTACAGAGAATAAGCTGAACTACTTACTCAATTATGTCAAATGATCAGCATTCATTTATTAAATGATGTAAAGTGAAATTCAATTAGAGCAAGTAAGTGATTACATTATGTAAAGCGATTTTTAAAACTGGGTAATATGATCACCCTTCATTTATTACTTTAGGTTCAGAATACTGGATATTGGTACTTTTATTAAATTCATGGAAATGCTTATAATGATGGACAATTTAAAAGAGTGCAAGTGAAGCCACTCCTCCTTGTACTTCTTTTTTTAGTATTGACTAAATCATAGTACTGCTTTTGCTTTCTAAGCAAAGAATCAGATTTTACTATGACATTTTTCTTACAAGTAGAAGGTTGTAAACACTGCTTGTAAAGGTAGCTAGTAAGATGTCCAAAACATGGAGAAAAAGATCCCAAATTAACCAGCTTAGCAGTGGGGAGGCAAGGGAAGAAACCGAGTACTAAAATTGCAATCTTATACGAAACTTAATAACATATTATGAAAATAAAATACCTTAATATCTTTCTACTTTCTACTAGATCTTTTATTATGCAGACAAATAGGATGAAACAATCACATTTGAAGATCATGTTGAGACTTTTTTGGACTGGGAGGATGCAATTTCAGGCTCTCTCTATGGACAACAGGGTCACATTTTTTATACTACTCTGTTAGCCCGTTTTCTTGTGGTTACACTTGACTAAGGCAGAAAAAACCCCTTATCATATCTCTTAAAGTGTTTCCTTTTGCTACTCAATCATTCATGTTGTAGAACTGGATTGGAGGTATAAAAAATATTAGAAATAGGGTCCATTATTGAATAGTCTTGTTTTTTCACACTACTTTATGAAGCAATATTTGTCTAAGGACTCAAATACCAATTTATTGCTTAAATTCAGGTATTCTTTGTGGCTAGATCATTTTAATGTCTTAAAGAGTGTGTCCTTACTATATGAGCCAGGTGCAAAATCCCTAGAAGCCCATAGAATTCTAAAATGAATCTAAGTGTGCAAATTTGTGCTGATTACTTGCAGAGCTGTGTGGGAGAAAACAGCATTCCAGATTTTAGGCAAGAGTTACTGCGCAAGTGGCTCAAAACCATGTGCAAGTAGAAAACGTAGCAGATTTTAGGACATCTGGAAGTATTATTTTAAATACTTGGAGGATATTCCTTGGCTGACAGAAGTAAAAAAACTGGTTTGTTTGTTTTTTGTTTTGTGTGGTTCCCCTCTGCTCTGCATAGGATTTTCATGCAGGAGTAAGCTGAAATGTCTGCATGAGAGAACCTTTATAATCTCACTTAAAGAAGAGCTCATTTTCATTCCAGGACAGTTTGGTCTAGATGGAAAACATCTAGAAAACAGTGTATGTGTTTGTTAAAGGCTGTGTTAAACACACCAAAAAGATAAAATAAGAAATTAAATGGGTAGAAGAACCAGTAACTGTTGAGCTCTAATTGAGGAGAAAATGGTGAGAGAAAGAAGGAGTAATACAGTAGTGTGAATACTGTGGCAACAACTATACTAAGTAAAAAAAGCAGAAAAAACCCCAAGTTTTTATCTCTATATCTCAGTAATTATAGTCGTCCAGTGTTGTTAATAATTTGAGGTCTAAAAACTCCCCACAATGATATTTTGAGATGGTAAAATGCTTTCTTTAACATCATGTCATAGCAACTGCTGAAATACCTAGCCACCATGCTAATCTAATTTTAGCATGGTTTGAATTTATTATCTTCCCCAGAAAATTTTATTTTAGAGTTATAAAATTATGAGCTTCAACATTCCATAAGAAAAAATACATATAAATAATCTTTTATGTATGGTGAGCTGTATTTTTTTATTATCTAATTTGGAAAATGGATCAGCACATGACAGATAGTCTGCAAAGTGAAGTGTTCATAAGTACCTTGTTTAGTTTTGCATTAGACCAGAGGGGAGAAGAAAAAGGAAAAATCTACAGTAGGCATGGAGAAATATTGAAATTAAAACTAGGTTTATATAGTGTACATGAAAAATGACAATGAAATATGATGGCTATTAAAGAAATAATTTAAAAAGTTTTAATATTTAGCAGCCCTGTTTTATACAAATTTATGGCCGTTATTATCTCCTGGCCTAACTAAGGGATCAGAATAGACTAAGAAATTGATGACCCTAAATTAATACCATATTAATTTCCATAGATTAATTTCATAGAGTATATTTGCAGTGCCTTGTATAAACTGGAGAAGGAGGCTAGTAAAAGCACTGTCACTCTCTGAGCTAATAAAATCTCTGGTGACAGTGCATTCTTATGAGTGAAGGACACTGTCATCAGTCTCAGCTAAGGGAAGAAGAAAAACACAATCAACCCCCAAACCAGAGCAAAAACCAAAGCCCAAAACCCCCTAAGCCACCACCACCACCAGCACAGCAACAAGAAGAAGCAGTGGAAAAAGCTTTTAAAGCAGGAGTGGATCAAAATTATTCTCTCATACAGCCCACCCATGTAATGAGGGCCTGGGTAGCCCAGGCCTTGCTGACACCTCTTCTTCTGCTTCATTATTCACATTTTGGCATGTGAAATTAGCTGGCACATGTCCTCTGAGGGTAGTGTGGGAGTATGACAGCATCTAGTACAAGTAGTATCCCTTCCTTCCTGATACAGTTCTGACTCCTCAGGGCTTTTCATCCTTCCCTGCATTAAAAGGTTTTTTGGTTGCTGTTTACACGAAGATTAATGGCTTAGGTGTCTGGGAGGTCTGATTGAAATGTACAACAGGTTCTCTGCATGTATATTTAGGAGGAAGCAAACCCAGTCTTGTTAAAAAGGATAAATTCTTTGAAACTTTTTTGACTAAGCAACGCCAGAAGATTTTGCAATTTACATAGATGTCTCAAATATCTAAAGAAAATGGCAAAGGGCAACATGATCTCATGCTGATAAAAGACAATGCTGAAAAGCTGCTTGCCTTCACATCACACCCCTTTGGTACTATGGTCTCCTTTGATCATACCAACATTAAATTGGTTTCAACTGTGGGTCCAGGTATCAGAGGACAGTATCTAGCTGTGACTTGCTGGCCTTGCTGTGTCTCCCTTCAGAACAGCTGCTGGATTCAGTAAACTTGCATGAACTGGGCTCATGATGCCATGCAATATAGGACTAGCTGATCAGAGTGCAGCAAAACAAAGGACTCTGTTCCACTCTGCTATGTGTTTTACTCTGGGATAAGAAGAAAGGAATTTGGTATGTTTCTTTGTTAAAACAGGCTTTTCATCCTGCATTAGGCAAAACTCCAGGGAAACCACCTTTCCCCACCCTTAATTAATCCAGAGAGTGAGCAGGAGGAAGACTAGACAGATGGGACATAATTTGAGTATGGAAAAATTGTCATCATCCCTCTTTAATTAGTGTTATAGGATGGCTCTCTTCAGATATAAGTAGATATGACAAAGATGTGTTTCACATATTCAAGAGGGTAATTAAACTGCCACATGCTCAAACCAATATACATACAGATCTGATTAAAAAGCTGACTCTCTGAAAACTATGATAGATGAGGTTTTAATGCACATGGGTATTAGGAAAGCAGCAAGAAGGGATTACTGTGAAATGAATATGCTGCAGTTCTTGGCTGTAAAGGGAAAAATATATTGAATTTAAAAGAGGGAATGGTTATAAGGAGGAACTGAGGACACAAGAGGATGAATTCATGCTGTATAGTTTAAAATAATGCTTTCATTATACAAACAGAGGAGACTAGGCAGGCTGTACCAGTCATTAGGCCACCACATATATCTCTGAGTAGTTATGCATTATGCACCATGCAGACTGCTTTTTCTCTTCCAGACCATATGTTTGCTCCTCAAGAATACGTGGTAGGTTAGGAGTGTGTATTTCTGGAAATGAGTTTCAACATTTGCATAGAAGCAGGCCAAAAAGAACCCTAAAGTCTTCAGTTGCTCTAACAGGGCAGGAAACTGTGTTTTGGTTTTCTGGCTTTTGTTTCTGCCTTGCTGCTGACAATGTTTTTACCTATCAGTAAAACCTTGTTTCACCACTTTATATACTAAACAATTAAAAATATTTTTTGTGTATGCAGCAATAATTTTGCCATTTGTATTCTTGGTTTAGCCTGCTTTCCTCTGGTGAAATCCATGTGGACTCTTGGAGACAGTGCAATAGTAGGTACTCAGAGAAAGAAGCCTGCAGAACTTCCAAAGTTCACCTATAGTTATCTAGTGGATGTACATCACCCATCTACAAGTCTATCAGTTATACAAGTTGATTGAACAAGCTGCTCCCTTCATGAGACAACCTTTGAAGCTGTTTTGACATTTGGTCTCCTACTGTCACTGAGTTGACAGAATAGCTGTTGTGACTCAAAATCACAGAATAAACTGTCTAATTGCTCTGAGGTAATGTGGAATTGATATCTTAATGCAATCCTAAAAAGTTGTGGAATGAGCTTGATAGGCAACAGAATGAAGGAAAAAGAGGACTTAAATATACTCCTTGTTTCCTGTCAAAATATTGAATTAATCTATTTGCATGTGAGAAAGTCAGAAGAAAAACAAATGCCAGTTCTGTTGGGTAAGGGAAAGCTGGCATGTCAAGTTTTTGCCCAGTCATGTTGTTTTCTATTTTCACTATATTTGCTAACATGGACATTATATCAAAATAAAAAGCTTGTATGGAAAGTGATGGTGCAGTTGTTTTTATCTATGAGATGTAAAAGGAGGCAAAGCAAGTGGTAAAATTTTTGCTCTTCCACAGATGCTTCCTCATTCAGCACTCTTGAAGGTTTCAGCTTCAAATTTTATTTTTTCTCCTATGGTGAATCTTGTTTCATTGTGCCACTTCACCTGATCATTTCATTTTTTTAAAGTGATGTACTAGTCTTGAAGAAAACCAGTGGGAGATCCTGAGTCAGAGCTGCAATTTCATAGGAAAATTAAAATAAATGCATTAATACAGAAACACTGAGAGAGTCAGGATACAACTTGACACCCTGGTTGGGGTGGTGGAAGCAATCCAATTAAATTGTGGCTGCAGTCCTGTTGAAATTATGGACGTGGTTCTGTTGAAGCAGTGATCCTGTAGAACGGTTTGGTCTTCCTCTGAAGGTCCAGTGGTGGTTATGAAGATCTTGTCCTTTGGGAATTAAGTGGGTAAGGCTGACTGTGGTGTTCCAAATGTCAGGTTATATCCAGGTAGGAATGCTTGGTTCCTTTGCCTGAGTGGAACATCTCACAATGGGATGATACAATTTTATCAGTCATGCAGTGAGCCTTCATGGCCCATTAACAGCAGATATCCTTTGGAGGGAGGAGGGGTCATGGAAGAGATAAAGAGCACTGCCTCACCTGGTTTTAACAGATGGTGATCAAATGCATACTTTTGCTTTCATCTTACGTTGTAACGTAAAACAAGTGAATACCACATTCAGTAGCAGATAAATATTGTTTCCTGAACATATTTAACTTTACTTTTGACTTTGTACATACATCCCTGGCAGAGGAGTGCAGCTAACGGGGAACTTTGACAGTGTGGAATGATTAGTTGTTTTTTTCATAACCCTATATTTTAATGGAAGATTATAGCAGTTCCTAGAGTTATTTGATTTTTCCACCCTCCAAGTTAGATACATAGTTACACTCTGGAGGTACAAACGACCTGACAATATATCTGAACAAAACAGAAATCAGTATCCATTAAAATTGGAGCTAGGGTTAAATAACTAAAGTAATATAGGAAATCCCTGAAACCTGCCTCAGTAAAAATTTCAACTCCAGACACTCAGCCAGCAGAATTGCCCTTTTATTTATTTCCTGCCACTTTCATTATGATTTATTCTTTTCTATGTAAATAATCCCTGTACTGTACCCAGGGAGTTCTTTCATTTTTGCCAGGTAGAAATCATTAATTTCCTGTCAATGGAAGCTCATAAAACAATATATTGACAATTACATCCAGTTGAGCTAGTGATTATGAGATTAATTACTCTTGTGAGTGATGGCATTTAACTGCTTTAGGTTTCCAGCTCTGTTATGTTGGGTGTTTTCTGCAGACAGGAGGAATCTCTGCAGGGACCACTGAGGTGGGGGGGGGACATAGGTCAGGCCTATGCTGAGGACTCATGGCTCTCCTCCAAATGGACTGGGGCACGACAGGCTTAGTTCTGGGATTTATAGCTGACAGCTCCCTGACAGCTGACATTTTGTGAAAATGCCTCTAGTATATTAGACCCAACTTTGGGTCAAATACTATCTTTGAAAAGGAATCTCTGGGTTTTATGTGTGGGTAGGAAGGTATTTTGAGTTTTATTTACAGTAGGTTGCTCAGGATACTCCACAGCTAGCAGTCACCAGTTTTCCCTGTGGTTACCATGAGAAATTAATGTCATGAGAGCTGTGTTAAGAAATTGATCTGCTCTGCAGAAAAAGTAAACAGTTTCTCAAATATTTTGGGCCACTTCCTTGTCAGTGACTGTGATAACTGTCCCAGAGTATGGATGCTGCTTTAGAACCCAAAGGAGAGAAAATTTAAGTGACAGTGTTCTTTCTTCTTGTCAGGGAAGGGAGTCACTAGATATGTATTTGCCCCAGAACTCATAAGATCCTTGCTTTTGCAGCAGCTCTCTGAGCAAAAGCTGGTGATGGCCAAGCCAGTGGACTGTGTGCCTTGCGTTGCTATGGACCAACACTGAGCACAGGGAGCTGTGACACCATGGTGCAGCCCAGAGACAAATGCCTGAGGCACTCTGCTAAATGGGAACATTAAAAGAGAATAGGGGAAGTGCTGCATTACATGAAATATCTTCAAGCTGAGGACCTGACCAAAGAAATGGCAAATATGGATGCCCAAACCAGTCACGGAGCCAGTTGAGATGGCTTGAGGCAATGTGCTCCTGATTGTGGGTTACATAATATGCTCTGTGCACTTTCAGACTCTGCAGGACTGAGTTGGATCGTGTTCTTTATTTTGTGCTCCTTTTCACCATCCTTGGAATGGATAAATGCCCAGAGTTGCCATATAAGATAAATATGTACATAAAACATCACATAATGACCTTGTGAAATATCCAAGGACACTTCATGTTCTAGGTAACCTCTAAAAAAATTAGATATTATGTCAATATACAGTGATTGCCTGGTTATATAGATCCCTGAGAAAAAGAAGTGTAAAAGAAAAAAATATATATATATGTATGAAAATTAACAAATATTTATATATGTTTAAAACTATTCTTTTATATATATTTATATAATATATATGTATATATGAGGGGAGATGGGGAGAAAGAGAGACAATATATTTAGAATATTTGTACCTTCAATTGTATATCACTTCCAGGGATGCCACACCTTTAAACCCATCTAGATGTCTAAGTTTTTGTTACTTCTGTCCCTTAATCTATATAACTGCCAGCGAAGCATTATGAGATATTTAGCCACTTACTACATTTTGTTAATAATGGCATTTGATTTATCTAAAGTTAATTATTATGAGATTTTACTGGAGAACAAAAGAACGTGATCTGTGGGGTAGATGGCAGAGAGCTTGTTTAGCAAGACTGATATCTGCAAATGTCAGGACTCTAACTTGGTAGCTGCTTTTATATTATCTCAAATAGATATGCATGAAGTGTCTGACATTTTAAAGAGACAGTGCAAGAGGTAGGGAATACTGTGAATGTTAAGGAAATGCAAATTAACAATGAAAGTATCATTACTAGATGGTGATACAAATGGAGACCCTATCATCCCTTCCTCCCCAGATGCCTTTTTTCAGAGTGCAATTGGGAGGCCTCATTATGCAAATATTTTACTGGGAGCAGCATTTAGGCAGAGATTTGGGAGGTGTCTTAGGGGATCAACCAACTTCCTTTAATTTCTGGAGTGCTTGGATGCTGTAGAAATTTATGAAAACCTTTGGTTGTCACAATGACAGGTGATGTTTTGCACTCTGCCTAAAGTGCCACTCTAAAATGCAGAAAGTGACTCAAGTACATTGTGAGGAAGCTGACAGAGTTCAGCCTCTGTGATCAGTCCACACTGTTCTGCTCTTGAGCACTGCAGTTATTTGTCAGATAATTTTTTGCACAATCTATAAGAATTCATGCAACTGCAGGTGTTTTTGCTTGTTTTTTTTCACTTTTAAATATACTTTCTTTACAGTTGAAACAGTTTTCAGAACTAACATCTAACCTATTAAAAAAAAAAAAAAAAGAGGTTTCAGCTGTTATAATTTGCCTTAGTTTCCTCACTCTGTTTGTTTTTCATGTGAGTATGCAATCAGCTGGTTCCTGCCTTGAAAAATATTTTCTCATTCCCACTGAAAGATAAAAATTTCATACAAGATGTAGAAAAATGATCAGTCTCAATTATCCAAATGATTTCTCAGTGTGCTTGATTGGACCCTTTCAAACTAATTTCATTGTAATTCCTGAGCCTATGATGTGGTGCATAAACCTGTGGTTTGGATTGTAGGATGGAGACTTATAAAGCTATGCTGTTGTGTCGTAACAATGCACATATAAGAGGAAATTGGATCTTGTCCTTCCAAAAGAATGAATAATAAGGAAAAAAATAGACTCCTTCACTTTGTTATGGTCTTGAATACTGCTTTAACTGGAGACAGTGCAAAGGCAGGGGTTAAATGACTTAATTTCTCCTTCTGAAATATGCTTTGCCTTGAGGGAAGAATTTTCCTGACACTTCTCTACTATAGTTTCTGTCCTTTAAAAATACAGTTTATTTTTCTGTGCAAATATTGTGTAAGCCAGAAATACCTTTATTTGGCACGAAGTTGTATTCCCAAAATTGTGCCTGTTAAGGTAGAACAATTTTTAAGAAAAGCCAGGAAAGGAGTTTTCCTTTGTAACGTTTAACCTTCTTCCAGAACATCACCGTCAAGTGGGTGATATTTCCCATTCCTACCTCAAGTCATATTTAATCAGGATTGGACATCATTTCAAACTGAAATAAAATGCACTTGTTCTGTGAAACACATCTGTTTCCATTTTAATCTTTCTAGCCAGCAAATCAAATAGCAATAATTTGCCTCCATTTATTTCCAGTTTATGCCCTCCTCCTCTGAAATTGCTTGTTTCTTTCAACAAGCACTAATAAAGAAATGTTCTTTCATCTGGAAGAACGATGCTCTCTCTTTCAGAAGAGAGTATTAAAATGTGGCAGATTTTGGTTATGACTGAGCTAGTCTGTGTACAGGGGAAGCATACAAATATCAGCTGCTTTGTGCTCGTGGCTTAATGTTGGCAAGGCTGAAAAGAGGCGATAGTTTGACAGGTACAGGAGGTAAAGGAGTTGGACTAAAAGCCTATGTGCATTGCTCTGCTCCCTCCTCTGTGTTATCCACCATTACTTCACAAATGTCTGTATGGACTGGTAAGGGTGATTTTACATCTGCCAGCCAGATTTCCCAAAATAAATATTGTTGTATTTACAGGTATGAGGTGGAATGCAATATACTCTGATATTTTACCTGAAGCCATAAAGTGGAACATCTTTTCATTATATTCATAATCTCATTCTTTGTGAATGAGCAATTCCCAAAAGAAATGGAAGTATTTACTTGCATTACAGACTGTTCCTGCAAAGCAGTAGTTTTGAATCCCACATTGGGTTAAGCGTGAATAGAGGAACTGTCTTAAGCTGAATAGCACTTTTCAGTGATTTGCAAGTGCTGAAGTTTTTTGATCTAATTAATGATTCTTTCATTTTTGGTCAGTTGAAGGAATTCTGTTAATAACAAATATGATCATGAACTGTAAACATTTCAGCAGAAATCGGGCTATTTATTCACTTAAGTATTACTTCCTGCATCTGATAAATTGAAAGCAATAATAATGCATGACAGACTTGGCCAATATATCTATGTACTTTTGTCAAACAGTTTTCAAGACACCTAAAATTTAGTGGTCTTGGGAGAGGATTTATGAACTACAGCACTCGGCTGCAAAGAAACAGTGTGGTAGTGCAAAAGAAAAAAAAGGTGCCATGAGGGAAAATTCATTTTCTTCTAATTTAGAATTTTGTTTTAAGACATTTCCCTTACGAAAGGCAAAACAAGATTTTAAGGTTGCAATAACTCTTGACTGAATCACCAAATCCTAGATCTACTCAGTACTGTGGAGACCAGAAGTGTCGCAGTATCAGCAAATAGCAGAGCTTCAGGAGAATCCAGCGTAGGGTACATAGCATATGGCTTTTTACTGGCTTGTTGGTTTTGACATTAAAGCATTTTACAGCAAATTAGAGCTTAAAATAGATAGTCATTAGGAAGATATAAATAATAATCTAATTTAAATCTTTCATGCTAAATCAGTTATTTTGCAACTTAAGTTTCTAGTAACAGGAGAGGAGCTTTTCTTCAGGAGCCAGACAGTGGTGTGCCAGGGCTAATCTTGCACAGATTGTGTGGCTATCCAAATGCGTGGCTATCCAACCCCCCCAGGGCGGGTTGTCATATCTATGCAGCAGCCTGATTGTTTGCATTATAATGGGATGCCCAGATATTTTTATGGTGGAACAAAAATTGCTTTACCTCAATGGCAGCTATAAGATTTTAATGCATAAAGACAGGATACTGAATAGTCTGAGATAAAACTATCAGTTGGTATGGCAAGTCTTTGGGGGAATATTAAGAAGGGATTCATAGCTCCACGACAGCATCTATGAGACAGTGTGAAGGGGTGTCTACTAGTTCGTAGGTCTTTCACAAACTTTTAAAAGTGGCTAGGGTTGCTACTATTGGTCCCGAAAGTATATTTCACTGGTTGCTGGCTATTTGTATGTTGCTAATAAATAGGCACATCCTTATTTAAGAATGTTAAAGCACTTTAAACTTTGTGACCTGAGCAGTTCACCTTTGTTCACATATAATGTGTGTGTATAATTTCTGATTTTATTTGTGATTTATACCTTCTAATCATATAAAGTCCATAGTTATTTCTTGACTTTGCAAGTCTAATGCCTCTTATGTAAACATTACTCTTTCCAAAGGAGTTACCAGTGTTGTCTGTTTCTTCAAATGTCAACATCACTCTTTATCTATTTTCTTCTTATAGATGGATGGCTGGAAGTAAACATGCAATACTCTGATAATAATACTGTTTAGAGAGAAAATTTATTTATTCAGCATCTTAATTTTTCCATGTTAAATACAATTTTCTGTTAGCCTTTGTAGATGCCTTCATGCCTTGTAAACTTGCCTCATTCATCCTGTCAAATTGAAAACGGTACCTCCATGGAAGGAGAGAAGAGAGGCAGATGTCTGTATCTTGGTCTTGAGTCTGATTTCTCGTGCTGTACTGCAGCCAAAGGAGATCAGATAGCAATTGACCATGGCCTGGTGTTGGTTGGATATGTAGGGCCATCGTGTTGCATGGGGACTCCATGATGAATGCAATTTGAATCCATCTGGACTGACAGTGTACAAACTTTTACCACAAGTGTGATGCAGTTTAAACTCTTCTATTGGAAAATTCACATTTATGCACCTACTGCCCTTCTGTTTTGGGAAATGGGTACTTGTCACATGGGAGAAAAGAGACCAAGGAGTGTTTCACAGCCAAATGCATGCATAAGGCACACAGAATGCAATTCATTATTTCAACTTTGTTGTGTTTCTTTTCAATTCACCTAATATTGGTAAGATGTCTCTTGATAAATGGAAGCTGTCTGTCTGTTTCTTCTGCCCAGAAAAAAAGGCAATAGTCCCATTTGTTATTTTTCTGGTTTGTTTACTGCAGATATTAACTAACAGCAAAGAGCAGAAACAATGGCCTTCCTTGACTTGTGGAGTTACATAGCATCAGTTTTCTTGCTGCCTTTGCCAAAGCTGAAGTAATCAGTGGAACAAATTCAAATGATATGCTTGTGTGCAGCTGACCTGAATGTCACTGTGGACAGCTCATGGTGCATTTAACTGCAACATTGCTTCACTTGCCTGCTTCTCATTCTTTTTTGTTTTGAGTGACTAGTTGAAGGGAGTCCCTAGATTTGATTGTGCATGAAAGAAATTATTGAAAGCTTCATAGCAAATGCATTGGGAATTTGTTTTAGATTCTCAGGCAATCCAGCCAATCTGAACCTATATGCCTCATTAGTCAAAATAAATCTAAAACTCTTGGTACAAACCTTATTTATCTTGCAGCCTACATTAAAAAATTCCAGTGTATGCATCTGTGGCATACTATTTATAAGACATCCTGTCCTTTAGTGGCTCCTCACAGTCTTTTTGCGCAGTAGAAGTAAGTTTACAACATCACATATTTTCCTCACAGGCTAACAGCTTTTGTCTTGATGGGCTTGAAATACTCTGATGTAACATATAATTCTTTGCTGCCTTTATGTGTGCAGGCTTGCACAAAGAGGTTACTATCCTGGTTCTTCTAACTGCAATACAGATTTCTACCATGACAGGAAAACTAAGTAGTGGGACCCTCTAGCCTGCAACTTAGCCCTCCAGACAACAATTAGAGTAGTTTGACTGTAATGTGGAGCTGTTTTGATCCTGGATTACTTTATTACCTCCTGTACTCTGAAGAGAAGGATGCCTGTTGCAGAGAGGGCTGCAACAGCACCAGCTCTGGACTCTTTCCATCCTGGTGTTTATACCCCACAGGGAAATCTAATGAGTCTTTTTATTACTTTCTGTTCACCTGGTCAGACCCCAGCCCTCAGTTTATAACTCCAAAATATCTATTTGTCTAAACCTTACTTAGTAGAGAATTGTTATTATGTGGTGGCTATGAAAGCTGTTGACAGTGCTTGTGACCCTGCAGTCACTGAAATATAAGGGATTTAATTAACTCTGAAACTTGCCACTATAAGCCATCAGCTGAAGTGGTCTCCAGCTGGTGGTTTCCAGGTTGTGACTCTGTTTATGCTTTGCTATCCAATCAGTTTTGCACCCTTATTACAGCTTCAGCATTTCATTTTGACAAAATACCATTACTGCGGAAACAGTCTCATGTGACATAAGACTGAGCTGAGGACTTTGGTTCTCACCTGATTTCTTTCCCTCATCTCAGCAACTGTTACTTTCTTTATGCTTTTCTGATTGGAGAACAAAGCACATTCTGGGTGAGTTTGGCCGACTAATCCTTTTGAGATATCTGCAACAAGGTCAAAAGAGCACTGGAAACTTGTATCTCTATGTATACACGTGGTGGTCTACTGGGGCCTTTCTGTTAATTGTGTTACATCATTTCCTCTGGAAAACAGAAAAGCTGAAGTTTCTAATAGCAAAGCTAAGTAAATATTGTTTACAGTCTTCAAAAATCTAATAATAAGAAAAAAACCCCACAAGCTATTAAAAAAAAACCCCAGTTTTTTCCAATTAAGTGTCTCACATTTTGATTTAGTGAATTACCGAGGGTTTTTTCAGATGTCTGGACTGCAAAACTTAGAATCTTAGAATTCTTTCTTCTTTCTTCTCCACCCTAACTGCCACTACTAGTACTTTTGGATTATTACTCACACATAAAATCCTACCCTTTAGGGGCTTGTCAAAATCAAGTTTTGGTACTAATATCTACCACAGTAATCTTTCCTCTTTTTGAGTAAGACTTTTCTTGCTGAGGACATGAGTTATAAGTTTAACTGTCAGTTTACTGAATTTCTGTCTCTGCGTGGCACTTGTTCATAAATACACTCCAATGCTCAATGGACTCTTTTCATTACTTATCACATTCTTCATTTAACTGAGTTTTTTGAGAGAGTAGTTGCACTGTTGAAATGGAGTTGGCTCATTTTGGTGAATGTGCACTGGAAATGAACCTGAGAAATTACATAACCTTCATGGGATTTAAACAGTGAGTGTTCTTACCTTGATTCATGAAGAGAACCCTGCAATTAGCAAGTAGGAGCACTTGTTAATTAAATAAACATTAAGTGCTGTAGTAGATGATTTCATCAATATTCTTTGACCATTACTGGGGATAGGGAGGGAAGGCAATTTAATGCTGATTGGAGTTAGTAGTGTATTTTCATCACAGGTGGTCATAAATACAGTTGACCGAATAATTCATTGCAGACAATACTCATGAAGAAGCCAGCTCCTTGTTCTCTGCTCCTAGTGATTCATAAGCTTTGCCCACATGAACAATGTCTGTCGAGCCCCATTAAATCCCTGAGGGAAGGGCATTAATTTCTGGAAAAGTGTTTTACTATTGTTATGCATTTGCCAACTAGCAGAGGTTATTTTAATAGGCAATTCACAAACTTCTTAGTTTCTTAGTCTCTCATTTAACATTCAATGAATAAACTTGGTCAACTTAAAGGGGTGATGCTAGAACTTTTTGGAGCCAAATAAATTTGGTTGAAGAATTTTATTTTTTGAAAAAAGATGTTTTTTATTATAAAACCGAAGAGTGGAGGATATACTGTATAATAATCAAATTTTACAATGTATCTCAAAGCCAATAGGTGTTCTATCAAAGATATTTGTTCCCCTCCTGGAATATGAACTCATAATAGCCCTGAGTAACTGGAAGTGAAAGCTGACAGGCAAAAGTGAGATTTCCCATATTTTGACAGTTTTACTTTTGTAGGCCTAGCTGAAAGCAGGAATTCTGCAGATGAGATGCTTTTGACAATGATAATAGTGTTTTTGTCAAAAGTACATATTTTTTTAGAATAACTGTGACTAATCTGAGTAATTTTGAATGCTTCTTTTTTCACATTAACCATCCTCCTCCAAAAAAAACCCCAAATAACAAAAAGCAAAATAACTCAACAAACCAAAACACTGCTGATTATGACTGGACTATTTTAATTTTGAAAAAAAACAAATCTTTCCACTAACTCCTCCTCCTTTCTGTCTCTCTTTTTATTTTTTTCTCTTTGATGATTTTTTTAGTCTTTTTGCAGTTTATCTCTGCATGGCTGGTGATTAAATAATCTTCTGTCTCCTACACTTTTTTTTCCTTGGCACTCGTCCACTTGTGGACACATCTTCCTTTTACAATTATGTGGTGATAACTCTCACTAAAAGAGAGAGGTGAAAGAGATGTTCCTCATGCACTTAAACAGACCATTGCCCAAGGAATATCTGCCGAATCAGAGCAGTAGTTTGTGTAGACCAACAGTATGGCTTTAAGAAAAGGGACAAAGTAGCCAATTTCCCGTGTCTGAACATTTGACATTTTGTGTTTACAGTTGTTGCATAAAAGGATAAAAGGTATTGTGTACACAGATGTTGTCTAACAGATCTCTATCTTGCCTTCTGTTTTTTTAAGTATCTGTTTAAGAGACAATTAATGAAACTGTCTAAACCCCTTTCTGAACCTTCAAATGCTGACTCCCTCTACAGAGATCTTGTGGTGCTGCATTCTAAAATTTTGCAATCCTCTGTAGAAAGGAGCATTTTTGTGCATTTAAAGATGATATTCTGCATTTTTCAGAATACTCTGCTTTTTTCCTTTGTATTTTTGTTTCTTTGGGGAAAAGAGAAGACAGTCAATTACAGTTCTTCAATTTTTTCTCACTTTTCTGTTTCAGAAAACTATTATCATGTGTCAAACTTGTTGCTAAAGCAAATGATGTCATCCTTTCCTGACTTTAGTTTTAAGACAGCTGCTTTTTTCTCTTGACAATATCCAAGCACAATATGTGACTATAATAAATACATGGGTATATCAGAAAAATTACAACCCTTGTCTTGTTCTCAGTATCCACTTTCTTGAAGATAAATTTTTCTTTTTTTTTTTTTTTTTGGTGGGCTGCCACTGCACATTAGATCTAGGAATGTGAAAAAACATAAGGAAAAAAAAAAAAAAAAAAAAAAAAAAAAAAAAAAAAAAAAAAAAAGTCAAAATCTACTCTGAGATTTGGTGTCATATACTGGGGTTGCACAGTTCTTCTCACAAACTTTTTCCTTATTTGTTCATTCAAACACATAACATCGTTCTTTTATTTACTTAAAAGTTTTAAAGGCTTTAAATCTCTTAATAAAAGAAGTGATTATCTATTATTCCTTGTGATACTGCACCTTCAAAAAAAAATCCAGTAAATTCATTGAATAGCTACTTTAAAACAAGAAAATGATTATTATTTTACCTCATGTCATCCTTACAAATTTAATTTCTAGTTGTTGTTCAAAAGGTCCACAGAAGAGACACCGGAAGATAGATGCACTGGTAGCTATTGGACATCATAAACCAGTTGTAAGGCCCAACTCAGAAAGCTGTGAAGCTCTATTATCTAAACTCTCACATGTTATCTTAGAGCAAGTAGTGGTCCCATTGTTGTATTTTCCTTCAAGCAAGTGATGCTGCTGGTCTCATCAGCAAATTTATATATTGTAATCTGTATGGAAGTAAAGCAGCTACTGAGATGCTGAAGATAAGCATCTTGATCAATTGTAATTAGAACCATGAAACTAGAGTATCCTGGTTTTTGGCCAGGACAGAGTTAATTTTTTTCCCAGTTGTGAAGCGGTAGAGCCTGGAGGCACATGGGTCTGAACCCCTACACAGAGGTATAGAAGAGTAGTTGGATATCTTCAGCATTTAAGTCAGTAATTCCTAGAAGTGAGCACAGCTGCTCTAAGCACAGTTTTCCACTAGTTTTTCCCCCTCCTTTAAGTGGATTGGGATAGCAGAGTAACTAATATACCCTGTACATGAGTATGCCAGAACTGTAATGCCCATGACTTAAAGGCATGCTCAGACTGGAAGGTTCATGCATAACTAGTTATTTATCACTAGATTTAAATGAGTAAAATCTTAGGATGACTTATTTATTACATTATTATACCTTTCTTTAGGTTTGGAAGGATCTGTTGAGAAATAAAAAAAAAAAATAAAAAGGAGTGGAATTTTGTTTCTATTGTTGTTTAACTGACCTTATATTTTTCTTCATAACAATATCTTTTGTTAACATACATCACTATCACCGTTACTGAAAGGATGCCATACAATTGAGATAGTAGAGGCTTAGTTTAAGCAAAGGTACCTAAATGCATGACTTGCAAAAGGAAGACAGAGAAATTTTTATTCCACTGTAATTGAGATTTTAATGTTTTGGGAATGAACTGTTCATTTAGCTAATGTTTATTTGCTTTAAAACAATTTAGTGGACAGAATGAAACAAATGGTTCTGGAAGAACATATAATTTCTCTTTATTTGCATATGGTTCATTGACCACTATCTACAAATGTTATCCATTAAAGACAAATTGGCAGTCTGTGAGTTCAGAAAAGGAATAATTTGGCAGAAATTATTGTTTTCACAGAATATGTTGAGCTGGAAGGGATCCACAAGGATCATCAAAGTCTAGCTCCTGGCCCTGCACAGGACATCCCAAAAATCATGCCATCTACCTGAGAGCATTGTCAGGATTGGTCAATGTGACCACTTCTGTGAGGAGCCTGTTCTGGTACTCAACCACCGTCTGGGTGAAGAACCTGTCTTGGTTTGGGAAGACATGTATCTGCCAGGGAAAGCTGGAGTTTCCCTTGGAATGGAGAATGTAAATCCCCCCTCCTCTTTTTCCAAATATAAATTTGCAGTTAAAAGCCTTTAGGCAAAAATTTTGGACATAGAAATCTCTTTAGTTCTTTACTAGTATGTATAACAAAGCAAACAAAAACAACAACTACAGCATTAATAACAAAAACAGTACCAAGAACCTCAAGGGCTTTACTTCACAGAAACCCAGGGCAGTTTGGTCTCAGTGCCTTTGAAGGATCCTCAGAGCACCAAGCTGGAAACAGTGGAGAAGTCCTGGGCTGGTAGCTGGGATGGCAGGATGTCCCAGCAGGGCAGGGGCAGGGTGTCCCAGCAGGGCAGGGGATGCGGGGTCACACTGTAGTAAGAGGAGCAGTGCTGACGAAACTGTGACAGCAGGGCAGAGCTGGTGCAGCTCCTGCAGTGTGGCAGAGAAGCTCAGAATTCCAGGGTGAGCAGATGATGTTAGATCTCCCAGGACTGGACTCCTCCAGAGAGAGTGAACTCTTCTAGCAGCGAGCAGCAACTCAGCTATTCTCTCTCCCTGAACGCCAAAAAACAGAGTGCCAAGCTGCCTCAAGCTTTGTCCTTTACCTGCCCCAAAACTTGCATTACCTCCCCCTCCAGGCTTTGACCAACCCTTTGTTTTTTGTTAAGTAGTGTTAAGTATCAACGCTTGATTTCCTTCATAACTTATGGGGAAAAAATTCTTTGAAGTAAAAAGAAACAAACCTAAACCCCAACAGAACCTTTTCTTGATATCCAACCTAAACTGCTCCTAACTAAGCTTCAGGCAATTCCCTTCAATCCTGTTGTTGTCACCACAGAGAAGAGATCAGTGTCTGCCACTCCTCTTCCCCTCACAAGGAAGTTGGAGACTGCAATGTGGTCTCTCCTTGGTCTGCTCTTCTTTAGGCTGAACAGACCAAGTGACCTCAGCCACTCCTCATACGGGTTCCCCTCATGGCCCTTCACCGTCTTTGTTGCCCCTCTTTGGAGACTCTCTAACAGCTCCATGCCTTTCTTATATTGTGGCACCCAAAACTGCCCCCAGCACTGCAGGTGAGGCTGCCCCAGTGCAGAGCAGAGCAGGACAATTCCCTCCCTTGCCCAGCAATGATTCTGTGCCTGATGCCCCCCAGGATACAGGTGGCCCTCCTGGCTGCCAGGGCACACTGGAGTGCATAGAGGACTCTTATTTAATTATATTTCTACAGTAACATTTTGTACTGGCATAGCGGAGCAGAAGAATCGGTGTTATGTCCCTCTACTCTCTAGAATAGCATATGGCAATTCTGTAAATTTGGTCCTACACTGGTCAGTATGTTGCTGGTTCATATATGTTTTAATAAACACCTGCTTAATTTATTCCTACATCAGTGAATGTGTGATGGAGAGAAATTCTTGCTGCATTGTAGTGCAGCAAGAATTTCTATAAAATGAAGGGTGTTACTGTTCAGGAAGTATGGATATGAGAAAGCTGAAGAATACAGAAATAGCTGTAGGAGACCCAGGAGAGTGGATGTCTTATGGCACTGATGATCTGTCTGAATTACCTAGTCACAAAACAAGTTTTACTCCAAGGTGCCAGTGTCCTGGAGGAGGTGATAAATCTTTGTCCAGTGGAGATGTCAGAGAACACTGGTCTTGATTGAGTGCTGTAGTAGCTGTTGTATCACAAATAGCTGCTCATGGCTTGGGGAGGTATGCTTCGGGTTAAAACTTGGCTGGATGGGTGGGCCCAGAAAGAGGTGGTGAATCATGTCGCAATGAGTTTTTGATTGGTCGTTAGTGAGGTTCCCCAGGGCTCAATGTTGGAGCCAGTCCTGTGTAATATTTTTTTTCTTTGATCTGGATGAGAGAATTGAATGCATCCTTAGCCACTTTCCAGTGACAGTAAGTTGGGCAAGACTGTTGATCTACTGGAGAGTAGGAAGGCTCTACAGAGAGATCTGGACAGCCTGGATTTATGGGCCAAGGCCAATTTTGTGGAGTTCAACAGTAACCCCATGCATTGCTGCAGGCCTGGGAGCAGAGTGGCTGGAAAGCAGCTCAGTTGAAAAGGGCCTGGGGTACTGAGGTGCTGGAGAATGTTGAAAGAAGAACAATGAAGCTGCTGAAGTGTTTGTAGTGCAAGTTTTATACGGAGAAGCTGAGGGAACTTGAATTGCTTACCCTGGAGAACAGGAGACCAGATCGCTCTCTACTGCTACCTCAAAGGAGTTGTGTTGAGGTGGATTCAGTCTCTTCTTCCAGGTAACAGGTGATACAACAAGAGAAGATGGCCTCAAGTCACATCCAGAGGAGGTTTAGATCAAGTATTAGGGAATTTCTTCATTGAAAATGTTGTTCAGTGTTGCTGTTTCTTTTTTGCAATGGTGGCGGCTTGGTTTTTAGGAGTGACAGCACGGCATGCACATTTCTATGTGTCACCGGGCTTAGTAACAATGCTTACGCCAATGTGGTGGACGGTTACAAGCGTTTATTATCTCAAACATGCAGTTTAAATACTTTGGGGTTCTTTACTACGTCAGAGGGGTCTTGCTAAACTTCCTGGGTTAGAAGTGAGAATGGAAAAGTACTGGCACATGTTAGTAAGAGCTTACATTCTTATGGTGATAGCTTATCTTTGGGGGGTTGGAGTGTTCTGCTCTTCCCGTTACAACCGAGATCTTCTGAGCGCCTGTCCCTATCCAACCACAGTTCAGCATTAGAATGATTGTCCTGGGAAGTGGTTGGGTCACCATCCCTAGAGGTATTTAAAAGATTAGTAGATGTGTCACTTAGAGGGATACTTTAGTGGTAGACTTGTGAATTCTGGGTTTATGGTTGGACTTGATGATTTTAAAGGTCTTTTGTAACCTAAATAATCCTATGATACTATGACAACACCAAATCTCTTTTGTATTTGAATGCAAAATCCCTCATCTATACTACCACCAAAATCTTGAGTGGTCTTTTTACAGGTTTTGTAACTTCAGTAACAGATCTCAGTTTTTAATCCCCTCGAGTGCTTTTATACAGCTTGAACATCACTCAGCTTCCCACTGTTCTCTTAACCATTATCGTCTTTTACTGAGTAAATTAATCTTATAATGCATCTCATATGCTCCATTACTGTTCTTTCCTGTTGAAAGGATATCAAGGCCCTAATCGTGAAACATTACTCTAAATTGTAACCCAGCTAGTTTCTCAACACTGTGCATTTTTTTTTGTCCAGCGGCTTATTTTTAATGATATCTCAGAAAGTCTGCCAGCCTTACTAGTTAAGCAAACTTTATATGCCTTTTCTTATTGAAGTTAAATGAGATTCTAATCAACAGAGATATTTCCATGAGCTTGGATTGTTATTTGTCCTTATTGGTATTGATAAATATTATTGGTTTGACCGAAAGCTGTCTTTGAAGAAAGCTGAAACTCAAAAATATTCTGATATGTATGTGCTAAGACATTATTTGTTCCTTCATTTGGAATGTCATAATGCCTGAACCAAATTCTAGCCAAACACATATACTCACATTTTATCTTCCAGAATTGAGAAGATGCTATGTGAATTATGCTTCAGAAGAAAATGATAATTATTTTTGTAGTTAATACAAATATTTTTAAAACCTTGAGATTTTAAAATTATGCCAATCTGCATAATTAATCTGCATAATTGTATTAATTATAATATAATTTTTATATGCACACACACACATATTTCTATATCCAAATTTTATTTATTTGGTCCTGTAGAAATGGCTCATATTGCTGAGTGAAGTCTGGTTTTGATTAAGGAAATAACATTGGAAAGCAACAAATTCTACACCTGCTGCTCATGCAACAGAACTGAATAGAATCATTTTAATTCTAATATACATCACAAGTAGTACCTTTTTTTGTTATTTAAAAAATCATCATGTCACCAAAACTGTTGGTGGACAACCATATTTTGTTGATAGTTTTTTTCTGAGAAAAAGCAGGAAACTTATAAGAATTTTGTCTCTTGATTTGTCTAATTCACTCTTGAGACTAGTCTGAAATCTAAATATAGCTAGGGGTTTTACACAAGTCAGGTCAGTCACTTAGAGACACCTAGAATTTCTTCACTTACATCAGTGAAGCAGGGCTGGGATGACCATAGCCTCATTTGGGTAACCCACAAAAAGGTTTGAGGATGGGGTTTCTTTCTCCCTTTTGCCTTCCTCTCTTACTTCCTATACTGTACCTCCACTTGAGACTCTATCCTTTGCAAACTAAATGACCTAATTTTTTCCATTTGTTCCCAAATTGTGTGAATTTATATAAAGAACTCTCAAATAATTGATTTAGAATGCCCTGACATAACAAAAAAAAGCCCAATACTTAGCTAATTCAGTCTTTGATATTTGCTTTTCTATAACTCACTAAATCATGTCTGCCAAAGGCAGAGCAACTTCAGCAGATTTTATCTGCCCTTTTCTGGATTTTTGAAACTTAATTCATATGCTCAGTAAGTGGAGCTTGTATTGTTTTTTAGAGTTATCCCAATTATCTTTCCTTTTTGTTATTGTTATTCTTTTAACAGGCATCCGTTGCTACTCTAATGCATTTTTTTTTTTGCTGTAACAGAACTCTGCTTTCAAGCAAAATGGTGTCTGTGGTAAGAAATGCAGTTGGGAGAGACTGCATTGTTTTCTCCATAATGATCAATGAGCTTGAAGTTTCCTTGAGCAACAATTTTGCTTAGTTGGGCTAAGCAGAAAATTGTATGAGTGTATTAAATAAATAAGAAACTGTTCCTTTATTGTGCAGAGGAAACACCAGCTTTAATGACTTTAGAAAGAATTACTGTATTAATAAAAATTTTCCATCAGGAGATTACTTTCATGTATCACCTCATTATGGGTAAATTTATCACTTTTGGTGGGAGGACTGTAGAGTTTGGTAGAAAATAGAACAGAGTTAGTTTAACAATAGAAATATTTCATAGATAGGTGTTTATCTTTAGAATAATAATTGTTCCAAATTTATCCTGCTTTTACTATTGGTTTGTCTTAGAGAATTGCTGCCCCTGACATAAATTTTCCCCACTTGTTGGAAGACTGTGCAATGTGTTTCTCAATTAGGTTTACAATGAAGTCGTAAATGCTTGTTGCTCAAAAGTGAATCATCTAGAAACTAAAAATGCACATTTTTACATAATATGTAACTTCAAAATGTGTTGGCAAAATAGAAACAAAATGAGGAAATGTTAGTATCTTTATTTCAGATTAAGGATTATACCCTGTGTACAGGAAGTAAATTTTACCTTGCGAAAGGCAGATTATGATTGTTTATTTTAATCATTACAAATAGAAAGTTCTACTGTTAAAACAGTTGTGAATTAGGAATATGCTTTATATGTGCAGATTTTTATCAAAAGCTTGGAGTTTATGGAAGTAGCAGGGTAATTCTGAACAGAATATTCAATAATGTTTTCTGAACAGAATATTCAATAATGAAAACAGACTGCTAAATTAATGATCTTCCGGATATATATATATATATATATATGTATGTATGTATATATATGGTGCTAATTTCTTTGCTATTGTTTATTTCTTTTTTTCCCTTACCCATCCTGTTTTTGCAGTTGGAGCTAACTGTTCAGCTATCCACTCCAAATGCTAAAAGAATGATTTCTCATCTCTTTATTATGGCAGAACTATAGCACAATTAGAATTTCCAATATCATATTTCTCTTTCCAGGCAAAATAAAGCTGATCTTTTAATATTTTCCCATTGTTCAAGACCCTTTTTGTAATTTTTTTCTGGATTTTCTCCCGTTTTTAAATACAGGGACAAAACCCGAGGCACTGCCTCATCCAGTGCTTTGACCCTGCTCTGTATGGCTGAATGATTATCTCCAATGCCTTCCAGATAATACAGCTGATAGTAAGACTATCTTGACTAAGATTGTCTTGACTGAGATCTGCCTTTCATGAAGCACCATCATTAACTTAAAATCAATTTGGCTAGTATAAACCAGAAGGATTTCTTTCACAGCATTATTGTTGCCAAGAGTTATCATTTTCATATCTACTTATTCTGAATTTCCTTTTTCCCATTTGACATGTTCTGCTTGACATATGGGGATTTTTATGACTGTTTTCTGCATTAACTCTGAAACATATATAGCTTTCTAATATTAGTGTCTAAAGTGTTGTATCACTCAAATCATAAGCAAAATGTTGATTGTGTCTAAGAAAGCCACTCGTGTGATTGCAAACTACTGATAACCATGCTTAGAGAGTTTAATTTGTTATGAAATTGTCTCCATTTTCTTGGTTCTCCCTGATGAAATTAGCAGTTTGGGCTTATTCATGGCCTCAACCAGCAGGAAATCAGTCCATAATGATTAACCACTGCCTCTTTTCCATATATTTTTTTGAGCTTCTTCTCAGTTAACTCACCATTCTCAATAAATTTGAATATTCTTTTAGCAAGATAATTAATTTACTTTTTTTTAAACTGAGTTGAATTTTGCTCAACACTCCTTTTCCATGCTCCTATCTCTGCATTAAAATCAATTGTGTAATTAGTTCCGTTTTCAAAACTGTAGTAATACGGCATTTTAATACTTTATAACTTTCTCTTTCAATGCTTATTTTCTCTCTTGCTCTAAAATCAATGAGCCTATTCTTTCCATATACTCTTTTCTGTCTCTGTAAATGCAATATAGTATTTTTGTTCATATGCTGAGTATCTTTGGCTAATTTTAACTCATACCTCTGTCTTTATGGCTTCTATTCATACATTGCTGCAGTATTCTGTTGTCTTTCACTGCTATTTTTATGTGTTATGTTATGATTTTCAGAGATGTCTTTTAAAATTTGGTCATGGTTGTATCTTGTAATTTTTTGTCTTTGTCTCTTCTTTGAGGGAGACTTTCATGTCATGTTTTATTACAGTACCCTTATAATCTCCCAGCTCACCTGAATACTTTTAGCTTCTGCATTATCTACTCAAGATACAGTTACTATTAATAAGATTACTTTATTTTTTATCTTTGTGCTGATTCTGAAATATTTTTCTGAGAAAAATTATGAAAATAAGAATACTTTTATACTAAGATATCAGCATAACTGATACATTAAAACAGTTCATTAGCTACTGTAAATGTTTGTGATTTCTTAGAATTGCCTCTATAATTTTCAATGATGCTGAAGTCGGACTGGCCAGTTCATCATTGGTCCACTGGAGTGCATGAAATAGAGTTACAGGTGTAAAAAAAAAGACTGGTTAATAAGAACAAGTTTTTGGTAAAGTGAAGTGTCTTGTCAGCGATCTAATGAACAACCTCGTCTAGCGGAATGTTCCCTGCCCCATGTCAGTGGGTTTGGAAGCAGATGATCTTTGCAATCCATTCTGATCCATTCTGTGATCTGATTCTAAGTTGCACACATCTGAAGATTACTTCTAAATTAATTACACACTAAGTGACAAAAATAAAGCAGATAATGTTAACTCTAATCATAACACTATTGAGATAGTTTTACACATTGCATTTATCAGTGTAATGTGATAAAGTCACTGCTTAAAATATCACATAACTTGATAATATCCTCTTTGTCCAGTGATCAGACATACATGCTTCATTAATGTTAAGGTTTGGAGAGCAATTTTACTTTAAGGAGAATAAAGAATTCACACCTTTTACAGCAAGGTCTAATGGTGTTCCTTTAGGTATTGCAGCTGGGCTTCCTTTGAACACAGATGAGGATTGAAGTTTTATAGAGTTAACCAAACCAAGTATTGTGACCTACACTTGTAAGCCATAGTCCCCTCTGTGTGAAAGCACAGTACAAAACACTGAACTTGGCATACTCTACTGGGTGCAACTGATCTTCAAGCACCTTTCCTTTATGAAGGCTGACTCTAAACTCACCAAAGCCTGCAAGAACATTCCCATCAGTTCTTAAGTCTTTGTGTTAGGAATATAGATTAAGCCCCTCCTTTTGAAAAACTGTACTTACAAGAACATATTAAACCATCTAGTCTCTTCAGAAAGCTTTCAGAAAGTAACTGCTCTGTTGCTGCTCTGTTTTGAGACATTTGTTTAGGTATAGGTAGCATCTGCAGCTGTGCCTGTTTTTCTGGTGCCTGAATAATTGTGTTCTTGAGAATGAAATTTCATAAGGTAAGGGGTAATTTAACACCTTAATTTCTAAGTCTTTTTAAAAGAGTATTTCAATTTTTTCTTTTTAAGGTTTGTCCTGATAGTTTGTGCCATTGCATTTTTCTGCTTTGTCTCTAAACTTGAAGTTTGCCCTTTTCTGTATGGTTTGTACTATTCCATGACTTTTTCTTTTCTTTTTATTTATCTTCAGTTAATTTTGTGGTGTTGTTTCACTTAAACCCTGTTTCTTGACTAATTTGACTTATCAAAATATATGCTTTCTTTATTTCTGGTACAATAGAGACTTATTTACACTCATATTTTCATAAACATGTAATCAAATTATTTATATAAATTTGATGAGAATATTGTTGTTCTTTGCAGTGCTGGAAAACTGCAAGTCTTTTATTTCAAAAAAATCATCTGGGAATGTTTTTATGTTAGCTAAGATTTTACATGTTAGATGTAGTATGAACCAGCGCTCTTGAGTGTGTTTTCTGATTAATGACCATAGTTTCCTCATTGGCAGATCCATGAGAAAAAGTGAAAGAGGCAAGCGTGAGTTGGGAGTGGCATGAGTGGAATATTTTCCTTGTGGCTGGGATAACAATGTTATTGGATTGAGGCAATGGTGGTGGGAGTGAGCAGTGGGGGAGAAAAATGATGAGGCAGGAGAGCAGGAGTAAGGTGACACACTAGGAAGAGCCGTGAGCTGTCAGGGACCCCAGAGAGGACCAGAACTCCAAAGGGCGGAGGAGGCACATGAAGGGTGACAGGGTCTGGGTCTGTGTGTGCCATGTGGAAAGCACCCTTTCCAGAGGCATGGCCACAGCAGTGTGAAACACCTTCCAAGCTGAGGCTTAGCACCAGCAGGTCAGAAAACCAGTGACCTACTGAGCAACTCTCAGACCTGTAAGGCGAAGTGTGTGTGTTGTTCTTTCAGCTCACATTGTGGGGATCACAGACTGATTACAGTCAGCGGCTACTCTCAGTACAGAACTGTAAATCCAGTGTCAAAATAACAAAAATCCAGGTAAACCCCCTACATCTCTGTGTGCCCTGTCACTGTAGAGATAGATACTTTTAATCTTCTGCTGAATCAAGCTAAGTCCTAAAGGTCCTAAAGATTCATAACTTGTTAATGAAATTTCTGCATTTTCCAGATGCTGCTGCAACACAAATAATAAGATATATTGGCTTTGTGGCAGCTATGCAGAAAACTTGAATGAAGGCAGCTGTATGCAATTTCTGATCTTTGAATCACTTGAAGGTGAAGCCTTAAAGGCTTGCCTTTGGGAAGTGTGATTTCCTATCAGAATACTTTTAAGTAGGACATCTTTTGGAACAGGATATCCTCAAATGTTTAACACAGTTAGTCTTCACTTTAGGTGCTGTCAATTGTGGAAGTTGAATAAATTTTTAAATACATGTAATTTTTTTAAATATATATATATATATATATATATGTATACACACACACACGCATATATACAAACCTTTATAACATATAAAAATATATGTTAACATATTTAAATATACATTAAGGAAAAATTATGTCTTACAGAGTCAATGAACTTGAGAACAGTTGTGTCAAAATCAAAACCCTGTGGGAATGCTACAGGGATGGAACGTTTCCTGCTGAAGCCCTTAGCAGTGCTTTTGAAGCAGGGACTACAGAAAATTATCTGCAAAAATGCTGAATCTTAATCTGAGTGTCATGGATCATTCCTTGCTACTAGCCAGATTGGTCTTGGATTTATCTCAGTAAATCCTGTGTCTGAGTTACAGTAGGTTTCTCTCGGACATTTCTAAGAGTGCAAAGGCAGTACGTATTGAATTAAATTGCTTTCAAAGAAGCCCATAGTTTTCAAAATCTGGATTATGTGTTTTCTGTATTTGAAAGGTCCCAGCCTTTAAGTATGGATTTTTTTAAAAAAATTTTTTTGAAGTGTGTTTTCTTGACAAACATCTGTTTAATGCAATAGAAAGTAAGCACAGAACTTTGAAAAGACAATTTATTGTCATTACACTTAACCAGCACTTTAAATGATGGTTATTATACTTAAATAGTACACTTACAGTACATATATAACAGAAGGACACTTGTGCTTCTCTCTGAGTGGTCCATTGTGAGTCAGGAGTGAGTATGTGTTTATCAGTGGGCAGTAACAGACACACAACAGATGCCAATTGGCAAGGACAAAGGCATGGTTAAAAAATTTGGCCTGGGAAATGTAGGAATAGCAGGGGATCCTGTGAAATGGAAACAGATAATATGTGCAGTCCTTTTCTCAAATATCTACTTTGCATTTGTTGACTGGCTTGCTCTTCCATTGGAGAGAGCTTCTAGAGATGTCTTAGAAAGACAAGGGTTGTACATGGTCTAAGACAGAAATATAATACTAAAAAAGAAAAACAAAAAAATATTAAAGTCTCTTCTGCAAAATATGAGTTAGCGTTTCATTCTGAAATTCTGAAAAGCAGCAGATTTGCTTGTTTGGGCTGTTCTGGCTTGACTTTTTAACAAGAAGAGTATGAAGCTCACATCTGAAATTTGGAGCAGAACAAAGAAATTTTTGTCTTGAAGACCAAAGGGTGCCTCAGAAAGCTGAAATTGGCAACACTTTGGCATGCAGAAAGAATGTAATGATTACAATGTCTTTCTGAAAATATGGGTAATGATATAATCTCAAACAGGTCAGCCTGAATACCAACAGGTAAAATCTGGGGTTTGCAATTGGAGCTTCTTACTTGCAGAGATTATGATAAGTGAACAGTAGCTGATTTATGGCTCTAGAAATGTCTCAAGCCTCTTTCTAAATGTTCCTGATAAAAGCTCGACTGTGTGAATCTAAGGGAAATGTTTGACTAGCCACAAAGACACTGAAGTCAGAGAACTTATTGCTATCAGCTCTCAGGAAGCAGAAAGGTACTTCTGCAAAGCCTTTTCATTTTTTATTGTAAACTGGTAAGGAAGTATTCCCATGTTTACTGTGGATCACGAGTAGTTCTAACTTCACAGCTTTTATTCCATGTAAAAGAATTTGAATATTAATTAATTTTCACTCATATAACTGGTGAAAACAGGTGATATGAGAGTTCAAAGGAGGCTGAACTGAGTATCATAGAATACAGACTAATATAAATTTCATATGCATAAGCTGTATAAAACCTATGGCCATCAGTGAATTGGTAGTTCTCGTCCCAAGTATTTTTTCATAGAAAAATGAGATATTTTGAAAAGTGTAACAGAAAAAATGCTGCAAGTTATACAAAACTACACAAATCTCCCTGAACACTCCACTCTTCTTTCAACAGGTTTTGAAAAAATATGAATAGGTTAATTCGAATTTGAGTAAAGATTCTTTCCATTCAAGGTACTTTCATCATCACAATAGAACTTTTGAGGTGGTAAGATTCACTTTTAATTACAATAGAATAAACCAAATAAAATATGGGCACTGCTATTTTTTTAACAAGTACGAACTGAAGTTGGGATCTACACATGAGGATTTGTAATTAACTATGCCGCCCTTTCATAATTCCTCTTTTCCTTTCTATCCTTTCTTTGTACTCACCCTCAAAAGACAACTTCAACTAAGTAAACACTGTATTCAAGCCTGCATCTGAAAATAAGCTTCTCCTTCCCTTTTTCTTCTAATGCTGTAATCATTTACGCTTGGGCACTGTATTTGTGTATGTCAAAATAAGACCCAGTTCCCCCATTCATCTCCTTACCCCAAACCAGGTCTGTAAAGGCACTATAAGAAATTGATTTCACCTGAGGTTTGGAATCTACTGATTCCAAAACAGAAACTAGATTTCTTAGTTCTCCATTTCTCATGTGGCAGGTAATCAAATACCAACAGGAGGAGGAATGACCATTCACACAGACTCCATAAAATTTTGCATATATTTTCACATAAAAGATATGCAGAAACGTTTTATAACAGTGGAAGAATTTGCACTTGATTTTATTAAATTTTATTTTTGCATGATGACAGGTCCTTTAGCTTAAGGGGAAACCCTTGCAGTACCACAAAATGAGCAGCCCTCCATGGCAAAAAGATTGCTTCATAGCCCAGCTGCCTGCCAAAGAGGATTAACTCACTGCGCACACTGGCAGGTGCTCAAGGTTCTGAGTGAATTAAAGGCTGTTTGAAATGAGTCTCCTCTGTGAACTCCTGTACTTTAGCATTTACCCCTGCTCTCCAGGGGCAGACCTTTCGGTGGACAATTGAGACTCAGAAAGAGCAAAAAATTAGGCAAAGCTTTCATAAATAGGATGGTACCATAATGAATGTTGGGTGGGGAAGAGACTTACAGAAAGTATCTCTTGATGAGAGATGCAGTGGCTTCCCAATGGATTATAGAGATAGGTATTTTCTCACTGATTAAGTGAGGAAAAACATCAGGTACAATGGAAGAAAAAGAAGAAGAAAAAGCTCTTAATTGTCAACTAAAACCTTCTACCAAGCAAAATTATTGATCAGAAAACATTTCCAACTGCTCCCATAAAATGTGAAACAGAAAAATAAGGGTATTTTCAGTATAAGAATATAGGCAATTGTCCTGGTTTTGACCAGGACAGAATTATTTTTTTCACAGCAGCCATGAGAAAGTGGACACTAGAGCCTATGTAAGTGTGTCAAGGTTGATATTCTATACCATTTAGGTCACCACCAGTGGTAAGAGTAAGGGATTCCCACTTCTGAGAAGAAGGTGGATGTAGCTTGTGGTCTGCAAAAAAACTCCAAGGCAGTGTAGAGGATCTGTCTGCCATAATTTTTTATTTTCCTGGGCTTCATAAGCATTTTGCATGTAAATCACCATCTCTTTTGTTCACTGTTGTGTACAAAACACAACATCGATGCTGTTATTGCTTGTTTTCTTATTTTATTGCTGTTTCCAGTAAATTGTTTTTATCTCAATGCATAGTCTCCGCCTCTCATGTCCCCTGCTGGAGTGGGGTGGGGAGCAGCTTCTATTTTTCTTTTTAGTGGAAGTGCTAAATACAGGAATACCATTCCCACACCCTTTCCTCTCCCTTAGGAATACAAATTCCTAAACATAATGCAAAAATATTCCAGGAAAAATTTAAAAAATATGAGTAAATTTTAAAGGGAATCATATAAAAATATTCTTGATAGGAGAAGAGGGATTGGAAAGATAGGAAAGATAGAAAAAAATGGATAGAATTAATTTTCCTTCTAAATCTTACCTTTTACATGTAAATTTTAGCAAATTGCTTTCAAAATTGGGGGATACCTTTGTGACTTGTAAATCTGGAATGGATTTACTTCTTCAAATTCTTCTGCTTGCGTTTTTGATCTTACTTTTGTCACCCATTCAGTCTGATGATGTAGTTTCATACTCTGATTCCATGTAGTAGAAATATTTTTTCACTCAGTTTTCTCTCCTTGGTAGTTCTGAATACTTTTTCCTTTATTTCTCTAGCTAGTAATTCTTCTCTTTCCAGAATGTCTTTCAATGCGTGGTCTTGTCCAAAGGTTCCAGGACAGTGAAATTCATGTTATCAATAGCATCACCCTTATGAACTTGACTGTAGATTGTTTCAAAAATCTTTCCATCTGTTCACACATTTCCTTCCAGCATTTCAATTTACTTGATTGATGGAAGTTTCTCTCCTTTTGTATGAGTTTAAGACAAAACAACAACAACAACAACACCCCCCCCCAAAAAAAACCAAACCCCCAAACCCAAAAAACAAAACAAAAAACAAACACCTCCTGGTTTTGTCCCACTGCAGTTTGTTTCTGTTGTAGGACTGCAACCCAAAAGTTATATAAATAAGAAATAATTTTAAATATTCCAAAGGCTCTATCAGAGCTGGAGGCCTTTTTAGATCAGAAAATTAGAAAGCATTAGAGGAAGTGGAAGGGCAACAGGAAGCCACAGTTTTCATGATATAAGACTCTCAGGAAGCTTTCATTGTGTTTCAAAAATAATAGGGGTAGCTGCAAAAAACCTAGGAGAAACCTAAATATCATCCTTTCAAAACTTATGAGCCTTGTTATCTTCAGAAATATTTTTGCTAAATGGTAAAAATATTTAAAAATTATCTTCCATTAAAAGAGATTATAATATTACTACTAGAATAGTATGGTCAAAAACATACCGGGTCAATCTTATTAGTAAATATTGATCAACAGTAATATTTCTCAGCACTGCCACACTTCTAAAGGAAGAATGATATTTCTTCTTTGACAAACAGAACTAACAGATCAGTTTTGAAACTTTTATTGATAGATATGTTATATACATTATAAGCAAGCTTATGCTTTCCCCAAGAAATGGGGAATTCCATGCAACGGAAAATTTCTACAAAAATGGGCACACTGATCTATAATTACACTTGTAATATTCTTTATCTGAAGTGTTCTCAATGAATTGAATTATGATTACATGGTTTTTATCTATAGAAATTATTTTGTTTTGCCAAATCTAAAGTAAGCTTAACTTACTGCTGCCAAAGGGAGGTGTATATGTAACATGGTTACGTAGTACTTGTTAAAAGTTCATAATGAATAATTGAACTAATTATTATGTGAATTGTATCTTCTCTATAAATTATCTAGTTGAAGAATTTGCAAGTAATTCCAGTCACCTAGCAATTTATAATTAGCAGAGTTTGTATGCAATTTTTTATGAATCAAACACTGTATCTGATTTAATACTTATGCAATGTCTGAGTTTTAATATGGATTGGAGAAGCATCTTAGAAGTGATTTCTCTGCAGAGTGGAGAATAATTTGCAGCAACACAATGTAGCAAACGAGACTACAATGGTGGGACAGACATGTGAATATATGAGCAACAGCTGCAGCTCCCTCCAACCCCCAAACAGAGTCAAATTGGGCAATAGGCTTGTACTTCTTGTACCCTGCTCTTTGGATGACTTGGAACAATTGATCTTGCAGAGATACTAATAGAAAGAGAAATAGGATATGCAGGTTATAGAACAGTACAGCTTTGTTAGAAATACTCCTTTGGAGGAGTGTATAAAAAAAAAGTGAAGGTTATTAACTAGCCTTTAATTAGATAGAAATTCTTTGCTAACAGTGTTTTATGCTGTTCTTTAACTCATCTTTAGCTTTCCCAATGTTTGGGTCTCATGTCCTTTCCTCCTTAAGATGTAAGTTACTTTATACTTCGTGATTTATGTTAGATGTGCTGATAATTCACTCCTTCCAAAGCACCTCCATGTTAATTGCTTTAAAAATGTGTGAGATTCTTTTCACTAGAGAATTTTCATGATGGCTTAAAGTAAATCAATTTTTTGAGTGGAGCATTTGATACACATTCCGTTATTGCATGGTTCATTGCAATATCCCATCTTCTTTCTTTTTTTGAATATGTAATCTGTATAATTTAGATGTATTGATATTTTATATAATTTATTTCCTTTTAATTGGAAGATGCCCTTCTGCAGACTGAGAGGAAAAAAACAGAGCCTGGGGTAGAAATACAGGGGTTTAGAATTTTTTTTAGTAAATCTTTAAGAATTAAAGTCTGAATAGTGCTACCATATTGGATAGTTCTGCTGCTTGCTTAGTGTACTGATTTTCTTTATATTTACAGCTTTTTTTTTTATTAATTTTCTTTTCCTACAGTTATAATACATAGTTACCAGTGAGATTTATTCAGGCTCTATGTTATTTCCATTTCATAATATTTCATTAAACTTTATTTCTGTCTCATTAAACTCACACCCTCTCTGCTCCTGTAGCTATCCACACTATAGTTATCTTGTCATCATAAATCCTCTGTTAATAGGATTTTATTTCTGAACTAACAATAAAAAGAAATGGAAAAATGAAAATTTTCTAACAAATTATTGTAAAGTGCCGAAACTGAGCCAGCAGGCTGGAAAAATGAGATAAGTCTTTTTCTTCACTTTCAGAGCAATATATTAACAATTTATGAGCTATCAATTCAAATAATCTGATTGGATTGGTGGAATCTGGACAATAAGTATGAAATATTGTCTCTGAGGAGACATACTTTTTATTTTATTTTAACTGTATTTCAAACTTTGTCATAGTAGTATGTGTGTGTGTGTTGAGTCAAAAGGAAGTAATCTCAGCTTCTTTTTAAATTTAATTAAAGATTTTTAAATGGATGTTACAATACATACAAAAGTTAGAGCTTTTGGAATATTTGGCTGCACTTATCTATCATCATTTTGACTTCATGCCCTTGTTACTTTATAAAAAGACTGATTTTTGTTTCTTCCCAGGGAGGTTTAAAATTGCTACATTACCATTTTATGTAATTAATATAAAAACAATGATAAAATTACTCATAATATTTTATAAATTTATTTTTCCTAAAATAGTATCAGATAAAAATGGAAAAGTATGGTGATGTTTTATAAGCACTGCTGTTTCGACATGACACTATTGTTTGTTTTTAGCTGAACAGGTATTCAAACAAGGAAAGTATTTTTCTATCTACTGATATTTTAAACTTGCGTCTTTGTTTCCTTCTTGCAAATAAGCTTTAAATACATACTATATATATACCAGTAATATAATTTCTGGATCTCTGAATACAGAACACTCAGCAAAAGTACATAGGTATCCCAGGAGACTCAGAAATTAATGTGTTTGAAGCCTAGAGTTTTTTCTTTCTAATTTTTCATCTGTTCTGTAATATGGCAGAAGAATAGGAAAATGTTATGTATGTATAAATTTGCACAATGCATATGCAGGTAAACAAGCAAAATTAACTGCAGAAAAACATGGCATAATAACAGCCAATTTAAAATTTAGGTATACTTTAATTCAACTGGATGTGCAGATACTCACAGCAGCACTATCCAAAGTCCAGACATGCATCTTAAATAAATCTAGAAAGAAAGTTAATAGTCCCCAGCAGCCTTTAAAGGTAAAAATCTGGCATTGCCTTGGTTAACATCCTAGTAATTATATTTCTTCTATTGCCTTTTGCTTTGGGGTTTCAGGAAGGTCACCTTTTCTGTTATACACGTCATGGTTTAGCCCCAGCCAGCAATCAAGTTCCACACTGTCACTCACTCACTTCTGCGCCAGCAGAATTGGAAGAATAAAAGATAGGAAACTGGTGGGTTGAGATACAGTTTAATAAGAAAAGCAAAAAACTTGTCCACAGCAAAACAAAGCAAGGAAATCTCTCACCACTGCACCATGTGCAGGCCAGTGTTCAGCCATCCCCAACAAAGCAGGACTTCATCATGTATAACAGTTATTTGGGAATTACTACTCCACCACTACTCCAGTTGTCCTCCCTCTTCCCTCTACTTTAATTACTGAGCACAATATCAAATTATCTGGAATATCCCTTTGGCCTGTTTAGGTCACCTGTCCTGGCTCTGTCTCCTTCCAGCTTTTCATGCATTCCCAGCACCCTTGCCAGCTTGCCAGTATGAAAAGCAGGAAAGATCTTGGCTCTTTGTAAGCCACACTCAGCATTAGTTAAAACATCACTATATTATCAACCCTGGGTTAAGCACAAATTCAAATCAGCCCCATACTAGGAAGTAGCTAACTAGCTAATTGTATCTCAACTCAAATGAATGTTAATGGTTAATTGCGAGCCACATAATTATTCTACACTAAAGTGATTAACTGTTTAAATGAGCAATGCCTACGTTTTCTGGGCTGAAAGGAGGACAACCTTAAAGCATTGGGAGAACTACAATACCCAGTTTAATGTTATTGTCTTGTGTAACTTTATTCTACTTGAGACTGTGCTTTACCCTGTCACTACCCAGTCAGGAACCTGATGTACAAATGTTATATTTATATACTAAATATTTTTGCTTCTTTTTGGGCAATTGCATAAACTAATACAAATTAATATATAATACAGAAGGAAACTCTAGACACATTGCAACTTAAGCCTCAGTTAAGCTTTAGTCTTGAGCTTGATTGAGGGCTGAACGGTATTTGTGGCACCTCATATTATAGGGATGCATTTTAGCCATGAATTTGTTATTTTGGAAAATGAGCTTGGCAATTCTAAGATGAATGACCTGATATTTTATGAAGAACTTTATGCACTTACCAATTTGCCTTAGTGTTAAGTCAAATTGCTTTTATGAAAGGCTTTTCTACTGTGCTTGAATCAATGATAATGACCAGGAATAAAAATTGTGGAGAAAATACTCAGAAAATAAAAAAAAAGTAGTCACAGAACTACTTCCCAGTGGCATGTTTGCCTCCACATTGCCTCTTGGAACATCACTTTCACATTATGGCAGGCATCACATGAAGTCAGTAAGAGGCAGGTTCAAAAGAAAGAAAAAAAGGTGAATTTTCAAGCTGTAAGTGGATGTCTTGCTGTGGATACCGAGCTGTGTATATCTTGCTATGGGTTTTCCTGGGCTTTCATAATATACAGGGAGACAGGAGAAGTTCAAGTAAGAAAACTCTACATCTGTGTGCTATCTACTATCTCTATCTACTAGGTACTACTACAAAATTACATCTAGCCCTGGAAATCCTTGAACTTTAAGTTCTTTTGGAAGAACTTTTGGTGATGGTAGGCACCACGTTTAAAGATTATCGAAAAGATTATCGAAGACCACTATGAAGAAATGACTCCTGAGACTGTAGGAAGTTTGGTTGTACCCTGACCAACCAAGTCTGAGTACTTGTGGTCTTCTACTAACTGTATTTACTGTCAGTGTGAACCACTCCAAGGATCTTCACCAGTCATTAGCAAAGCAACATACTCCTGAGGGATATGTGTGTGTTAGAAATTTTCTGCTTGTGATTATGCAAATGATTTTTTTTTGTGCGGTTTCAGGAAATTAAAATGGGTCTTTGTTTTCACATGTTGCTCTGGGTTTACATACTTTTGTCTCTTTCCATAGTTGGGAAATTAAGTAGGAACATGATCTGGGAAAATGGAGAGATTGCTGCTGATGAACTGGGGTGTCTAATGAGCTTCCATTTCTCAGGTTGGAGGACAGCTCTATTGAGTGTTAGGAGGGTGTAGAAGAGGTAAGAATCTTTAAAGTAGCACTAGAATAATTTCAGCTCAATTCTTTCTTATGTCTCTATATTACGAGGCCAGCACACATTTTTCTTCCTTCACGAATTATTGTTCCCTTAGTTTTGGGACCTTAAATTTTGGCGCAATACTTGGGCTGTTTGATGTGCCACACATAAGCAGCAAGGCCAGTGTTGCATTAAGCGGATTATACTGGTCATGTATATATCCTACTGTAACTTATTTTACTGGTAACTGTTTGTGAACCCCTTAAGTAATGTGTATGTTTTCACATACCTAAGTCAGACACTAAGAAAGGATGTGTTAATTGAAAAGCCCAAACAAGAAGCTTAGAATACGTTGAAAGAATACACCAGGAACCCCTTTTAAAGAGGAACATATAAAGCTCTGGAGCTTCTGAAATGTCCTTCAGGTCTCTGAAGTAAAGAATCTTTTGTAGCCTCAAAACCCTGTAAATCTGAGGCAGTATGGCTGATTAATAAATGATAATTAAACAATGATAATGTTTTAAACGAAATCTTAAGTACTTACAGCAGAAAGTAAAAGAAACCAGTATGTAAATGCAAACTCTCTATCTGCAGCTACAGAAATGGAGATGGATCTTAATGAAAGTGTTAGACTGTCATGGATTCAGAGATTTCAAAGGATCTGAAGCACCTTAAGCAATGGATTGCCCAGTTTCAGTGTTAAATAAATTCATGAAAAAGCACCAAGGAATGAAACTAAATGCATGTGAGAAATTGGAATTGAGGTTTGTCACCATGCATGTGTTGATATGGTGTTCTAGGTGATAAAATGTCCCAGTTTGCCACAATTTCAGCATTTTGTTTCTGTTAGAAGTAGTGCAAAATAAAGTAATGGGCACCAGAGAGAATAAATAATGCATGTTTCTTGATGCTTATTTTTCACCTTATTTGAAGATTGAGTCCTTTTTAAACAGGCAGTGGAATAGCAGCTTTATATGAGCAGTGTAGGTCTTTGTGCCTAGCATGGTGTACCTTAGGCAATAAATTGCAAGAAATTCTTCTTTTGCTTTGTTGGTCAAAACAATTGCAAGGTCCTGGGCTTTTAGCTGTAGGCATTTCATCACTTTGCAATAACCATTGGACACAATCTGTTTGGGTCTTTCTCAATAGTAGGATGAGAAGTCTTCCCAGAGGATAAAAAAAAGGGAGTTTTATCATACATACCCCTTTGCATGGTTTCCGAGCATCCTGATTTTTTTCTGTTGTTTTGCTGTTCAAATGATACCCTGATGTTGCTGCTTCTTTTCTGCAACGGCAGCGGCCTGGTCTTTAGGAACAACAGCACGGCGTACACATGCTCAGGTGTCGCCGGGCTTAGTAACACGCTTACGCCAGTTTGGTGGACGGTTACAAGCGTTTATTATCTCAAACATGCAGTTTAAATACTCTGGGGTTCTTCACTACGTCAGAGGGGTCTTGCCACACTTCCTGAGTTTAGTAGGGAGAATGGAAAAGTACTGGCACATGTAAGTAGGATCTTATCTTAGGGGGTTGGAGTGTTCTCTGCTCTTCCCGTTACAACCGAGATCTTCTGAGCGCCTGTCCCTATCCAACCACATCTCCCCCCCCTCTTTTACAAAAGAACGAGGTAGTCATATATATATATATATATAGGCACTAAATGAGGTAGAAGGTTAGGATTTAACAAGGGAAAAAGGAGTTTGGAAACCTGAGTAAGTTTTTGCCAGGCAAGTTTGGAAAATCTTGTGACTGGCAATGTTCCTTGATTAATTCACAGCATTTCATGTTGGCCTATGAACAGAATGTTAGTCCGTTCTAGGAGAGCTTTAACAAATGAGACTATCTTGTTCAGCAGGCATGGTCTGAAGGTAGCAGCTAAAAGTAGCATTGCCAATGGGCCTACCAGAGTGGAAATTAAAGTGGTTAACCATGGGGATTGGTTAAACCAGGATTCGAACCAGCCTTGCTGAGCTTCCCTATCTTTCTGTCTCTGAGCCAGTCTGTTTCGGAGTTCTGCCATGGAGTCTCTGACGACTCCGGTGTGGTCCGCATAGAAGCAGCATTCCTCTTTCAAGGCAGCACACAGACCTCCTTGCTGCATGAACAGGAGGTCCAGTCCTCGCCTGTTCTGCAGGACCACTTCTGAGAGCGAGGAGACTGACTTCTCCAAGTAGGAAATGGACTTCTCAATTCTCTGCAAGTCCTCATCTATGGTCATTTGTAGCTGAGACAGACCTTGATGTTGCGTTGCTAGGGCCGAAACACCTGTTGCCGTTCCGGCTGCTCCTAGGCCGAGCAACATTGCGATAGTTATACTTGTCATTATCTCTCTTTTTGGAGTCTGTTGGATTCTTCGAGAAGGTTATACACTTCTTCGTCTGAGTGGTACAGGACCCTAGGAACAATCAGAACTTGGACACAGAAGTCGTTAGAATCATTGAACTTGGGAAGAAATACACAAGGACTTACTCCAGATCTCTGACAAACCCACATTGCTGACGCAGATGGAACTACCCACTTATTGTTTTTTCTGCTGGGCTTTACAACTCTGGTGCAGACATTCCCTTTTCGCTCAGCTAGGGTTGCATTACCAAAGCATTTGCCTCGACCTGTGACTTGACTCAGGGTAATACCTCTGCGGGGAGTGTCCCATCTGCACTGGTGAGGTGCATCAGCTGTGGAGTAACTGAATGGGGTGTTTAAAGCAACTCCTTCATAGAAAGGGGGTTGGACATCATAACAAACCCAACAGGAATTGGTTAGGTTAGGGTTAGATTCGTTCAGGGATAGGAAGGTAGCTTCTAACATACGAAGGATTGGGTCCAGGTCTGACCTGGCTAAACAGTCTATCTGAAGGGCTTTTGCATCGCTAGTTGGGATTTTGGTGACATTTGTGGGTACAGCTTTGGGGTAGGTCATGTTTCTCTTTGTCTGCGTGCTTTTAATCACCTTGTTGGGTCCAACCGCTCAGGATGCTGATGGTTGGAGCCTGGTAATTCGCACATTCCCCCACTCTTTCGACCCTTGAAGGACCATTGTCCATGTTTTACCCACTGTCCAACTAGGATGATTGGGCTGCAAGACTGTCATGTTATAGTAAATGCATTTTCGAAATCTAGGGATTTTATAGCTGTTTCGATAGGAGTTTCCATGTACAAAGAGAGGTGTTTTGCAACCTGTGGGTGCCCAGGTGAACTGTAGGAACTTGTCGGGCTCTGGTGGGTCCCACCCAGGCCCTGGATTGTCCCCCTACCCCGTTCACAGGAGGGACTTCTTTAATTTGCCAATGTCTGGGCCAATGTGATTGGGGAATGCATGTATTGTAGCAGCTGGTTTCCACTCAGCGCGTGCTACTTTTATCTTGCCCCAATCAGTGAGTTTGTACTGAGTTTGTTCCCTTACATTGTTAAAAGCTTTGCCCGGTTTCACTGGAAACCTCATAAATTCTGTTATCTCCGTTTCTGTATCGGACTCGGAGCTCTCTATAGAGCTAGCTGCGGAGCTGTTGCTCCACTCAGTGTCAGAAGTGGACTGTTGGTAGACTTCCGGTTTGCTATGCCTTTTTGTCGGACTCCGCCCCCGTTCCGCCTTCCGTGAGTGGGTTCGGTCTTCCCCTTGGGTTCGGCCCCGTTCTGCCTCCCACATCCGGCCCCTCCCCTCCTCCCGGGGGTGGTGCCGGCATGCCTCTTGGGGGCGGTCCCATTCCCACCCCCTGGGCTCGCCCTGCCCCCCCCAAGGAGGGGTTTCTCCCTTGTATGGTGGCATTGGGAGCGGTTTCCGATCGCGTATCCGCCCTCCCTCGCTCTCCCACCCATGCGCGCTCGCGGGGGTTTGCCCTTCCGGGTTTTCAGCGCCATGCGGTCGGCCGCCCCGCCCCCGCTCTGGATGGTCGGCGCCATTTTGGCTATATGGCGGTGGCAGCGGGGCTTCCGCTTGCGCTCCGGTGCCGGCTTTTTTCTCGGCGCTTTTCACTTCCCATGCGAGCTCTCCCCAGAAAGACCGCGTGCGTTCTGCCCGCCGCACCGGTTCGGCGGTCAGAGAAGCCGCGATATCCTCCACAGGCTCTGGGGGGGGGGCTGCTGCCCAACACGCTCTGCGAAAGCACTGCTGAACCCGGCGAGGTGCCGCTGCTGGACGCGCTTGGATCCCGGATGCGGCGGGGAGGAACGGTCGGGAGAACCGTGGTTTTTTTTGGGGGTTCTGTGGGGGTTTTTGGATCCAGGGGGTCCTGCGGGAAGGTCTGAGGGTCTCCTATGGGCTCCAGGGGGTTCGGGCATGGGCTCGGAGAAGGGTGTAACGCGCCCGCTCCCCGCATGCTCCCGCCATTAATTTCACTATCTCCGGGTGTTGCGTTGTCGTGGCTGTTCCTGCCCTGGCTAACCCTGACACCGCTGCAGGAAAGGTACTCTCCAGTGACCGGGTCACCTTCGAGATCCTGTGGGTCCTGGCTGGCCCTTGGCTGGAGGCAGTGATGGCGCGAGAGAGAAAGAGGGGACACTGTCGAGGGTCAACCAAACTGGGTTTATTTGCCCAGGGTGTCTGCCTCAACAGAGTCCAGAGTCACCCTTTGTGCAATAACTTTTATCCCGGGGGTGGTACAGAGGGATGGGTTCTGTGTGGGTCCAATCAGAGGTAACTCAGGCGTGGCTCAAGACACAATAGACAAACAGAGGAACAAACCAAGGTGGGGTAGAAGGGGAAATCTGGAATCCTGTCCTATCCCTCGAGGCTCTCCCTAGAACTTTCCAGAGGTAAGGAGAGGCCTCGAGGTGACAGGCAGGGCCCCTGGGTTACATAACAAATGATTGACAGGAAACAGTGACTGGGGTAAACCAAGCGGGGAATAACCAAAGGGGTACATGGAACAAACCATTATAAATAACTTCAAGTAATGAAAACATACATAACCAAAACACACCACCACATCTCCCCCTTTTCTTTTTATTAGAACGAGGAGAACCGTGGCTGAGGGGCTAGGTACTCAGAGTTAGAATATGAGTCCTCAAACCATTGCTGGTTCGTAGGCCAGTCCTCGAAAGGAACCGGCCACTGTCCCTCTTCCTCGGGAATATGGTCCTTCTCGTCGTCTGGTCCTTCTGGCACCTCTTCTTCCGGTGCAGTAGGGATGGTGACGTGATTTGCATTGGGGAGTGTAGTGGAAACAGAAAATAGTCTATAAATAAGTCTTTTCATAAGTCCAAATGCCACAGAAATAATTATTATAATAAATAAAACCAAAAGTCCAGTCTTTATAATATATCCAGCCCATCTGGAGACACCCCAGTTTCCCAGAATCTGGTCAGCAGCAGGAGACTGGTGACAGTCGCAGCTCTCAGGAGGTGGGCTGCCGTGGGTGTCTTCCTCAGGGCTGTTTCCATTTCTCAACCTAAGGAGACTTAAGGTATAACATAATTAAATGAAGAGCCACACCTGAGTCAAATGGGGATAGGACTTCACTCTGGACTGACTGACTTCTTCTTCCTTCTCCAGGAAGCCACCGTTACCTGACTTGCCTTTTTTCCAGAGGCCTTGGGGACGTAGGGCCTCACCCACTTGGAGGGAACCCACCGCAAACTGGCAGGTGTGGAAACGCAGGCGTACCCGCGCCCCCAAGTGACTAAGTCATGAGGTCCCTCCGTTCCCAAGGTCTCCGGGTTCTTCACAAGGACCTTCGGTCTCTCCCGCAGAGCCAGTTGTCCGCTCCCCCTGAAATGTTTCATAATTGGTGGATTGAGTGCTTCAAAGGAGCAATTTAGGAAATTTAGGGTGAACAAAGCCCGAGCAAGCCGTATCGAGGGAGGCTCGATCTTAAGAACCTGTTGCTGTTGACACAGGACTCTCTTCAGATTTGAATGAGTCCTTTCCACGATCGCCTGGCCTGTTGGGGAGTGGGGGATGCCTGTTTTATGTTCCACAACCCATTGCTGCAGGAAACTGCAGAACTCCCTGGACTTGTACGCAGGGCCATTGTCGGTTTTTATGGACTTTGGGATGCCCAGGCAGGAGAAAGCCTGAATTAGATGCTTGATAGCATCTGCAGATTTCTCCCCTGTGTGGGCAGAGGCATAGACAGCACCTGAGAAGGTGTCCACTGAGACGTGCACATATTTCTGCTTCCCAAACTGAGGGAAGTGTGTGACATCTGTCTGCCACACCTCGCAGCTGTTAAGTCCCCGGGGATTTACCCCCGCACTCATGGTGGGGAGGGCATGGTGCTGACAATTGGGGCATCTGGCCACAATCGCCTTGGCCTGATCCCGAGTAAGGTGGAAACGCCGGACCAGACCTGGCGCATTCTGGTGGAAGAGCTGGTGACTGATCTTGGCTTGCTCGAAAATATTCGGCAGCGGGGCCATTTCAGCAGGAGCAGCAAGAGCATCAGCTCTCCTGTTTCCCTCTGCAATGAACCCTGGCAGATCCGTGTGCGACCTGGTATGCATCACGTAAAATGAATGCTCTCGGTGGGAAATCAACTTAACTAATTTCGAGAGCAACTCGAACAGCACAATGTTGGACACCTCCTGCAGAATAGACTTTTCTGCTTTGGACACTACTCCAGCGACATAGGCCGAATCAGTTACTAAATTGAATGGTTCAGAGAACCTCTCGAAAGCCCTGACGACTGCGGCCAACTCAGCAACTTGAGGTGATCCCTCGACCTCAGCAACATCTGATTCCCACTGCTGAGTTTTAGGGTCCTTCCAAGTCATCACTGACTTGTGGGATCTCCCGGACGCGTCTGTAAAAATGGTCAAGGCATCAAGAGGCCTTTTGCTCTGAACGCTTTCCAATGCCAATTTAAATTGAGTGTCCTGATTAAAAATTTTATGGGCAGGCCGATGGATAGAAATTTGTCCCGAGTAATTATCCAGCGCGAACTGCAGCGCTTCATTTTCCTGAAGCAGGTGTTCCAGCATTGCTTTTGTAATTTGGCCCGATTTCAGCCTGATCGGTACGTGAATGCATTCAAAGTCGCAACCAGCCAGTTCTCTAAGCCAGACTCTGGCTTTCCGGATTAGATCCGCCATCAGCTCCTGCGGCCGTGTCATTCTATTGGACCTCTGGTGGCTGAGAAAGACCCACTCTATAATCAAAAGAGAATCTTCTCCGCCTCGGTCCCTTTTGGGAATGGTGGCAACTTTCTCGTCCCATTGAAATATCACCCCGTGGAGGTGTGGCAACTGTCCTAAAATGATGAACTTAAATGGCAGGTCAGGGTCACACCTGCTGGCCTGTCTTGTGGACATTGCTGTTTGGACCCTTTCCAGGGCTTTCTTTGCCTCTGGGGTGAGTGACCTAGGGGAACTCAGCCCCTCTCCCCCTTTCAATAAATTGAAAAGAGGGGCTAGGTCTTCGGTGGATAGACCCAGCCAAGGCCTCACCCAGTTCAAAGCTCCACACAGTTGATGGACATCTGCAAGAGTCGCAATATTGGTTTTAATAGCCAATTTTTGCGGAACAATGGTCCGCTTACCGATCTCAAGCCCTAAGTACCTCCAGGGCGGCATCTTCTGAATTTTTTTGACTCCTGCAGCTCAAACCCTGCAGCAACCAGTGCAGTCACTGTCAGGTCAAGCGCGTGGGTCAACAGGTCGTCGGTTGGGGCGCACACGAGTACATCATCCATATAGTGATGAATAATGGCCTCGCGTGCGGCTGCACGGACTGGGGACAGCAGGGAAGAGACATACCACTGACATATGACTGGGCTGTTCTTCATGCCCTGTGGCAAAACTTTCCAATGGTACCTCTTCCGAGGGGCCTCCCGGTTGATGGTAGGAACCGAGAAGGCAAAGCGTGGGGCATCATCAGGGTGCAGAGGAATCTGAAAGAAGCAATCTTTAATATCAATGACTGCTAAATTCCAATTTCGGGGGAGCATGGTTGGGGAGGGCATCCCTGGTTGAAGAGAACCCGTATCTTCTATGACTTCATTAATTTTTCTGAGGTCGTGGAGGAGGCGCCACCTGGTCTTATCTGATTTCTGAATCCAAAACACCGGGGAATTCCATGGAGAAGTGGTTTCCTCGATGTTGCCCTTCTTTAGCTGCTCCTCCACGAGCTCATTGAGCGCCTTTAATTTCTGTTTTGATAGCGGCCACTGTTCCACCCATACTGGGTCATTCGTTTTCCAATTCAGTTTCTGGATGGGGTGCTTCTCAGTGACCGCCGCCCAAAAATCCTTTGGAGGGTCGGGTATGTCAATTTTGACCCCCCACTGGGCCATCAGGTCTCTTCCCCACAGGGGTGCCTCATAGTCTAAAACGAAAGGACGAAGGGTAGCCAATTGTCCTTTCGGCCCCTCAATTTGTACCACGCTCTTTGATTGTCTGGCCAATTGCATGCCCCCTACACCTTTAACGTGTCCAGCCACGCTTTGCAAAGCCCAATTTGACGGCCACATCTTTTGTGGTATAATCGTCACATCTGCCCCAGTGTCTAGGAGACCTTCTACCGTGGTGGTCTCCCCACCCACCGTGAGTTTGCATGTCTCTTTAGGTTTGTCCTTCCCAATCGCCCTTATCGCGTTCACCTGCGGGGTGGCGTCTGTGTCAGCTGGAATTATCTGGGCGATGACCTGCCCCTTGGGAAGGAAGGTTGGTGGGTTTAGACAGTGCAGCCAAAGGACAAATCGCTCAGGGTCAGATGTTATCAACCCCGGAGCAACCTCTATCTCCTGAGGTGTGTATTTACAGTCCCCAACGACGACAAACTTTCCCTCGATACGATGCCACGTACCTCGTTCTCTGGCCACTACAGCAGTGTGCCAATCCCGATTTCGAAGGTGGAGCGGCTCAACGAGACTCAGATGAAACGGCTCGTACCGGGAGTCAGTTGTCAGTGTGACCGATGGTGGAGGCAAGATCAGGCGTGCTGTCCGGTCCGGTGGATCCTGAAGAGGATCTGTGGAAAAAGCCAGTTGAGTGTCATGTGTGTAAGTCAGTCCAGCGGATTTCTCCCTTCCCCCCCCCCTTTTGGCTCGGGCCACCCGATTTTTGTCATCGCGCTGGGTGGTCCCGCGCTCTCCCTCTAGTTTTTTTGAAGCCTTGACGGGCAGCTACAACCCCCCCCCTTTCCCTTCCCGTCCCTGAACTGGTCAAACTCTTGCTTTAGGGGGCATTGCTGACACCAATGTCCCCCTTTCCCGCACAATGCACAAGGCTTATCAGCGGCTCCCCGAAAGGAGCGCTTCCTCTGAGCCGGGGTGCGGGAAGCTGACGGAAGAGTTGATGGTCGGGCATCAGCAGTAACAGCGGCAGCAGCAGCAGGAGGTCTCCCCTTCCATTGATCTCCTGAGGGCCCAATGAGCGGAACTCTTTGCTCGCAGACCTCGAGCATGTCTTCTAGGGTAGGAGGAGGATGCAGTGGCAATGTGAGGATTGCAGCTTTGCACTTCTCGTTGGCATTCGCGAATGCCAACTGCTCCAACACCTCCTCTCGAGTCACCTCTCGCCGAACCTGGACTTCGACAGCCTTAGTGAGACGCTCGACAAAGTGAATGAACGGCTCAGATGGACCCTGAAAAATCTTTGAATGATGTGGGAGGGGACCCGCAGGCTACATTTTTAAAAATGCCCTTTCCACGGCCTCTGTGACTTGTTCTAGGACGGGGGGTGGGATGTCAGAGCCTGCACCCTCGCATCTGCCCACCGGCCCTCACCGCTTAGGTGGTTAAGGGTGAGGTCAAGCCCTTTCTCATCTGTCGCCGTAGTAGGATCCTCTAACAGATTCAGGAGGGCGTCCTGTAAAATACGCTTCCACGATCTCTCCCAAACCTTATATTCTGTAGCGTTCAGGAGAGACCAGAAAAGGTACTTTAGGTCGTATGGGACTACCACACTCCCGGTCAATTGGGCATTTAACACTCCTCTAAAATACGGACTATCCCGCCCGTATTCTTTGAGGGCCTTGCACAGATCCTGTACTACCTTTGGCGACAACGGTTGCCAGGATGGAGTGGTACTATTCCCTCCTCTTGACCGCCGGTATGTAACCGGAGCAAGCGAAGGGATTAAGTCCTGGCCCGGGCCTTCCAGTTCCGGCTCATCCTCGTCCGAGCTCCAACCGTGGGAACCGGAAGAGAGAGCGTGGGAACTGGGAGGGGGAGCGTGGGAACCAGAAGGTGGGCGTGGCCTTGGGCACTCAGGGGGAGTGGTCTGACACCCTGATGATGTCACCCGAGGGGCAGGTCTATGGGAGGAGCGTGAGGGAGCAGACTGCCAAGGAGGAGGAGCTCGGGGAGAGGGAGGGGTTCCGGAAAGGAAAGGGTTAGTCGGGGAACGAAAAGGGTTCTGGGAAGGAGAAGGGGTAAAGGCGGGAAAAGAATGCAAGGAGGATGACTGTGCCATGTGGTCGCCGCCATTTTGCGGCATCTCCCCCCCCCGCCAAACTGAACCGAACACGGGGTTTTTCACTGGGGAAAGAACGGGGAAGGGAAAAATCCTGAGCAGCCTGGCCAGGGCTACCACAGGAATCCCGAGCAGTCCGGCCAAGACTACCCGAGCGGGGGGACTCCGGTATTCTAGGGGAGCCAGGGTTGGCGGGAGAAGGCTTCTGCCTTCCTGCCGCTCCCTTAAGAATACCTGCTTTGGGGTAGAGGGATTTGGGACTGGGGTGAGGAGAAACCGAACTGGGGGAAACAAGACTCTCTCGAGAGGGCTGCCTTTTCTCCACTCTCTTAATCCCCAAAAGCGCAGATCGGATCTGCGTCGGCCAAAACATCATTTTTACAATTTGAACATCTCCCGATCGCGCCAATTGATCAAATTTTTCAATCACTGAGTCCCAATATCGGATTTCAGTGACAATCTCAGGAGATGTCTGTAGGAAGTGGAGGAAAAGCCGTCTGACAAACCGCTTCAGCTCACCCTTCGAGAACTTAACATTAGAAACAGACAGCAAACCAGAAACTGTATAAAAACCCTCTTTCTGGGTGGTGGAGAGCCTGGCACCCATTATGGCTCGATGTAATTTCACCGCTCACCCAACACAACCGGACAACAAAAAATTAAAATCAAAAACCAGCGCCCTAAGACACACTTAAAATGGGAGGGGACACCCAGAAATCCACACCCCCGGGGTGCCGCGCACAAACAAAAAAGAGTCAGCAGCAAAACCACAAACCAGCCACTTGCTGGAAAGGCTACTGACCCATAAAATCAAAAGCAAATATCAAACTAAAACGAACACAAATTTTCCCGGAGTTTTTTTCTCGGGAGAGGGCAGAAACAACCTTTCCCCCCCCCTCCGGGACTGCGCAGTCCAAAGCAGGCTCAAACGGAGCTGCTTTCCCAGATGAGGCGTAAAGCCTCCAGGCTCGAAGCCTTTACCAAGTGCGCCCTGTCAGGGGCTGACCACTTACCGCTCCGGGATGGGATCTTCAAAGCCGGCGGTGTTGGTCCTCTCCGCCTGGGGAAGACTTCTCCGGGTGCGGGAGAAGCTACCTTCCCCTCCTACCAGGAGCGCACCCACGAAGGCTGCTACGACAGGTAGGTGCGTGGCGTGCCGAAAGCCCCTGCAGCTCCGCAGGAATAAATTCCAGCGGTCCAGGGATGCAATCCACGGGGTCCGGAGATGTCCTCGGGCCAACCGCGTCGGTCACCATGCTACTGCCTCATGGTCAGCGGCCTCAAAAGGGCTCCACGTGATGGGCGCCAGCTGTACCGTTGTCGCGGCTGTTCCTGCCCTGGCTAACCCTGACACCGCTGCAGGAAAGGTACTCTCCAGTGACCGGGTCACCTTCGAGATCCTGTGGGTCCTGGCTGGCCCTTGGCTGGAGGCAGTGATGGCGCGAGAGAGAAAGAGGGGACACTGTCGAGGGTCAACCAAACTGGGTTTATTTGCCCAGGGTGTCTGCCTCAACAGAGTCCAGAGTCACCCTTTGTGCAATAACTTTTATCCCGGGGGTGGTACAGAGGGATGGGTTCTGTGTGGGTCCAATCAGAGGTAACTCAGGCGTGGCTCAAGACACAATAGACAAACAGAGGAACAAACCAAGGTGGGGTAGAAGGGGAAATCTGGAATCCTGTCCTATCCCTCGAGGCTCTCCCTAGAACTTTCCAGAGGTAAGGAGAGGCCTCGAGGTGACAGGCAGGGCCCCTGGGTTACATAACAAATGATTGACAGAAAACAGTGACTGGGGTAAACCAAGCGGGGAATAACCAAAGGGGTACATGGAACAAACCATTATAAATAACTTCAAGTAATGAAAACATACATAACCAAAACACACCACCACATCTAGGGGGTCCTACTGTACCGTAGCTACCCCCCTTTTGCTGGTAACAGCAAATAAACATGTTTTCACAGCATTCCAAGTTTCTTGTTCTTCTATTGCTTTCCACAACGCTTTCTCAACTTTTCCCCATGCTTTTAAAATTTTTCCACTTCCGGTGGCTTTAGTATCTTCAGCCAGAGCAGCAGTATAGCTCTCCCACCCCTCTGATTTTATTATATCTACGGGGCGCTGTATTGCACCCAAATCCAAAAGCCTTGCAATAGCAAGATATAAGTCCCTTTGATCGCACCGTATTCCCCAGTGGACCTCCATTAGACTTACAACCTTCGCTAAGGCTTCCATGCCGTTCGCGGGTTCTTGGGGCGTCCCCCTGTCTCCTCCGCAGTAGATCGGACCAGCCGCTACTGCCGCTGTCTCCTTCCAGGCGAAAATCCCGTCTGCCGAGGTTTCTTCTCCCGGGCTTTCGGCACCACTTGTTGCTGTTTCTTTTCTGCAACGGTGGCAGCCTGGTCTTTAGGAACAACAGCACGGCGTACACATGCTCAGGTGTCGCCGGTCTCAGTAACATGCTTACGCCAGTTTGGTGGACGGTTACAAGCATTTATTATCTCAAACATGCAGTTTAAATACTCTGGGGTTCTTCACTACGTCAGAGGGGTCTTGCCACACTTCCTGAGTTTAGTAGGGAGAATGGAAAAGTACTGGCACATGTAAGTAGGATCTTATCTTAGGGGGTTGGAGTGTTCTCTGCTCTTCCCGTTACAACCGAGATCTTCTGAGCGCCTGTCCCTATCCAACCACACCCTGAACAGCAAATTGTCAATGCAGTTCTGTCTTTCAGCAAAGATTTTCTTATTGCTTTTAATTCACTATATATAGCGTGTCATAATTTTCTTCAGATGTCAAAATAGAATATTAGGCAGCCAGCTATTAAAAAGCAGAGAATGCTGAAACTGGGTTTTCTGAGTTTTCTGAGTATCATTCAGTTTATAAGAATTGACTATTCTGTAAAGATCTATTTTCTTCCAACAGCTGGAGATGGAGGTAAAGATGAATTTCTGCCTCGTTATATTCCAAGTAATGCCAGTAGCTCTATTTTTATTTCTACTCTGAGCATTAGATAGACAGCTCAGAGTGGTGATGACTATGAGATCAACATGCCTATACATCCTGGAAGTATATCTATCTATTTACAGGTATATCTATCTATTTACAGGTATATCTATACCTGTAAATCATCTAGGGGTTGTTCTAAATGTTGGCACACCTCAAAATGCAGGAGAGCAACTGCATTAACAAAAAGGTCTGACACAGCACATTACATGGGTGCCTTGTGGACATAAATTTTACTTTGCATATACTCTGATTTGTCATACACGATAGCAGTCCTAATAATCCACTGGGGTCCACGTGACATGTTTCATGCCCCAGAATGAAGCTGTAGTATTATCTGGTTTGTGCATCCAGAGGGAATTCTGCTCAGCTGTTCAGTTGATAGCTCACAGAAGAAATTTTCCACTTATCAAGGAACACGAAACACTCCAAGTCAGAAGATTACACTGAACCTTCATTTAGCAGAAGGGCAATTTACATCCTTTCCTAAGATTTCTGCTTTTGTGCAGCCAAAAGGGAGCATTTCTGCAGATTGCAACAGTAGATCCTTGTGCAAATATGTGTGCACATGAATTCATATGCACAATTCCATAATGGACAATGCATCTCTTTCCTGGAGGGATGACTAGCACTCCTGGAGGGAGACAATGCACTCTGCCACCTGCAACAGTCATCTGGTACTAAATGAAGATGCATGAAGGGCTATGCAAATAAAACAATTACTTCAAAAAATGTTATTTTTCTTGAGAATTAACTGGAATGAGTTGAAAAGCATGCCAAATGCAGATCCTGGATATTCAACTGTTATTCAAAAAATACAATGACTCTGTGTAATTTACTTTAGCACTGCAGCCAAAATTATTTTCATACCCTGGGAGTATTTCAGTACTGTATGAGTGTTGATAAAATATTCTTATCATAAGAGTAAACAGAAGTATGAACATGTGACACCTTCAAATTTATCCTGAAAGAAAAGCATAGAAACTATCATATTAATATCATACATGGTGAGAATCCTTTAATGAGACATAATGCAGTGATGTGGAACATAGAAATGACATAACACAGAAGTTTAGAAAGAGACTGATTTCCACACTTTCCAACACCAAAATATATATGAAGGAATGAAACTTTGGCAGGAGGGGTTTCTGGAAATGATGCTGAAAAGTTGAAAGGATGTTTAAAAGGGAAGCAGCATGCCTCTTCCCTTTTGACCCAGGGCTTCATTTTTTATACAGTTCAGTGAGAGTCATATTTGTAATTCATGCTTTAAGCACAAGGGAAGCACCTATCTTCATAGGACATTATCTCTTAACTGGATTTTGTCATCTATAAAGTTTAAAGAGTTTAACTTTTTTTTCTTTTTGGTATGAGTGTTTGTGTTCCAATGTAAAAATATCTGTGCAGCACTTGGAAATTTGCAGGTGATTTTGGTTTGCAATATCAACTGCTTAGCTGTGAACATTTTCTTGCAGTTTTACCTCAGCATAAAAGTGGCTCATGGAATGTTTATTACTTTTAGTATTCTCCTAGTATTTTCATTGGCTGCATAAAAATATGCCTGTGGACATTAAGTGGCAACTTTTATAATTGTGGAGTTGTATTTGCAAGGCTTTTAAAATCTTTGGTGTTGTCCATGCTAGTGGAAGACATCCATTGTTTCATAGCAATTTCTCTCCCTCTGGGGATCTCCACCTGTGTTCAGTGGCAGGTTTGCGTTCACCCCAGTCACCACCATACACAGCAGCTGGGCCCCGTCAAGGTCCTGCGCCTTCATTCCCTTCCAGGTAGGCACGGGTGCTTTTTCCAGCTTGATTTACTCTTGTGACGCTCCCAGCATCTTTTGGCTTTTATGATCTGACCCAAATGCGAGGGTTATGAGGGTGAGGAAAATGAGGAGAACTGCTTCAAATGCATTGGCTATAAAAATATTGGACACTCACCACAAATCTTGGATTTGCACCCTTGTAAAAAAGCCATGACGTGTGGCTTTTTTTCTGTTTTATTTGGTACATAAAGATACATTTTCACACTGCTCGCTTCAGAGGATATCTTTTTTCCTTGTTTCTTTTCAATTTCTGGGACTGTGAACAAGGAACCTAGTAGTCTGGCTGCTGCCTGCTGCAGTCAGTGGAGTGTGCCAATCCTCACAACGTTTGTAAGTACAGCGAAGGAGTACTGTTAGCTCTCTAACGTCTATCCCTGGAGGAGATGTTTCACTAATCTTATGTTAAATTAGATCTTGCATTCCAGCTACTACATAGCCAAAGTTAATTTTGGAAAATAATTTAATTACAGTGCTGTGTTACACATGAGCAATAGGTAATGCATTATGAATATTATAGGAATTCTATCTACATGAAAAAATCCCAACTTTTTAATTGTAGAATTTGTTTACCAAATATTTGAAGTAGATCTACTTAAAAAGAAGAAGAAGAGACAAAACAACAAAATGATTTAATGAAACAGAAAGAACAGAGACAATGAAGCAGTAGCTAGTTCTGAGGCAAAGCAAGTGGAAAATTAGCCACACCACTAATAACGTGTAGCATTTTCATATTAATGGAATGGAAAACGACTTAAATATACAGAAAATAAAAGAGACATTTAATGATATATTTCTTATGTTCAGCATTTCAGGGTGAACAGGGAGAGTTCAAGATTCTGTGGACCAGCTGAGGGTTACTTGGTGAAGAGTAAGGAAAGGCTCATACCCATGGAAATACCAAACCATACCTACCTTCTGATTCAACTCAGTGCACTGATACACGATTAAAAAACCTCTCAGTAAGCTCTCAGTGTTTTTTTTTTTTTTCCCAGCCATATTCACTTGCTCCTTTTCACTTCCTCTATCTCCTATTTTTTGAGAGTCACTTTTATTGCTGTTTTCTTTGTATTTTTGTATTTTCCTCTTGCTGTGTGCTGTTTGCCATCATTAAAGATCTGCTAAGGCATGAGGTCTGCACAGCAGACTCTAAGCAGTTTAGAGCTGCTTTTTATGGTGCTGAATGTCTCCAGATGTGGCTTTACAGCACTTGAGTTCAGCTAACACAATCAGACAGGCTGTCTGGGAGAGATATGATATCAAAACATGAGAGAAAAAATTTTCTTGTCATAGGCCTTGGACTTTGAAACAACAACAACCAGACCAACTGAAATACCCAGAGGTGGAAGTTATGTTCTGCTTTGTGATTTTATTTTAGCATTTTGTGGTGGGGAAAATTATGATGGGTGTATGAGACTACCTGTTTAAGAGACATTTATTGAATTCCACTTCTTGAGTAAGAGACCATCATCCATCACCAGCTGGTTAGTTTTTTAGTATTTTGTTTCTGGGAAATTTTGTTCAAAGCTACAGAAAAAAGGTGGTGTTTTTATGAATATGATCCACCAGAATTTTACACTGACATAAACAATGATAATTACACAGTCAGTGCAGATTGTTTCACTGGCCATACTTTCAGCAAACAACTAGCTACTTTGTAACAGCAGAGAAAGTCAATAACAGCATTGTTTGTTTTTCACCTTCATTGTGCTCTCAAAAAAAGTCTTCATATTTAATTTCTCAGTTAAACACAGTTTTTTGAAACTTGGATATGTAATACAAGAGCCTAAATAAAATTTACTGATAATTCTGTTATAACCTTACCAATGTTTCTGGAAGCATTGGTGTGACTTTGGATTTCAAGAATGACTTGGAAATATGCATTAGGAATCCTTCCCACTTAAAAATTTACAATAATTTTTCAGTCTATCTACCCATCTGAAAGTCCTTGGGAATGTAGGATTGATAGAGGTGAAAAGTCCCCAGCTGTAATCCACTGCTGTGTATAGAGGCAGATAAATCAGAGAAAAAGATAAGCAGCTGCTGAAATACACTTTTTTTCTTGGTTATTTCTCAGTGTATTTTAGAGCCAAGTAGTTTTTTATCCATTTGGTTGGGATTATCTATTTAATCTGTCTAGAAGTAATGAAATCAGAAATTATGTGTTAATAGCTTGTAAACAATCTGTAAACATTTATGCAAGCAATTGTGCTATATTGTTGTATCAGCCTGGAAAAAATCTTTTCTTGTGGTTGTGTTGACACTGGGCTTCTGAACAATGAGATTACATTCAAAGAGAGCACATGGAATGAAACACAAGCTTTTAAACAAGGTTTGTCAAGAATATGGCATTAGATTCATGACCTTGAGTGGAACATTGAATTAAAATGAATCTTCTTGTTAAAGTAGATAACATAAGTTCCTAATGTCCTAAGAGGGGGGGAAAAAGGAAAATTCTGTTTATCAGAGCAAATAGTTCCATCTACCAAAATGTTTCACAGTATAAAAAGGCAAAAGGACACCTGGTTGACGTGTGTTTTTGGACAAAACCATTCATGGTGGAAAATCTATGGTACTAACTGCTGCAAAAGCACTGAAATCCTCTCCCACAGGCTGTCATAATTGCATTTATTTTTCTACCTCTTAAAGCTTTTCTTAAAAAATTATCTTTATGGCTTATTTACATTTCCTGTTGACTTCAGAAAACCTAAGTTCACTGTAAGTGTAAGTTACACTTTTGTAATGTGATATTCTTGAGCAGATTTTACATCCTGAGGTCTGAACCCAAGATCTAGTTTCTAAAACAACCAATATAAAAAATAAAATTCGATTTTCAGTAAGTCAGTAGGAGAATCATTACTTCAGTGTAGTAACATTCTTGCCTGAGGGAGGCAGAAAATTGCTATTAACATTTTATTCAGCTTCTGCCTACAGATACTTCTTATTACATTTTATCACTGATAGCACTGTTTCCATCCTTCTTGTCACTCCTGCTCCTGTTTTCCTCAGGTAGAAGCAAAGCTCAAAAATACATCTGGAGTACATGCCTCTGATCTTTTCTACATATCTCCCTTTTTTACATATCTCTTCTTGACTGCTGTGTCTTGAAAGGGAATGAAAAGATATGAGTCTTTGCTTTTCTAAAATTAATTTAGATCAAGCTGAGATGCCTTTGCACCACATGTTGCTCTGCAGAGAAGTAATGCAACTGTGTCAAGTAATATTTTGTAAAATTGAACTCTGTTTTTAACAAAGACTACCACTAGCTTGAGGTCTGTAGGAGACTATTTGAATCTTTGCTCATTTGCTAAACTGATTCCTGATTACTTAAGTAAAGTTAGTTTTTACAAGCTCTATGCATGCATTTATTTTCTAAATTTTTCATATGAGTAGTTTCTTTCCTCCCTTCCCTGAGAAGGAGAAATTTCCATGGAGAAGCGGACCACATACTTTGGTAAATCCAGACCAGAACCATTTGTGAGAGAGCCTTGGCTTTCCAGTGGACAGAGTGAAGAGCTGCCCACAGTAGTGCTGAGCTCTTGGTCCAAAAGCAGCACAGACGCATAAGTCATGCTGTTGACAAACGTGTTTGGAAGCTGACCTGGAGATGTTGTGCCACAGCTCCAGCAATGTGATTCAGGAGCACCAATGAACTGAGCCACCAGCAGTGGTTTACTTGTGTAAGAGCTGGGGTGCTGATGTGGGCTTTCAAAAGTGTGTCAGATTTTAATGAAGACTGTGTTTTCATATATAGGTATTTATGAATACAATGTACAATGAAAGGGGCTAGAATGATTGTCTGTCTCAGGAATCTAGCTTGATTAGTTCTTACACACAATGAATAATATCATATTATGCATTTGGACACAAGTAATTGCAAAAGGGAAACTGAGCTATAGTGTGTGATGGAATAATTGATATAAATGTAGGGAGATCTGAATCTAGAAATATCTGCTGTAGGCCTAATGTGATTATTTGATTATGAAAATAGACAAAATAGTAATTGAGGCAAGGATAACTATAAATCTATTATTCTTTCTAAGCCAGAAGCAGAATGTTAATCAGTTTCCAGAAATCAGGAGAATCATCCCTGCATTGCAGGCTGCCCACCTGGTAGTCTCAGTCTCTTATGTGGCATGCTGGTTTGCATAATTACTGCTAATGAAGAAGTCTCCGGTGCAATGAGTAGCTTTATGAATGGTTCCGTCTGGATATTATAAAACTTTCTGGAAAAAGAATTTGGCTCATGATCTCCTTCAGAGCTAGGAGACAGATGCAGGTTAATCTGATTTGTGTCTAAGAAGGTACAGTGACAAAAATGTCACTACTGCTTCCCAGGCAAAGCCTAGTCCCATGGCAGAGCTCTTTAACAAAGAGTGTTGAGAAAAAGTTTTTTTGGTGTCTGAAAATGATAAATAAATTCTTGTTTTATGGATTGCAAATAAGAAGAAGCACCAAGACTCTTTGGGAAAAGCTCTGTTTTGGTCAATATCTTTCAAGTTGTGATATATGTATTTGTGGTGACTGAGGGAAGAAAATCAAGATACTGTGATACTGTGATAATGTGATCATTGTGACTGAGTAGGCTTAATTTAATTCAAAGCAGTCAATTCAAACTACTCAAAGCAAATGATCCTCTTTTCTGAACTTTATTTGTTCAGATATCTTGTGATGTACATCAAGATAGTGAATATTGCCTATTTTTAAAAAGACACAATGAAACAACAATTTGTTCTCTTCACAAACAGCCTCTTCACAACAATTCATTCCAGGGTTTTAAAGATGACGGCATTGCTCTCAAGAAATAGTACTTAACAGTGTATTGAATATTCTGACTTCTTTGGTATAGGAAATATTTTGTCACCATGTAGGCAGCGCCCTGAGTGGGAAAAGATAACTTTCTATTTTACTTCCACCTTCTAAACTGAAGCAGTTCAGAATGAGGGGGTTGCTGTAACAAAGGTAGTTGTCAGGACTAAGCTGCAGCCATGACAACCAAAGCTACAAATTTGGAAAAAATGTGGCCGAGTGTAGGGAAAGAAATGCAGGTGGCTAAAAAAACGTTCTTCACAGTCACTCCCTATACTGTAGTTCACCATGTGCCTTTTCTAATTTCAGTCAGTCCCACAGTCTGACATAATAATGAGCAGGGTTATAGGTTTTATTCTTGGCCTTAATTACAGCAATAAGTGATTCTGTCTAGGCGGTTCAGGAGGCATTTAAGGATATATATGCTTGTTATTTCAAACCAGTCTGTTTTAATGGCTTGCCAAGGCTAAAAGGAAGTAGGCTTGTTTTTTGTTACCAATGATTATATGTAGATCTGAGTGCTAGCATCAGGCAAGAACAAGAAAAAAATATCCTACAGTGAAAGATAAGTTAAATCGTCCTTCCACTGCGACATTTCCTTTACCCTTTTTCAAGATCTTTGAATGAAACTATAATACTTTTTGTATTCTTTGCAGTAATCTGATGCTGAGCAGGAGGTTTGTCAGACAATCAGGTTTGTAAGGTCCATGCCTGTGTGTGTAGTTCAGAAGACTTTAATATTTGGGGAATACAGACTGTGAAGATATAAAAGTTTGGGTGGAATCACATCTGTGTTGGAAGGAAGAGGAGTATGACCTCTGTTCTGTTGCATGGAGTTTCTATTTTGTACATTAATTTCCTTGTTTGAAATTTAGTTGGAACTAAATTTTACCAGTAAGTTCTAGTTTTAAACAAAATGTTCTTATACAAAATACATCATGAGCTAAGTTAGAAACCAGTATCTTGCTCTACTGGACTTAGAATATGTTCATTTTGATTATTGCATCACTATTTTTGAGACATTTGATCTTGGTTTTGTGGATAATGCTGCCATTTTCTCTCATTCTAGGAAGTACTTGGGATACACCATCCTCCTGCAAGTATAATCTGAACTGAATTTATTAGTAGGCCTTTGAGACAAAAACTCCACTACTTGTAGACAGCAACTTCAGAAGATCTCATCTGAATTATTCTCGTATCCACATGAGCACAACAATAGTTCACCAGATAGAAAGTCAGTATACATTTTTTCACACATAAGCCTACCTGTCAGCTTTGATTTCAACTAAGAGGAGAATGAAAGCATTTGATGCAAGTACTGCTTCACAGAAACTCCTTGGAAAATTACAAAAGTTTTAAAAATCCACCAGAATCTAAATAATTTAACCATCAGTTTAATCATACAACACACTGAGTACATAAAAAGTGAAGCAATTTTGACGGAATATGGCAAAATTTTGTGCTACAATGAAACATATGCAGGAAACATGCAAATGTTTGATGACTAATGACAGAATGAAAATAGAAAACAAATGTAAAGAACACAGGTAAACAGATTTGTAAAATCAAGTCTGTTTCTTTCCAAAGGAAATAGTGGTTCTCTCTAACAATGCCATGCATGATGATAGGAGACTTTGTTAACTATTCCAATGCCCATGACTGTGAAGAAGATTTCAGGTTTTTCCTGATGGGAATTAATGTATACACATAGTTTCAAGTGCAAAATAACACAATTGTGGGATGGGATGCTTCTTTTGCTATGTTTGTGTATAGAACTACAGCAGATTATGTAATAGAATAGGTTCAATTTGCTCAATGTGAGCAAATGGATAATACAGATTATAGAATCTCTGTAACAAAAACATACTTTTATGTGTAAATTTGAAATCTTCATATAATCTTACCTCTCACTACATACCCATCAGGATTACAGAGTCAGCTCCTGGCCTGCACAGGACAGCTCCAAGAAACACTGCATGTGCCTGAGAGCCTTGTCCAAATGCTTTTTTGAACTGTGATGTTATGATCAATTCTCTGGAGATCCCGTTCCAGTGCCCAGGCACCCTGTTGATGAAAAACCCTTTCCTAATATCTGACCTAAACCCTCTCTGACTCAGCTTCATACTGTTTCCTCGAGTGCTATAAATGGTCACAAGACTGAAGGGATTGTCCTATGCCTCTTCTATGAGGATGTTGAAGACTGCAATGTAGTAAATAAAAATTAATGTAGCCTATTGGCTACTTATCACCCCATCTGGTTTTTTTCACCTTTACCAATGGGAACTCCTGGATAATGCCTAATTTTCTTATTAACACATAAAATCATAACATCAGTTAGGTTGGAAAAGACCTTTAGGATCATGACATTCTACTCACCAAAGCATATCCCTAAGTACCTTATCTACATGCCTTTTTGATACCTCCAGGGATCATGGCTTTCCTGACAGCCTATTCTGGAATTTGGCAAATGTTTTTGTGAAGAAATTTTTCCTTATATGCTATGTAAACTGCCCCTAGCTCAACTTAATGCCATTTCCTCTTGTGTTGTTATGTGTAACCTAGGTGCACCAGCCAATCTCCTTTCATGTAGCTGGAGAGAGTGATAAGGTCAGCCCTGAGCCTCATTTTTTCCAGGCTGAACACCCCAAGCTCCCTCAGCTTCTTCTCATTAGTCCTATGTTCCAGACCCTTTCCCAATTTTATTGTCCTTCTCTGGACATGCTCCAAGATCCCCAACATTCTTCTTGTACTCAGGGCCTCAGAATTAAACAAAGGATTCAAGGCATGACCTCACCAGTACCGAGTACCGGGTGACAATCACTCCTCTGGTCCTGTTGGACACATTATTGCTGATCCAGGCCAGGATGCCTTTGGCCTTCTCAGCCACCTGGGCACACTGCTCAGCTGCTGTCACCAGAACCCTGAGGTCCTTTTCTGCTGGGCAGATTTCCAGACACTTTTCCCTAAGCCTGTAGCACTGCATGGGGTTGTTGTGACCTGAAGACGCGACTTGGCACTTTGCCTTGTTGGACATCATAGAACCAACCTCAGTGGATCAATCTAGTTTGTTCAGATCCCTGTTCAGAGCCTGAACAAGCAAGTCAGTGACTCCTGCCCAACGTGGTGCCATCTACAGGTCAAATGAGGTTGCAGCAGATTCCCTTGTTCAGATCAATAATAGTTATTAAATGGGGCTGAAAACAGACATTCTAGAAAAAAACTTATGGATGGCCTCACAAACTTGCATGTCATGTTACTTATAGTTGTGTCATATTACTTCTTACATTCGTTATGAGAAATAGAACGCTTCAGCCTTCTAGAAGATTTGTATTTAAATGGTTGAGGTACAAAAGACGTATTTTAATGTTGTAGACGATCAGCTGCTGCATTACAGAAATTCACAGCTCTTGATGCTCTTCTTGAACACCTTATTAAGGCAGAAATGAGAGACACATGGTGAAAAAAATCCAGGAGAGCATATGCTCTGGAGGAAGCTTTCTCATATTGTTCCAGTAGTTTCAGAATTAGAAAAAAAGAGACAGGGAGAAGAAAGCTAACTTCAACGCTTCTTGAAAAATTCAGTGCAAACTCCTGTTGCTCCTGAGTGCTTCACAGATATTGAACAGCATGCTAAACATAGGAGGCCTCTCCTGAATCTTTTTCTTGAGTTCAACAATGACAACTGAATCTTTTTGTGTGTGTGCATGTTAAAGAAATAAATAGCAAAAGGTTGTGCAAGCATCTGGTGTGGCTGATAGTTTTTGTCCAAAATTTTCAGTACAGATTCCTCTTGTCTTTTGCTGTATTTCTGCAACTTCTGACCTTAAAGATCTTCTAAATGCAGTTAAATAATACTTCTGGTAGCTGATACGTAAATGGCAGAAAGATCAATCTTACTCTCCAGTGTGCAAATCATCACATCCCATTACCTGGTCTAGTTTAAATATCTGTTTCCTTAACATGTCGTGAGAGATGGGAAAACCAATCTGCTGTTACTGAAGCCCAAAACAAATAAGAAATTTATTTTTCAGTGTCCTCAGCAATCTGAGCTACTGTTTACCCTCTGGTTTAAGGACCAACCTGCTGGTACAGTAGCTCTAAATCTGTTGAATATATGTGAATTAAAATTTGGAAACATGGAATATCCAGCCTTGTAAATGACATGTAAGTAACATCTAATGTGGAATGTAATGGATCTCATTGAATACAAGGGACATTTACCAGGTGCCAGTGTTAAGGAAACCTCCCCATCTGACCATTCAGGAGCACTCTGGCAGTCACACTTCCCCTACTAGAGACTTCTACTGCTGAGACTGAAGTCCCTTTGAAAAAGCTATCCCCACATTCCACTCTCACATGGTAAGGCTAGGTTTCCTTACCAGATCAGTACTGGGTTTCCCTTAAAAGAGCTTCAGATGTCTTATTGCATAAAGCAATTTATTCAGGGTGCGGTAACACAGAAACAGCTCGAGCTGGTGTGTCCAAGGAGAGACCCACAACAAAGGAACCCCATGGCTTTCATACCCTCACAGTCCAAGGCAAAACCCTCACTGTTCCCCCTGAGCCATCAGCTGCTGCTGTGTCTCAGTGTCTGGTCCCCTGGCTGGTGTTACAGGTCCCAGAGCCCTTTGTTGGGCCAAGGGTTGGCAGTTCCTGGCCTCTTGCCTTGGGCTCCCACCCAGAACTGAACCTGAAGTTCCCAGAGCAGCTGCTGCCCAAGCTGCCTGCACTGAATGTGTTCCTCAATATTAGCTGGAGATGATAGGGAAACTCAGTGAGTTGCACCAGTATTGTTGAGTACAACTTGAATTGGGACAGTGTTTTGCCTTTTCTGTATATTTCCAAACAGATACACTGTACTTATTTTTTTGCATTTGTTAATAGATCTCCACATTTCTGTTTTTAAGAATTTGTCATGTAGGTCTGTGTTAGGCTAGCAGAGGTCTGTGTGACTCCTCTTCCAGGTATTCTAGCAAGTTAGTGAATATTTGGAGGTGGGTTGTGATTTCCCAGAATATAACCTTTTTCCATTAATTTTCAACATTAGCATACAAAAGTAAGAAATGAATTCCTTAACAACCTGAGCTGTTTTTATGAAGCTGCTGAATCTGAATAGGGTTGGCTAGAGGGCTGAATCTGAATCTGAATAGGGTTGGTCCCCTCTCTTGTGTCAGAATGAATGAAGAAAATTTTGTTTTATTCTCTATACGCAAAGCATTGTACCCTGTCATCAACAGATTCTTCATTTTGCCATTCCCACCTTCCTGTTCTTATTCGAAGCATTGTATTCTCATAGGAAATCTATGCCAGTTTAGAGCAAGATGCAGACAACCCTTAACAGGTGCACATTAGGTTTTGACATGCTTCTTCAGCACACAGAAATTAGACTTATTAGAGGGGAAAACAAATTCACCCTACCCCTACTGAACTTCTACCCTTGGTGATTTACAGTTTGACTTTACATTAATTCCTCCAATTCTCATATACCAAGAGACACAACATCACTTCCTTTCTGTTCAAAAGCAGTACTCCTCCCTCTGAAATGGTGAGTGCCTTAACCACGCTTCTCTGTCTCTCCATTTTCTCATTCTCATCCCTCAAGAGAGACAGAAACCAGTTAGCTTAAGCCAGATGACAGGCTGAGATGCTTAACTTATGCATGGGTGTGCATTTCTCTTGAGTTTCTGAAAAAGTTTTTAATAGTTGAATAGTTTCAAGGATAGTAGGTAAGAGGAAAATGAGGAAGAAAAACAGTTTGTGTTTAATTTTTACCTTTTTGAAATTAATTTGTTATTTTACTTTCATAGAACATTTAGAAAAAATATCTTGAAATCTACAGATTTTTCTATCTGTATCTAATTTTGATGAGTATGTGCTTCAAATTAAGATATAGAAAAGGAGGAAGAGGGATAGGAATAAGAGGGTTTTCGACTAAATTCGAAATAACTTTGCTTTTGGGAGAAATTTATAAGGGGATTCAGTAAATTTCAATGTGAGTCACTCTCACAGTTTGGTCTGCATAAAAAAGAAGGAAACATTGGGGCTGGTGACTTACTCAAAATCACTGCAGACTATTCAGAGGGCTTCTCCTGCTACTTAGATCAGCAAGATCTCAGACAAATTCTGCCATTGCAGGACCTTTCCTTCTCTTCCTTCTTACTGTATTGGCTCTGATCTTTTTCTTTTTGTTCCTGCTACAGTCCTATTGTAGAAGCCCAAAGCAGTAACTCTCAACTGCAGCTCTGCAGAGAAGTGCTGCAGTGCTGCTGGAGAAGTGCCAGCTGATTGCCAGGTAAGCAGAGAGGGGCAGCCATCCAAAAATGTTTTGCTAATTTAGAGATGTGTCTGAATTTTCCAAGCTTTATCTTTCAGCCTTTCCTGTCTCAAGAGGTCTGGCAAGCAGCTCTGACTAGGCTTTCCTTCCTCTGTACACAACATATTACCACTTTGAAAATCTTGCTGAAAACGAAAAACTTGCACATAATAAAATGCTTGGGAAAATGATTGCTGTTAAACACCTTGGAGGCAGCAATTCAGTCTGCCACCATACAGAATAACATCACCTGCTGTACTGCTTCTGAAATCATTGAAGTATTTTTCTGCATAGAGGGACCAATGAAATGTAACGTAAAGCATAGCAGACACTGACTAATAAATTGATGTCTCGGCACCACTGAGTCTAGATCAATACCTAAATCCACAGATAGACTGGTTGCTTTAAAAGGGCTTAAAAATTATAAAATATAGTGCAAAATGTGTCAGAATTGATGGGGTGAAAGATAGTCCTTCACCTACTTTGTGTAGGTACTTTGTGTAGACCCACCTGAAATTAACAAGGGTAGTGCATAGTTTCCACCAGAGGCACTGAAAAATTACCACTGATACTGAGTCCTTTATTTATTTATTTATTTATATTTTTCTATGTTTTGCCATCCAAATATTTCAGTTGAAAGGAGGGATTTCTTTTTATTAATATAATGAAAACTTAATGTTAATAACAGCCTCCAACTTGGTAAAAACCTGCTCTCAATTTAACAGGTTATAATTGTCTTCCCTTATTTCAGCATTATTATCTGTGTTTGGATTTTGTTTGCATAACACCTTTTAAGAGATGGAGCTCAGGTTCAGCAAGATACAAGACTGCACAATAGGATAGCTTGATGTAGGTTGCATAAATGTCTGCTTATCTTTCTTCTAGTGACCTTCTTGCCTAAAATGTAACAGAACAGAGCGCTTGAAGATTTCACAGACGAGATGACCAAAGAAAGATGTAAAAGAGTTCTACCATTGCTCTTTGATGGATGCAATTTAAAAGTGGAACTGCTGGCAGAAGGTTGATTGATGTAGTCTTACCACTTTCTCTCAGAACAACCTTTTTCCTCTTCCTACTGGAAAGGCTTGAATGTGTCATTCATTGTTGTGGCCTAGTTAGAAATAAACTTCTTGTGGCCCAGTTAGAAATAAACATCTAATTCTGCTGACTGCAAACCTGAAGTTTTGAGTAATGCTATGACTTGTAAACTAAGGGCTGAAGTCTTGTGAAGAATAGGAACGTCTAACTACTGCAGTTGGTAGTCACGCCTAGGAAACTCTTTGCCAGGCTAAGACTGTGATTTGTTGTGCTCTGGAAAATGAGGGCAAACAGACTACTGCTGTCCTGTTTGATGGCACAACATTTTCATGACAGGCCTCCTCAATACAACTGTGCTGCAACAGGTAAAGCATATTGCACAACAGTATGCTGAAAATATAACTGTCTGCTGCAGAGAGTGCAATGTGAAAAAACTTTCAACCAACTAAAGAGACTGAATATTAACAATAAGCAGAAAACTCTGCAGGACTCAAATCAAGCTTGATAGTACAAGCGTTCATGTGGAAATAACATCAAAGAGACACTTTATTGGATGTTACCTCATGTGTTTGGCTTACAAGGGCTTAAAATTTTTATTGTACATCTTACCTCTAGCAGAGAATTACCAGCTTCAAACCAATGGCTACAGTTGCATCTCTTCCCAGACTACTACATTTTCTTGGAAACAGATGTTAGAAAGGCACTACCTTGTGCAAGGTGAAGTTGCATGAATTAATTTAGCCCATCAGTCTGAAGTTCATAAGAAAAGAAGCAATTCTCAGCATGAATAAATTATGGAATATAGTTCAAAGGACTTGTAAGAATTACAACTGACCTTTTGAAGAGTTATTGAGCTATAAAAGATGTGATGCCCAGCAATATGAGCAGGAAAGTAAAAGTATTCAGTCTGCTAGAATTAGGACAATAGGTTTTCCCTTCAAAGGATTTTGTTTCTAGTATGAAACTGGAAGAAACAGCTGTCTATTTAAAATAACAGCCTACCAATGATGTTGGCTAAAGCTGCTGTTGAGAATAGGAAGGTCTGACTGCTGTAAATCAGTCCTAGTATACCAGCAGTTTTCACTTGTATGAAGGAAACCCTGCAAAAGAGAAGATATGGTTTAATTACCTACAGGTAGACCTGCACATTTTAAATCAGTGGCTATTTATAACACTGTGAAGATTAAAGTCCTTAGGCTTGAATTTCTAGTTCTTTGGATTAGGAATTAGATCAGTCTGCTGTAATTAAAACAATCCACCAAAGAATCCAATTCTTACAAAAAAGACTAAGCATTTTTTTCCTCCATAATATCTCCTGCAGAAGGAAAATGTTGCTATTCTTGGCTCCAGAGGACTGAGTTTACCTTGCCAAATATGAGATAGCTGTCCATAGGCCTCCACAGCAATGGCGCTTGCTGTACTACATATCTTGCTGATGAGAAATGACATATACAGTGATAATTCATCACATGCTAAAAATACCTGAAATAGGAAAGATGCATCACACCATGGAACTGCACAAAATTCTTTTTGCTACATGTAAAGGAAGATGAATTGGACAGTATTTTAAATTTCTGAAGTAAGGGGAGATATATAACTTCTGAAATGTTTGTCACAGATTCACATGGACTATACAACTCCTTCCAGTATTTTATTCAATCACTCTACTGAAATAGTCTCATTTTTACTTCCCATTTTTACTTTCCCTAGCTCACTAGTTGTTCTCCCATAACCCTCCACTCTGCAGCCGTCATGAGAAGTCTTTTTTTTTTGTTTTGTCCATTCCTGCAGTGGTACAGAAAATGCTTGCTTTGTTCCTTGTTATTCAACTCCTTCTTTGCATCATATTGTTTATCATAATCTCCTCATTTAGTTTCTTGGTGTTGGCTTTTGTTGAAATCAGATTCTGAGGGTGATGAGCAGAAAAGAGGAGAACTTTATACTTTAGACAAATGGATATTAGAGTGAGGGAAACCAGGCAGATGATGTCTCATTTTACAGTCATATAATTAGTATGGTTCCAATTGCAATACTGGTCTTAAGATTTCTGTCAATTGTTGTTGATATTTCCCTAAGGTGAAAATAGAATACATTTGCTAATCTGTGGTGAGTGTTGGTGTAAGGGGCAAAAAACCTCTTCTGGAATAAATCACAAGAATTTTCACAAGTGGGGAACTCTCTGTACCATTGAAACAACATAAGACTGAAATTCAAGTTTTACTGATAGTTAAGCTATGGTGTATCTGTGTATGAGGGCTCTGCCTGTATCCCTGCCCTTTGCAGTCAGTCCTCACTTCCGTCTCTATGTAGTTTGCATACCAGGCTGGTTCAAGAGGCAAAGGAGTTTTTCGTAACACCTTCCCAGCAGAGGAACAGAGAACGTGATAAAGGAGCTTATGGAGAGTCCTGAATCCCTCCCTGCTCTGGAGAAGCCTCGCTGTGCTCAGACTCAATTAGGCACTTTTCATATGCCTTGATTAATCATCTAAGTGGGAATATCTGGGACAGTCTACAGCAGGGATATCCCCAGTTTGTTCCTGCTCTGGAAGAGAGTTGTGAACAAGTCCTATGCATATTTTAAATACTCAGTAGAAACTGTCCCTGCTTATGCAGTTTTCTACATGCATCTGGAGATGATCCATAATAAATGGTCATGTGTATGCTGGAGGAATCACATAGAGCCACGGGTGAGCTGGGTCCTAAAAATGATCTAGAATTATGATTTGGCACATCATGTTTAATTCTGCTGAAGATTCCACACAGATGCTTGCAATGGAACCTCCTGTCAACATCTGGCCAGCAAATGGCCCACATATTTAAGAGCTTCAGTTTACTATGTAAATACTACCCTATTCAAAAGATCTTAAGAAATCAATCTTTTCTGTAAAGGTTCTGTCTGTGTTTGTCTGCTCAGAACAGGAGACACACAATAAGGCCCAGCCTAACTCTGTACCTTTGGGAAAATCAGTATAAAGCATGATCCAGGCTGATCATGTTTTTTAATGACTCTTATGATTTTTTTTTCTATTTTTATCTTTTGAGATAGTTTTATTTGGTTGCAAAATGATGATCTCCACAGATGAAGAGTGGTCCAGATGTTAAGGTTTAACACAGAAGCAATTGGCAGTTGCCTTCTTTATCAAAGTTATCTTTGTTATCTTGAGCACATTCTTCTCTTTCTTGGATAATGGGGGCTGGATAAGTATCATCAATAGAGAAGTATCTCTGCAGGGAGAAGATTAATAGCACTTGAGAAGTCTAATCTCTCAGACAAAAGCAAAATGAAGTCTTGTGACTAGAAGTTCAAATTAGAAATAAATGATGGAATTACTGGAAAGTTTTTGGCCTGTCTCAAATGATACATGTGATTAACCAACAAAAATGTGTATTTTTTTTTTCCATAGAAAAAGGGAAGGAATATATCCTACTCTATTAACAATTCAAGCTACCACGTATGTAAGTATTTTAGTGAAAGGCTTGTTTAACACTGGATTTTTCTAAAGCCCATACTGTAGTCAGCAGAAACTATCCACCACTTTAAGCATAGTGTTGTTAAAAATCCACCTAAAATAATGCAATGAAGTAATTTTTGCTGAAAGGCTCAAAAAGCAGTTTAAATTCTTTTTTCCACATATATGCTCCTGCTCAACAGTTCTGGTTAGCCCTAGGTATAACCTAAACAAAACTGCCTGCCCATTGACACTCTTTGGAGCATTACTTCCAACCTACTCTCATGCAAACTCTACGTTTTATAAGCTATGAAGGAGAACATTTGAGAATGGATCTTCATAACACCCAGGGGTTTGTATCTGTTTTTAGAAGAGATAGCATAAACTGTTAATCTTATTCAATTTAAATAAAATACCATATATTCCTTGTTTATTCCAGTATAATTCCACAGTAATTCAAAACGAGTGGCTTAGAATGCGAGGTATATGGACAGAAACTGGATGTTTACTATATAAATGTAGATTTGGTCATTTCACAAAATAAACAGCCTGGCTTATGTAATCATAGGCAAAATTACTGCACATGTAAAAGTTTGACATTATTAAGAAATGTTTCACTTTCTGCTAACTCTAATTTTCATGTAGCAAAATGTAGGAAGAATACGAATGAAGGTGTAATAGTGACAGTGCATACTGTGTTGAGGCTCGGCAATTAATTTGATACATAAAGTAAAAGAGGGGAAAAGAATGAATCTTGCATGTTGAATATTTTCAGTTTAGAATTTTCCAGCAAGTTCATGCAGGCATTGGCTAGTAGGTTGCATGTATGAAATTCTTCTGACATCCAGAAGATGTTAACCTGGGGTTTGTAATTCAAACAGAAAAAATGCCTATAAGGAGTCACATTCTGGACATATATATACACACAAACCAGTGAAATACATGCACACACAAACACACACATTATATGTATGGGAAGAGTAGGATATCTAAGGCTACTGTAGTGTCAGGTGCATGGGAAGGAGACTACAGGATAGTTAAAAAAATAAACCACACAAATAGCCAGTATAAATGTTCAGCTTACTAACTTATTTTAAATTTCTAGTAATGAAAATTTTAGAACATTTAATATTGGGCTACCCTTCCTTAGCTTGAAATTTACTCAGGAGAAAGGAACTTTTTTGAAATAAATACTTTTCTGCATTATTCCTGTCTTATATTTTGATGTTCTACAGCTTCCTCTTCCATGGGCCCACAGATTTCATTTGCTCTGGTACAGTGCTGGTGTGCGGACAGTCAAGTTGTCAGAGGCTGGGCTTAAATTTTGTGGAAATACAGAGGAAAGGATTTGCTATAGAATATACCAGTTCACAGTCTGTTACTCCTGTAACAGACTGTGAACTGGTATATTCTATAGCAAACAGGCTCTGCTGAGAAGGCTTCAGTCCAAGTACAATAATGAGTTTGGCGGGTGGGTTTTCATTTATGCAAAATCAACTGTCATCGTTCCAGAAGGCTAAAGGTGCCCTGAAGGGGATACAAATGTAATTTATGCCAAATTAAAAACCCTAGAGCATGCAGGATATTTTAAAAATTATATCTGTATAACTGGAGAATCTAGCCCTTGGTACATAACTGCTAATTTAACCCACAGCTTATCTGGACAATGTGTTCCTGTGTCTCACCACTCTCACAGAAAATAGCTTCTTCCTAACACCTGATCTAAACCTACTCTCTTTGTGTGAAGCCATTCCTTCTTGTCTTAACCCTTCTAAAAACTTCTCTCTCTGTATTTCTTGATGGCTCCGTTTAGGTACTGCAGGCCATAGCTGGGTCACTCAGAAGCCTCCCCTTTTCCAAATTTAACAATCCTAATTCTCTCAGTCATTCTTTATAGGAGGGGTGCTTCATCCCTCTGATTGACTTGGTGGATTCCCTAGTGGATTCACTCCAACAGGTCCATGTCTTTCCTGTGCTGGGACCCCAGAGCTGGATGCAGGGTTCCAGGTGGGGCCTCACCAGAGCAGAGCAGAGGGGCAGAATCCCCTCCCTCCCCTGCTGCCCACGCTGCTTTGGATGCAGGTGAGGACACAACTGGCAGTCTGTTGGATGAGACAGTGCAGGGAATTCCGTAGTCACCTGTCAGTCCTCTCAGCAAATCCATCTCTATTCAATTGTCATAGGTAAATGAGGTGACCGAAAAAAAGAAAAAAATAGTATATTCCATATTTCCTCTACATCAAACCCCATCCAGCACCTTCTCTCCACAAGTTTTCCAGCACGGTGTCACCAGCAGGACAGGACAAGAGATTCTGCCCCTCTGCTCCATTTTGGTGAGAGCCCCACCTGGAACCCTTGCATCCAGCTCTGGGGTCCCAGCAGGGACAGGAGGGACATGGAACTGCTGGACTGAGTCCAGAGGAAGCCACCAAAATCAATCAGACAGCTGAAGCACCTCTCTTATGAGGAACAACTCCTCTCTCCTTATGGGTGAAAGGTCAGTGGTTAAAACTAAGGGGAAGTAACTAATTTTGGAATTTCTAACCTATTTTTTGCTGTAAAGCAGCACATAAATTTAGAGAGAAGGATGCTGTGGAGGACCATGTCAAAGTCCTGATAAATAGCATCTGCTGCCTTTCCCTTGTCCGCTAGTGGAGTCACTCCATCATAGAAGGCCTGCAGGTTGGTCAGGCAGAACTTGCCCTTGGTAAAGCCATCCCGGCTGTCCCAAATCACATCCCTGTCCTCCATGTGCCTTAGCACAGCTTCCAGCAGCTTCCAGCAGCTTCCAGCATGATCTTCCCTGGCACAGAGGTGATGCCCACAGGTCAGTTGTTCCAGGGGTCTTCCTTTCTACACTTTTTGAAGATAGGTATAGTGTTTTCCCTTTTCCAGTCACCTGGGACTTCACCTGACAGCCACAACTTGACAAACGTCATGTATTTGTACAATTACTACCATAATCAAAGTTCAAATTGCTTCAAATTATAGCAAAATTCAGTATAAATTAGAAGACATTTAGCATGTGTATTGGAAAGTGCATCTTTAAGCCTTTAGTATCAAGGCAGTATATTTTTCACTTAGGATTATAAATTCACACATATTTCTATATTCCATTCTTAATAAAAATGTATTTTTAAAAAATAATTTTCAATAAATAATATTCCATTCACATTTAAGCAACTTGAAACAATGTATTTTATAATATTTTAAAAAAATCCACTACAAATAATAATAATTTCATTGTAGAAATTGCTTTCATTGCTTTCACCTCAAAGGATAGTATAAAAAACTAATGTCAAATGGAAATACTCCAAGGCAGTCTTATAAATTCAGAAAGAGTTTGTCAAATATTTCAACGAGTTTGCAGAGTTTCATACAGAGTTTAACAGCATCATCATGGCTTCTTGGGCAGGTGGAAATTCTGACCATGGTCTCACCAGGGTCAGAGGTGTTTTTTGGATTATCAGCTTTTAGCATAAATGGCTTTCTATTAGGGTGCCAGGCAACCAGTTTCCTTGTCCTCTCTGAGAACATGCATGTTGTAAACACATCCATTCATCACCTTATCTCTATGTGAGATTAATAAAAGTTTAGGGCAAGGTTAAAAGAAATTAGTTTTAAGTAAAGTTTTAAAAACTTAGTTTTGCTTTGTGGTACTGCGACATGAAGTATTACTTACAACTAGAGTCTGTCCCAAAGAACAAAAAAGTCTTTATTTAGGATTCTAATTCTAACAGAAAAGGTGAATCTATTCTAGTTTCCTTAAAAATAGTCATAGCAAATTTTTCTGTCTTAAACTGAAATTAAGTGAAACATGAAGTAGTTTCTCTCCCTCTCTTCCCAAGATCTCAGACCTTAAGTTCAGTAGATCCAAGAAACAGAAAGAAAAATAATTTGGAATGAATAAAAAAAAGGAGTTATTTTCCCAAGCATTTCAACAATCACACAGAGATTGACTTCAGCTTATTGAAATGCATTGCCACAGACTCAGCAGGCTGCATCTTATTTTTGTGTCTCATTCACTCTTCAAAGCATGCTTTGTGGTGTTTGCTATTTTGTGATGAGCTGTTATATGTGGGTCTGTGGTGCTAAACCCTGTAAGTACTGTCTGATGGATTACGTTTTGCAAACAATTTCCCCCACCAAAAGTCCATTTGGCTTGACTGAAGATAAGACATCAGCATCTCAGGGTGTATTTACTCCCAAGATATGTTGCTGTTTAATTAAATCTTTTTCATTTCTTTCACATGTGAAATATGAGCTTCCTGGTATTAAAAAGGAGAGATAGCAGAGAAGGAAAAAGCATTTTTCTGTAATTACAGGGCATAAACCCTGTCAGAGAAAAGACACAGACCCCCCATTATATCACTTTTTCTTACTTTTTTGCAGTCTTTTTCTGTCTTGCTGATAGCTATCAAACATCATGGACATTTTTTTTCTACCTGCATAGTATTCAATAAAATCAAACCTGTGTCCCAGAAGACAGGTTTGAATAATTCAGGAGGCATGTCATGTTGAACAAGGGATCACAAGTGGGATAAGTTTGTCAATGTTTGTAAAACAAAGCCAAAGTATTGGTCTTTCTGGATAGATGAAGGTCAGCTGCACAACATCTGGCGCCAAACCCACTGTGTGCTGGCAGTTGGGAAAAAGATGTGTTTTTAGGTAATTTTGAGATAGGACGGGGGATATACATATGCTAGTTTGAACATCCCTTTATTTGAACTTCATCCTGCTCAGCCTTTTGGAAGACTTTTCTTCCAATAGGAATGTGAGAGATTTTTAAAACTCAGTAGCCTTTATTTCAAGCTAATTTGGGTGGGACTGTGCATGTTCAATACTCTTGAAGTAGTTGCTGACAAAATATATGCATGAGGGTAGAAAGACTGGGAGAAGAGATATTCCACTTGAATAAGAAACTAGATATGCCATCCTTTGCATTACACTGTTTAATAACTTTTTTGATGAATAGAAGAGTGTACACATGAAACTGATTATTCTTGAAGGAGAATAAAAACCTGCAGACAACATTTTTTCAGCTTTCTAATATCTGTTTTTAATGGGAAATAGAAATTCTGGAAACAGAAATTTAAATTGTAAAGAACAAATCATGATTTTGCAGACCTTACAGTGATCTGCAGCAGAAGAATATAGGAAAATTTTCTGAAATATTACATAGACTTAAATCGTTATTTACTTGTTGCTTAAAGAAAGGTACATCTGTCCATGTATGTATACGCATTATATTTAGGTATGAATCCATTTAAATACGTTTAAAATGCTGATTTTTATTAGTGATCTGTACTTTAGCTTCTTCCCAATTGTTTTTCTTCCCTGAAGGTGACTGGAAAATAGATTTACCAAAGATCCAGACCCTGAGATTTATAAGCCTCAGTGTTGTAAAGCAGATTTCCAGGGTCCCATAGGATGTGATAATTGCTGGGGGTGTGACCTACAAAGACATTGAATGAGGTACCTGCTCCACTACCAGGAGGCTGTGCTTGTATGGTGAAGGTATGTACCAGCCACCCTCACAGGACTGGCAGTTCCCAGCCCATCTTACGACTCTGTGGGAGCCTTTTCCTGGCATGCATGCTGCACCTTGGTGCATGCTGAGAGCATGAAGCATGCCAGGCTGCAATGCACACACTACACATCCTTTGCAAGCTGGAAACTTCTCTGAAACATACTTAACCTGTTTTATTATTTTCCTTCATTTGTGTTCTTTCAGTGCTTCACAATCCTCTTAAAGGATTCCCACTGTGCTTAATGTAGGTTGTTCTTATGTAGTAAATAGAACAAGCAAGTAAAAGGGGAGAAAATATCTGTACACATGAAGTTTTGTTTTAGAGATATTCATCCACCTGTCCAACATAAACCTGTTCCTGATATTTCTTTCAGCCTGATGGCTTTTGCTTGTGGTGTACATGTCCTGAATCCTACAGGAGCAATTGACCTCAGTACCCAACCAGCTAAATCTGGATTTCTTTCCTAGCGATATATAATCAGCCTCACAATGCTAAACACATACTGCATGAAATTTACTTGGGCATCTACATATGCAGTGTTAGGTACAGATGTGTATAGTGATTACAGCAAATATTTAGAAACCTGAACTGTCTTGGTCATAAAATGGAAAATTTATCATAAGTCTTGGATCATGCCAGACTTGATATTTTCAGAAGGACTTCTAAGGGCTGAGAAGCTTTCTAAATTCAGAGGATTTTTTCCCCTGCCACTCAGCTGCTTAGACCCTGAATTGCTGGCTCTTTCTGACCTGTTCTTTTAGATCTTTTCCTCTTGTCCTGTCATTCTTTGACATTCCTAAAAAGGGAACTCTATGTCTAAACCAGTGATTATACATTAAAAAGGAATCATGGCCTGTCAAGAAAATGACATTCTCCTTTCCTTTTCCTGTTTTGTATTATGAAAGGGTTTTTCTCAGCCTTATTTCACATTTTAATTTCTTTACTATATTGAATGATATTTTGCATTTAGTGGTTTCAGCTGAAGATCATATAGGACTTTGGAAGCATATAGAAATTCATAATACCTGTTATGTAAACTCTGAGACAAATGGGCTGGAAATAATTTAAACCAAGAGCTGGGGCAAATTTCCAAGGATTTTGTACAGCAGCAGAAGGGACTTGATTGAAGGGTATTCAGAAATTCATGAGCTATTTTTGACAAAAGAATTGAGGCAGCTGGTTTGAAGCATCCAGGTTTGAGTAATGAAGGTGTTATCCTGCACCTTCCTTTCCTGTCACCTCCCTTGAGTTCCTCATGTGCACCTTCACCTCTCAAAACAAGAAACTGATGATTCTTGACCTTTCCAAGCTCCCCTGTAACTCCTGGGCTGTTGATATGAGGCAAGAAGGTCAAGCACCCATTCTGCACTTTGAACAATAATGTCAGTCAATATGAAATAGTTCTATCAAAGCCCGGTATTTCATTGTCCTTTATGAATTAAAAAAAAAAAAAAAAAAAGAAAAAAAAAAAGAAAAAAAAAAAAAAACAAGAAAAAATATATGCTTTTCGCTTCCTCTCTCTCCATTTGACAGCTAAACTTTTGACTGTACATCAGCACTAGCTTTGTGAGCTTGTTACACTGTTTTAAGTGATTAGTAACCAACTAAACACAGGAGCCGTTCTGGTACTGAGCTGCATCCTGTGGGTAAAAGATGGCTCAGTGACACACACGGATGTTTTTCCTATAGAAAAGTGGAGACTGCAAGAGAAAATGGGTATGCATCACAGGTATTGGCTGGTTGATGAATTTTCAAGTGTATTCATGGATCTTAAGAGTCTCAAGAAGAGGTCAGGACAGTCTCCTAATTGCACAGCTGAAAGTAATGGTGAATCATCTTGGTTACAGCCACTTGCTTGTGACTGTAAATGCAGCTAGGGCCCTTGAGATCTCATCCAGGGTTTTGCCTCATTTTTAAGATCCAGTTGTTAAAATTTTTAGAAAGATACCTCTGCCTGAATTAAGGTGCAAATGAGACCATATGCCAAAGTCAATACTATGCATTTTATTGAAGATTAAATGTGAGAAAGAGAGAGAGGAGAGAGGGAGAGAGAGAAAGAAATAGAAAAAGAGGTGAGAGAGGGATAGAAAGAGTGACAGAAAAAGATTAAGTAGAAAATGCCACCACTCTGTGGATCCTGACTGCATCCCCTTGATCCTCTCCATTTGGTCTTCTTGGTGGTAAGGGTTCCACAAAACAGAGAGTTCAATGGATTAATATACATTTGGGCCAGGTAGGAATGCCCAGGTACCTTCCCTGGGTAGGGCAAGTTTGACCCAGTCGCTTGCAAAATCTCTGTATCTGTTGCATTACTTTACATTGCATTGCAGTTGCCTGATGCAAGGCCTCAGGAATGAGTCTTGTCAATCTTTGAGGGATTATGACATCTCCTCAAGTGCCCCTCATGTGAATGTTCCATGGATGTGGCCTTCCTGAGGTATAGGGGTGTTTACAACAGAGCCAGTCTGTGTAAGGAAGGATGGGTGTCCACTGCCTCTGGCCAGGTGTTACACCACACACCTGAACCTTCCCCCATCTTGGCTCAGGGACTGTGTGCAAACTTGGCCTCAGCAGATGGGCCTGTGGGCTGTAGCTTCCCCACCCTGAACCCAGCCAGAGCCCCTTTGCAGGAGAACTGTTGGCTTTGATTTTCTTGTGGATGTATTCTCTCTCAGCCTTGTTAGCTTATTTCTAGACCTGAGATAAGTGGACAGCAGTGTCACCTTTGTCTTACCTCAAGTTGCCTTAAATAGCTTAACTCACCAAAATTCCCCCCAGGAGGGGAAATTCAGGGCGTATTCAGGGAGGGGTGGCCTTTGATGGTTGCAGCTTCTTTATAGAGTTTTTCCATAATGGGCAAAAAGTCCTTCATTGCAGTGTTTAAGCCATTAGTCATAATAATTCAGTCTCTGAAACCATGTCTTTTGATGTTGGTGATGTCTTTTTAAAGAAGGACAAAATGCAGGGACACAAATATATTTTAAAAAATTATTCCTCCAAACACCTATGTGAATATAAAAATTAGTTTCTTAATATCAGAGTGTCTTTGGTGCCTTTGTCCTGCTCACCCAGGACAGGGTTCACAATGCAAGTGTGGTTCTTTTACTGGTATAGAAAGGATGTTATGTCTTTATTTTACTGGATTTTTTTAGTATCTTAATTACAGTAAATTAAAATAATTAGAGTGAAATTATATGAACCCTCCAACTCCCTATGGCCTTTATGCTGCTTTTTAGAATGATAATGAATATTAATGTAAATCATCAATATTCTTACTACATCAGTTCTTACTACCTTTTAGTTCTTATCAACAACTTCTATGTCACAGTTATGCTATAAATAGAATTCTGTGCATTCAGCATAAAGAACAAGACAATGTAATATCCAGCCAAGCAAAGAATATTAATTAAGCTTTTGGTGAACCATATGGCAGATAAAATTTAGCAATGAGCAATATCCTAATAAACAGGCATACATGTTAACATAAAATCAAACAAGGTTCTGTGAAACTTCTCACACATAAATGTATAGCTTGCTATTCACAGATTAGTAAAGCAAAATAAAGTAAAGCAAAATGGAGTGCCTTGAAAGTATAATGATCATACAAAGGAGCTGCGCATTGCAAGAGTTTTAATAGCATTTATCCTCAAATTTTCTGTTTAAGATTTCATTACTTTCAATTAAAAACATACATACAACACCACATTCTCTGCTACAGCTCTTTTCCAGCTTCATCACTGGATCACTATTGCTGCTGAATGCCCTCTAGCATTATGTAATGTGACTTAACAACCCGAGAAAAATTTTTGTTTTCCTGAAGGAGAGTAATTGTTTATAATACTGTTCTATTCGTAAGATTTCTTCTCTCATAGTCTCTATTAGCATACACATTTTTCTGCTTGTTCATGTTAAAAGACTTATGTCATTTTGCTGCTGGAGCAGAATGTGAGAATTTGTGTGGTAACTCTACTGGTATTTGTAGAGGGTGTTGGCATGTCTTTTATTCCTGATTTAAAGAGAGTTGTTTCCTTTTGAAATGTCCATCCTTATGCCCAAGAGGGAAATAACTAAAATAAAAATATGAAAGGGAAACTATAATAACCCTTTATGAAGGATCAAGGGCAAAGATAGAAACCCAGGAAACTGGTTTTTTACCCAGGCATTTCAGTAATAGTCCCTGAAGAACACAGAGATGTGTATGTGCCAGGGAAACCTTAATGGATTCTCTCAGATGTCATTAAAAATTGGAGAAACACTGCTGAAATTCTTGCATGCTGGCTATTAAACTGATCACTTAAAACCTTGAATATGAATTGAAGCATCTCAGAAATGACTAAACAACATAAGTTGCTTACAGCCTTGTAAGAAGAAATCTAAAACCACAAAAAACAACAAAAAACCCTCTGTAACTGTAACAAACACACCCTACTGCTCTCAAAATTTTACTTTTCATGCATTATCATGAACACGGTGGCAAGGAGATACCCTAATCTGTGATGGCACGTTTAAGCCCAGTTTCATGAAATGTCTTAGCTTCATTCCATAAGTTTTGCTGCCAGATAAATCACAGGTAGGTTCCAAAACTAGACAATCACATTATAACGAAAATAATAATTCTGAAAAAAATTCAGTCTGAAAGAAAGAGAAAAGGAGGGGGAATATAAGCGAAACTCTTTTGTAGAATAAGCCTGTTGCTAACTGACTGGGCTTAGCATCAAAATGCCATTTGAACTACTGCTGTTTTATATGGGGTATGGCATAGTTTTTTCAGACATCTGTTATTTGGACTGTTGTGGAAAAAACATGTGAATGAATGGATGATCACTGTATCTCCATAGGTGATACATTTTGTTATTTTCTGTGTAACTGAAAAAAAATCCTAAATTTTAGCTGGAGTCTGAGTTGACAGTATTTCAGTAACCTATTATAGATAAATTTGGACTTCTTTCTTGGATTTGTGATAACATTTGCTAACTCAGTTGACATAAAATTTTGCTGGAAAGCTCACGTGCAATCTAGTTGCAAAGTATGAAGAGGTCAATGGATTTGCAAGGTTAAAAATATTTTTTCCTCTGCATGTTGGAGAGGAAATGTGAGAGTTCTTTCTTTTAACTATGTGAGATGTTGCTGGACATGCCATCAGTTTAAAGAACACACATTTCACTTGGAAGCTGTGGGACAGAAGGTTAACTACAGAGCTGGTTTCTGAGCCAATATCCAGAAGAGTGTGGGCTCTAACATGACATTTTTAGAACAATGAGAAACATTGCAAGCGCTGCGGAGTATAGCAATGAGGATTTGTAGATTTGGTTTATATTTTTGAGCAGCTGTCTAGCATGCTTAGGCTTCAGATGGTAAATGTTAGCATGGCAAAAGATCCAAGAAAGAATGGCAAAGGTTGATCTGCTCTAAATTTAATCTGTGACTACTTGAGCCAGGATTTTGAGACATTTTTGTTAACTGCTCTGAAGACTTTTGTCAGTCAGGAGCTGATAAGGGGATATAGAACTACCATGTCCTCAAATGAGAAACCTCAGTATGGCAGTTCAAATCAATTTTGGGGCCATCTAAAGAGCATATGGGTACTTTATGTACTATAGCAGATGGTAATTATGATTGGCATCATTCTTGCCCTTTAAGCAACATCAAAAAAATGACCGCTCTCCTTATTCCCTGCTCATTTGCAGAACATCTGCTCCAATAAAATATGCTGTTGTTTTAGTTACAATAGCTACTTTTAACATTATAGACTATCTTCTATTAGTCAATCAGTGTTACAACCCTTAAAGAAAAGAGACATAAAGACATAAAACTACAATCCATTCAGTGATTACTGGCATTTAAATAAGTCTAGTCTTACTATGTACTTTCAGTGTCAGTCTTCAGATCTCACTACCTGGACACTGCCAAGCATGGGAAGACTGAAAATGTGTGACCTGTGGGTCCAAAGAAGGCACCACATTGTAGGAGTCCTAGAATAAAGTTCCTGTGGGCTTTATGCTGCTATTCAAAGATAAGATGAGGTCTAAAAGCTCAGAAAGAATAGGAGAAACAAGAGAGACAGGAGTACAGGCAACATAGTGTTCCACCAGTGCATATATCTCTGGTTAACCACAAGCCTTGAGGAGGTGAGCTGTGCACACTTTTGCTCACTTGTGTGAGTTTAGTAATATGCTCTTGTTGTATCAGACTACATATTTATTGCCATTAGCTATTGTATAAACAATACAATAGCTATTTATTGTTATTAAATAGCTATTGTATTGTAGTTGTGTGAACGGAACTACAAAGGGAGATTTTCTCAAAGCAGTAGCTCTGTAGCATGAGTACTGATGTTACACATTCTTGTCTGTACTCTTCATCCTGCCTCTGTGTTTAGGATGGAAAACAGTGTCTGGGCTGGCTTTTACACAGGCCGCCAGGATTTTACCAGGATGTGGGAGAGCTGATGCAGGAAGATGTGCAAAGGCAGTACAACAAAATGCCATGCGCATGGACATGCACTCGTAGCCAGAATTACTGCCCAGCAAGTGCAGGTGTTGTGGTAAGAGGAGGCTGTATATACATGCCAAGTCCTGAGACATACCAAGTCCTTGGTATATATAACAACTCCTGAGACTTGGTTTCTGTCTCTATTTCCAAAGCTGACATATGTACCCTTCAGTGTCCAAAATGATCAATGTTATGAGTAATTCCATTGCCAGACACACTGGTTTTCCTGGCTAATTATGTATTATAACCTGTTTTGATCCTTAGCCAATTCTGTTTGAGATGCCCTATTGTGCAGTGTTTGTAAACCCTGAGTAGGTCTATAAGTATTGATGTCTGCTCTGCTGTAAAAATTGCTTGGGCTGTGCTCCTACCTGAGCTTTCATTTTTGTCTTCTGATGGATCAAAAGAAGAGGATAATTTAAAACTGAGTTCTATTTTGCTGCAGAGAACAATATGACATGAAGAGAGATCATCAGTTCTGACTTGTGTGCTGGCTGCCTGGAGTGTGATTGATCACAAGGAAATGAAGGTATCGTCCCTATCCATGCTAAGATGCTGTGTCTGAGAAATGCTCAGATTAAAACACCAGTCCCTACCCCAACCCAGATTCTTATCCATACCCTACAACTTTTGCATAGGGCTTTATGATTAAAGAATATAAACTTAAGCAGATTCAGTGACCTATCTGTGCAATAGGAAAAGCTAAGATAATCTATGCAAAACCCAACCAACCAACCAAAAACCCCATACCACCCAAAACAGAGCATCAGTGTTTGTAAATATTTCCTACACTTGTTTCCACAAGTTATACAAAAAGAGTGCTTTCTGTTTCCTCTCTGCTTTACCAAGCTGGGCCAAAAGGATGTCTATAGAGAACAGTCAATCATGGGGATGAAGAATAACCACTTTATTTTTAATCAAATAATGGAATCTGCTTGCAGCAACAAATTGAGCAGATATTTCCCACAGCAGCATCTTGCAGCTGCTCCTCCAAATATGCTGATTTCTACTTCTATGTCAAGAATATAAGAGGAACAAAACAGAAATAAACAATGGGATTTCTCTAACCTCTTAAGTAAGAGTGAACTTTGCAGACTAAAGGCGGGGAGGGATACAACAGCTAGATGATAACTGACCATTTGTCTCCTTTTAAATAAACACTTCACAAACATTTAAGATTCACCTAAATTTATATTTAATTAAAATTTCTGATTAAATATGACATAGAAAAATATCATAGTGTGCAGTCAGCAGCCTGTTCCTGAAGTCTTCAGTTCATTAAAAGAAGTCTTAGACTTATTTCCTAAATTAATAAAGCTCATGTGATCACTTAACATGCATGTTCACAAAAGCATGCTTATGCCTATACACCTGTGGCTGAAAGTGATTTAAAAAAAAAAATTAAAAATTACTAAGGAAATGGAATTATTAATTCCCCCAAACACATTCTGAGAATAAATAGTTGGAGCAGAAAAGTGTATCAGTTAGCATGAAGAGGAGGTGACAGTTGTTTCTAGCTTTTTTCCAAGCATCAAAATTTGTGCAAGAAGAAAAGGACTTTTACCATGAGTTGGTTTTTGTGGTGTTTAAACATTTTTGGATAGCAAAGGGCTATTTTCCAAATTAAATTAGAATATAATAGTCAAATATTTTAAAATATTTAAATTATTTTTATAGTCTAGACTCTCTCCACTGAGGAGACTAACCACATATGCTTTTTACACAGTGGAGCAGATTTATTTTATGATATGTCATTTATTCTTGTTTCAAGCTACCCAGACCTTGAACCTGAAGGAGAATATCATGTCTTTTGCCTTCCCTGTGCATTCTAGCTTGCTTTTTCACAAAAGCGTGGTGGGTAGCAGATGATGGTGCTTGGCTAGGTGACATTCTGATGTAGAAGAGGGATGTAGTCTGAGTTTGGATCAGGGTCAGGAGCCCTGCTTCAAGTAGTATGTACCTGACCATTTGTGTAAGTGTGGGCAGTGACATGCAAACTGCCAAAAGCTAAGCTGGTTTTGCAAAAAGTGGAGCATGAATTCCTGAAGCCTTTAAATAAAATTTTAAGCTTTAGCTTAACTCTGAGCTAAAACTCTCTGCTTGACTGCAGTTATTTGGCTGATTTGAGACCTTAGGCACTATTAAAGGCAATGTATCACACATAAGCTATCAATTTTCTACCTCATAAAATATATTTGCCAAAGTCCTTCTGGAAATCCATACCATCAATTAGCTCTTGATAGTGTTTAATCTTTGTATAGTCTATGTAGAAAAACCAATTGCTTGTATATTATTTTTGGCTCTAGACCATAGTACTAGATCTCATCCTTCAGAAAGCTGTCTCCATTTTAAAATCTCAAAAAAACCCAAAAACATTACTACTATTATTTCCATAGATACAGTAAAACTAGTTGGGTTTTTGATTTTGTTTTGTTTTAATGAATTAATTAATTAACATAAAGTAAAGATTTTTTTTAAGTTCATGTTGCGGTTTGAGAGTAAACCGAGTGAGAGGCTCCAAGTAAGAAATACAATTTAATGAGAAGAAAAGGGGAAAAAGGCAAAATAAAATAATACAAAAAGATCACTGACAGAGTCAGAATACAGCCTGAGCAGGGTGATGGAAGCAGTCCAGGTGAGGTTGTCTTCCGGAAGCACTGATCTTGTAGAAAAGGTCTGGTAGCTCTGGTCCTCTGGGAATCCAGTGGATAAGGGCTACTTGTACTGTCCCAAATCCCAGCTTATATCCAGGTGAGAATGCGTGGCTCCTCCCCCTGGGCGGAGCATCTCACAATGGGATGAGGAGTCATACAGGAGGTCCTTGATGGCCCATTACAGAGAGATAGCCCCCGGAGGGAGTTATCTATGAGTCGTGCAGCAAGGCATTGATGGGCCATTAACTGAAGGCACTCCAGAGGGAGGGGGCCTGGGAAGAGCAGTCCTCCAACAATTGGATTCATCAGTTCATGAGGATGGTGATAGAATACATCCTATACTACAACCCAGGACAGTTCATTAAACTAGCGAACTTATGTTTTTATCAGAAATTTTATATATTAAATAAATTAACACGACCTACAAGCCCCAGAAATGTTGTACATATCATGAAACCTGACAGTGGACTATAATTTGACAAAACCTATGTTGTCCTGAGAAGAACACAGTCGGAGGCACGAGAAAACAAAAGATGTTCTATTATAGGACAGCATTTGGTTTGCAGCAATGTCCAGGAGATATTTCTGGGATGTGACGGTCTGGCATGTCAGACTGTGACATCACAAAATCTTATGGCTTATCCATAGAACCTGAAACCTGTTTTTGAGGCAAAGACCAGAACAGCATAATGCAAAGGGCTGTTCTCCTGGTGCTTGGATGGGCCCATGGACTTGAACACTGGGGGAAAAAATAATCACTTCCACAGAGAAGAAAGACTTCCTATTGTCACATTGTGACTGAAAGTGCTGAGTAAGAAAGGGGGTGTTTCTACATATTTGGCAGAAACGTGAGTGCTCTGGGAGCTTGAGCCAGTCAGTGAGAGCATTACCACATATTGTCAGAGAAAAGGTTATTTGTGAACAAAGAGGGACAAGGAAGGATGCAGGATGATCTCCTGCATCATACTGTTTTTCTCCCATCTCTCACAGCCAGCAGAAGTATGGCCAAGAAATCTCACTTTGAGTCCCCAAGTGTTGCAAATTCTTCTCACTGCAAGCATGCAAGATGGCAGGAAGGATGTTTTCATGCTTACATTGAAGTGAAATAGTAGCATTGCTAATAAGAACAAACAAAAATATTTTCCTCAACCAAAAATTGAAACTTCGACTTGTAATAGCAAAAGACCAATTCAAGCAGATGAAAAGCATTAAAGACAGGGGTTTCAGTGATTTTAAAAGATGGCATCAGGTGGTCTGCATCAAGGAGAGGACTCAGTTTGGAAGACAGATGTGGGAAAGATGATATTTGCACCTCCATATTTCCCTGGTACATCCCCAGAACAGGGTATGAACCGTAAATGCAGCCATTGATGGCTTGCCAGAGGCATGACACAAAGAATAAGCAACAAGAAAGTAGAAGGTATGATGCTTAGAAAGGGATGTTTTAACTCCTGTCTCCTTCACTGAGTTCTTTCTCAGAAAAAAAAAAAATAAATTTGGTTTTGTGGGGAAATTTTGCTTTCTATCCTCTAATAGGTTTCATTTGTGTATGGTAAATATGAACCAGAGTGAAATTACAGATGCAGGGTGTTCCTCCCTGTCAGATCATGCAGTAGGACCTTTCCACAGCACAGCTTTCCCATATAGCTCTTCCACTTCACCTCTGCCCCCAACCTAAGTGCACATTTTGAGAAAGAACTGGGAAGGCATGAGGAAGAAAAAATATTTCTCACCAATCTGCTGGCAGGATTCACATACCCAATATCAGCAGAACAGCATCTCAATATCCTTGCATGGGGTCCAGACAGATACTAGTTAGGATCTTCCCTTGTATTTGCATTATCGTATTTCTATGATTCTGAAAATGTTTATCCTGTAATCAGCTGGGAGCTTTTCTCATTCCCTGGTTTCTGTGTTTCAATGGTTAGAAATCTGCTTTTTAGGGAAACAAACTTTTGGTGGTAAACAGTCTCACAGTTTATTTTGAAGGATATCAGTAACACTGCATAGAATTGGAAAGCAGTTTTTTCTCTAAGAATGCCTTATTCTGTGTAGTTTTGTCTTGGAAAAAAGTAAAAGATTAACTTGGAATCACTATTTCCACTAACACTCCCAAAAGCTTTCCTTTTGAAGAAGGATTTTACAATTACCTGGCTGTACTCTATAAGCTAGCTAGAAAATACTGTATTGACAGTAAATTATGGTTTGTGAGGAAAGCCCATACAAAATAAATCCTTCCATAACAACTCATATCAAAATGAATTTCTGTTTCACTAAGTCATAAATAATCAGGTAGAATTATTAGATTCTTATTTCTCTAAGTTTTCATGTTTCACTGTGAGGGTGGCCATAAAAAAGGAGACAGTTCATTATCTAGTTGTCTACCTGTTTAGGCAGGTCTCTTTCCATGTTGATATGGCAAGGATCATCTGTCTGGATAAAGCACTCAAAATAATCCTCCTCTGATTTTGAACACCCTAAGCTTTTGCCACCTTAGATAAAACTGAGGGTGTGCTGAGTTTTATCAAAAATTTCCTTGTCTATAGATGTTTTAAAGTTGCATCTTAATACTTTAAGGATAGTTTTTTCACTATCTGCACTTCATTTATGGGCCATATAAACACTCTAAAAGCACAAATAAATATGTTTATATTATTGTACATCAATTTTTCTTGTATCAGTCATAATTTACATTTTTATACTTAAAAAGTGATCTAGAAGAAGCATAGAGGGATACAGAAGAACATAAAGCTCACACATTCTAAATCTAGATCTGTAATAATTTCTGACATTTTGCCAGCTTGATCATTAATTATGTCTAGACTGTTCTTTCTTTGGAAATATAAATCCCTGTGCTGATTTATAGCTTCTGTAGGTGGTTAATCTTTGCCTCGAAACTGCATCTTGACCATAAATTTCAAAAGTGACAGCTTTCCCCCCAGATTCCTAAGACATTTCAGAAATTTCACTGTAAAATCAGCAGCTGAGAAAATTTAATAATAAATCTTTCAATTGTATTCTATATATTTCCTGCATCCCTGCAATGAATTATGTTATCCTGAGATCTTAAGTGCAATGAATCTGATCAGTATTCTATCCAGTAAATAAAATGGTACACTATCAGCTAACTACAAATTGTTCCGAATATTCTACTGGAAGCATGCTTCACTCTATTTTCTTTTAACCATCACAATTCTGATAGTGATAAGATTACTGCTTTTGTATCAAATATATTAAAAATAAATGAATAATATAATTATTCTTAATACTTGACCTAATTTCTTTTGAGGCAAGCTTAAAGGATAAAAAAATTTACCCTTTTTTTTTTGTCTCCTTATCTTACTCCAGTGGAAATGTGTTTTGTTTCCAGTTTGTCTTTCAGGGCAGACTTTGTGCTCTGAAGTTGGAATAATGGCTCTGAATGTATCCTAATGAATGAGATTTTCTGCAAGGATTTATCACTGCACTATCTGAATCTTTTGCCAATATTAATTATTCTATCCATTATTTATGGATTGTGTTAAGAGCTGTGAAGACTGAAAACCAGTGCTAAAATTTCCTCTCTCCATTCTCTTCCATAATGTTGAACCTAGCCCAGGGTTGGACTAAGAGATCAGATGGTAAAATCGTGAGTTTTTTATTTTTGGAGAAAGCATGGGAGACACAAAGATAAGTTATACTCTCTCTGCTTCTCTGGAAAGTGGCAAGGGAAAATAGTGGACAGAAGAACTGAAAAAGGATTGGGACACAGGAAATCAAGAAAACAGATCAGGAGGATAAGAACATAGTGAATGGAATAGGTGTAATTTTTGGGTTTATGCTTGGTAATTTTGTACTTTCAGAGTGGAGAGTGGAACTTCATACAACCAGATCTGCATCCCACAAACACTTTCCCTCGATTTTTCACTAGAAAAATATCAAAACCTTCTAAGATACCTTTTTTTCCCCCTTCCCACTGAATCTTCAACCTTACTGATGTTTAACCAAGGAAATTTAAAGTCTGAGATATTAGAGTGCTCTCCATTAGCAAAGGACATGCAGGTCCTATTCCCTTCTCTTGCTTTATCTTGATTCATCTCATGTAGAAAGTAAATGGCTCACTTTTTCTCACAAATTTCATCCTCACAGACATTTTATTCATAATTTATATTTCTATTAAAATTGCTTAAATAAACTGCAGGTTTTTTTTCTAAGAAAAGTTTTGTTGTTTCCAAAACAATTGGACTAGAGAATCTGAAAATTTAAGTACCTGAATATCACCCAGTCTATGACTGTGTTTTTCCCAGAAGAAAAGCAGGTAGAAAGCCTAAACAGACTATTTGGGTCTGCTAGACTAGATCTACTTAGCTAACTTTTTGTTTTGAATCCTACCATTGGCCACATTTCTAGTGCACCATCTGCTCTTTCAGAAGCTGAGCTCTCTTTTCTGTGCCACACCTGTGAATTCAATCATGTTTTGATTATTAAGTGTGATAGGAACACAAATGCTTGTCTTCAAACTTTTATATGATCATCTGCTTTTGTATCTTATATATTTTTCAAAATTTCTGTTTGCAGAAGTTAAACTCTAAGACGACACTGGAATTTTTTTCTGACTGAGAAGCCATTCTAAAACTGGGGTTTTAGAAATATTAAAACAGTACAATTCAAGTGTATTCTTTGACATTGGGGAGCACTATCACAGCCTGATAGAATGGGTCAGATTGGAATGGACCACAGTAGGTCATCTGGTGCAAACTCCTAGAGCACATGGCCCAGGATTACATCCAGATAGCTCTTGAATATCTTCAGTGATGGAGACTTCACAACCTCTCTGGGAAACATGTCCCACTTTCCTGGTCACCTGCACAGTAAAGAAATTCTTCCTTATATTCAGGAGGAACTTCCTGTGCATCAGTTTCTGCCACTTGCATCTTGTTTTTTTGACTTGGGCTAGTAGTAACCAAAATATTCGTCTTTAATCAGCTTAGTCTTCCATTGGAAACTACACTGTTGTTGAAAAAACTTACATAAGTATGTAAGAAATCCTATTCTATCTTGTTTACAGACTTCATAAAAAGCAAAGGAATAAATCCCAAAAGTATGTGCTGGAATAGCCATTACTAGCACCCAGGGTCTTTTCTCAGACTTTTAGAGATTAGATTTCTTCCTGACAGATGAACAAAACTGGATATTAACAATTCATGTCACCTACCTTTATGTTTCTCAATAGCTCCTCTATTCATACTTAACATGCAGAAGGTATATATTTTCTGAAGAAGAAAGCCAACATTAGAGGGAAATATAATGCCTTTCTACACAATTGTTCTTCCTCAAAATGGTGCTATTTCAGGTGCTATTACAGGTGGTGATTGTGGTATTTTGTCTTTGTGTTATCTGAGATCACTTTCTTTTCATGTCAATTGCAATGTGTCATGATGGGTATAGAAAATATTTTAATAAAGATAATATTTTATAGGCAGCTTAGAGGATGGAAGAACAGTGCTGGCTTTTTGTGGAACGGAATGTCAGTTCTCTTGAATTTCTAACTGGCTAATTATTGCAACTCTGCTGGAAAGCAGAGCAGGTGTTAGGGTAAAACTTGAGAAGTTATGTCTCCGTCTGTGTAATTCTCCACAGTGCCCTGAGGCTATACTGTCCCTTCATATCTGTTCCTTGCTTCCACAATGGAGACCAATAAATGAATAAAACTCAGAGCATAAATAACAGCAGAAGAAAGTTGAAAATGTGCTGTAGATTTGTAGCTGTGGACTCAGGTAGCTTCTACAAAGATAGGGTTAGTATAGGTATTCCTGTATGCTGAACTCCTGGTATTATCCATTTGTCTCCTTTTTTTCTCAGTCATATGTGTATTCTTGTGTCTGGATAAAAAAAATCCAAGTAAGAAAACCACAGTGCCCTCCAGCCCCCAACAACTAAAACTTATAAACTCTAAAATTCTAAATTTAATGTTTTTCAGAGAATAACTTTTTTGGCTGCAAGTCTGAGAAAAGCTTAACAAAGTCCCTTTCACTTCAATGTTTGTAAGAGAGCTATTCTTACTTTAAGACATGAGTCAGGCTCCTCCTGCCCCTTATTGCGAAGCTTTTACAATATCTAAAATCACAGAATCATGGAATAGTTTAGATTGGAAAAGACCATTAAATAACAACTCGGTTTGTTAAGGAAGCTGCATTCTGGCCATTCTGGAGACTCTTGACAGTCACAATTCCACTACCAGAGATTCTGACTGCTGGGACCAAAGCCCTTTTGCAGTGGGTGGCTCAAGTGAGCCTAAGGGTCCTCCCCTCACCATGGGATCACATGATCAGACAAGGTTTCTTTACTGCTTTGACACCAGATTTCCCTTTGAAGAGTCTTCGATATCTCATTCCATAAAGCAATTTATTCAGGATGCAGTAACACAGAAACAGCTCGAGCTGGTTCCTCCCAGGAGGGACCCCCAATATAGAACCCCTGAGCTTTTGTACCCTTACAGTTTAAGCAAGCTCAAGTCTTTCTCTTCTTCCTGAGCCTTCTGCTTCTGCCATATCTTCACCTGTCCGATCCCCCAGCCAGTGGCACTGGTCTTCATGCCCTTTGTTTTGGAAAGGACTGCTGGTTCTTGGCCTCTTGTCTCAGAGTTGCACCCAGTGGCTGCTGCAGCTTGCAGACCAAGCTACCTGCACCAGTTGTATTCCTCAAAAAATACTTACTGGAACACTGCCAAGTCCACCACTGAAGCATGTCCCTAAGTGCCATATTTGCACGTCTTTTAAATACCTCCAGGGATGGTGACTCGGCTCTAATAAATCTGTGAAATATGTTTTTCTTCCATTGATTTTGCACCTGTGTGCCTTTTATATCTCAATTACATTAGGCCAGTAACTAAATATTTATTTTTCCTAATCTCTGGCTTTGACTAAGCTTAAATCTTGGGATAATTAGAAGTGAATTATGCTTCCACAATACATAAAAGAAGGTAAATCTTTATGAAGAATTTTCCTTGTACTTCATGGAATTGTTCCTCCAGGGAACAAACTTTCTCTTAGTCATTCTGTGACACTGTGATTCTGAACTGGCTAAGAAAAAGGAATTGTTGGTGCAGGTTAGGCTGGGTTACAGGGCTGTCCCTGGATGATGAAAGAATTCCTTGTGGAACACACGCATGTTTATGAGGGGCAGACCACTGAAATTGCTGGGTTAATGTAGAGGTCTCCATAAATTAAATCACTGAATTTTGTTGTGCTTTTTTTTCACTCCGAACCTAATCTTCATCATGGTTTTTATTTTTGGATCATAGTAGAAGTCTTTTTGTAAATAACAGAGTGCAATGCATACATACAGAGCTATGTTCCAGAAATGTGTTCCTGTCTGTACAGGGGTATGTCAAGTCTGCTTCTTGGCTGCTTTGGACTTAGTTACTGTATTCAACTAAAAAAGGCTCTTTTGCAAGTCATTCGCTTCCTACCAAGGATACCTTGCCTCCAAGAGGAAACAAATTGAACCTGTCCAGACAAGGGACATTTCTGGTGGTCACAGGTTATTTGAGATAAGAAGAGGATTAAAGGCCATGGAGGTCATAACCAGGAAAGGCAGGGACATCCCAGCCACCTGAGTAGTGACCATTGAGATCCATCTCAAACCTGCAACAGATCTACTGAAGAAGCTAGGATGTGCTCACAAAGATAATGTTGGCAGAAGAGTTCTGCTTAAACATTTTTATTTCTACTGTCTGACCTAATGAATTTGGTTTTGCTGAGAGGGTGAATTTTCCTAAATAATTTTTAAACAGAATCTGGCTGAACTGGAAAGCCTTCCGTGCCTGGAGGGAAGTAGGCTGTGATGGGAAATTTAGCTACATTGATCTCAAAAGCCCTGGCTGACCTGTCATATGAACATGATCCCAATTGATAGTCAAGAACCAGAATCCAGAGTTTGTACTAACTTTTTACTGTAGACACCTTCAGGTTTAGTTTTACCATCGATTCAGACTGAGGACTTGCTAAATCATGTACAGGCTCCCATGCATCCTGTCCATCCTCTCCCGTAGAAACCAGCAGTATACAGCACTGAAGTGCTTCCACCTCATATCTTGGACACAGGTGATGCATGCTTATTCTAGTTGGTGGATGGGGTCTGCTGCTTGGGACCCAGAGAGCCACAGCCACCCCAAAGGATGTCTCGCTAGAAACAGCTCCTTGGGGGGTCAGGGCGCTCCTCAGCTGGCAGAGGGGCTTCTCAGCTGGCGGGCAGAGCAGTGATTTTTCAGCTCAGTGATTTCAGCTTTCAGTGATTTCAGCTCAGTGCTCTTAGCTCATGCCCTTGTGAGTTAGCCCCTCTTTTAGCCGGCCGTGGTGAGAGAGAGAGAGGTCTCGTATGGAATTTCCGCAGGTGGTACTTTATTGAGAGGGTACCAGTGAAAGGCTTCAGGGACGAGGAACCTCTCCCGACCAGAGGAAACCCAGGGGTTTTTATGGGACACCAGGGTGGGAGGAAAAGGGTACAGAACCAATCAATTTTAACAGATCTACATAAAATCCCGAGGGGGCTTGTGGGTCTCCGGACAGGTCGCCGTGGCTAGGAGGTTTGTCTTTGTCTTAGGGGCTCTGGGTGAAGTTGCGAAATTCTTCCTTAACTCCTCAGCTTGGCTCTCTCCAGGGCAAAGCAGCTGGGGCTCCGCCCACTCCCACACATGCTTCTGGGTTTGGGCTCTGGGAAACCTGCATCCCCTTATTTAGATACAGCCAGTGACACCAGCAACATCTCCTGCCTGAGCAAAGATGTGCACTGGGACGCAGGTATGGTGCACTTCACAGTATGACCACAAAGCTCTTCTCTGGAAGAGCAAGATAAATCCCTTCTGTGTTAGTCAGGATTTTGGGAAGAAGAGCAGATAACTTATTTCTGCAATGCAAAACCTGTGGGATATCTTACTTTGATAGCAACTTATTTCTGCAATGCAAAACCTGTGGGATATCTTACTTTGATAGCAAAGTTGAAAAACACACAAACCAGAATTTTTCCAGAGATTACATGTGTGATGCAATTTCTTAGGACAAAAGAAGAAATCTGGTGTATTAGAATATGTAATACATAATGCATATTTCCAAGATGAATATTTTGTTCCAACCCTAAACTGAGTTTTCACAAGAAAGAGGACTGCTTTAATTATATTGTTTGTTCTGTTGACCTCGAGGTTCTCTTGAATTTAAAGAAAAACTGTGCCAAATGATGTTTGTTTTCTTAAAAATTTGTTCCCTTCTATACAATTATGTGATAACTTTAATAGCCTGTTAAGTGAAATTCAGGGATTGTTTAGGCATAAGGGAGTTTCAAACTACAAAACTCAATTTGTGCAAACCAGACCATGGAGAAATGCAGTGTTATTTACTGATGGCTCAGGGAAATGAGCACTTTAAAATCTTAAAATAAGAAGCCTGTATGCTTAAGAAATATAAGTTCAAAAGAAAAAAAAAAAGTTTCAACCAAACAAAGCAAAATTTGACCATCCAACTTTACAGTAAAGGAAGCCCATATAGAATACGTTGGTAAGCTACTAGTCCAGGGAAAGATTAAAATACATGGTGGAAGAAAGACTGATTTGGTGACCTCTTTTGAGGGGAAAGAAAAAAATCCTATCATGTGAACAGGCTTCAAATGAAAACAATATCTTCAGTCTTTCAAGATCATCTTCAAATCTTGGAAAGCCCCTGAGTTTGCCTTGGAGAAGATGGCAATTAAGATGTTAATTAGGTGCATGTTTTTTTTCTTGCTGGTGGCAGCAGAAATATGCTAAGATTTTTGCTTTTTTTAAAGGCTATGGGGTTATTGTTGCTGCAGCTGACCAAACCTAAACTTCTGTTCCACAGGACATGAGGCTGCACAGCAGCGAAGTCCTCCCAAGGACCAGCACAGAAGTGTTCCCAAGGCAGAAGTGTGAAAACCAACTTTACTCTGCTGCCTTGATATGTAAACACTTGATGTGTATGGTGAGAAGTTGCCCACTTCTGAGCAGGAGCCAGGCAGGGCTAAAACTAAAACTAAAATATTTGTTCAATAACTCAACAGGGCAAACAAAATTTGGTCAGTCTAAAATGGACAATGATGGGAGAACTTTGAGTACAAAGACACTCATACTGAAGTAATCCTTTCCATGAGGCCAATGTTGTCTGGGAAAAGATGCTAAAAATAACAGCTTTTGGTCCTGTAGCAAGTCTGGAGGAAATAAAGAGAGGACAAATAGGAATATATTGTTGGTAAAAGAACTTGGAGGAAGACTAAATATGGAAGTATGGAAAAAATGTGAGTCTGAACTCAGGAAGAACAGGAAATAAATTAAAAAACTATACATGTAAAAAAAATTAAAAAATGGATCCTTACTCATCAGGAGTGGTGATGCCAACTGACAGCAGTAATGCTGCTGGCATGCCTTGACTCATCAGAATGCTGAAAGGCCATCCTGCTCCATGGACCTGCTGCCCAGGGTTGCAGAGGGAAATAGATTTGTTTTTCCATACTAACAGAACTGGGATTGAGTAGGTCATAGGTATGTAATTCATTAGACTTAAGAGCTACAATTATTAGCTTTATAGTCAGGCATTATTATATAATTCTTATATTGTGAAGATAATTTATTCTTTTACTTCTCTACCAATTTCCTGACAGTTTTCTCATTAGTCAATAAACATCTTAATCAGCTGGCCTTTGATTTAGCTGTGGGAGTGTGGTGCTATGGCTGCAAAGTGGTGTTGGAAAGGATGTCTTTCAAGGGCTAAATGTGTATCACTCTAGCGGACTATAAGTGTCTCATAGAGCAATCATCATTTCATGAGGTATGTCTTTGTGGTACCCCCCTCTTGTCTTCCACAGTCAGGGACAAGTATAATCAAATATATACAAGCAAAGTAAGGCCAAGCCTTCATCTTACACTTTAAAAAAATTAGTGCTGCTCTTGGAATGAAGATGTCTTTTTGCCATAGGTGAACTTCAGCTAATGATGCATTTGGGAGTGAAAGTTAGCTGTCATGCAAGGCAACACGCAAACAAAAGCCCAGTTGTTTCTTGTTCCCCGGGCAACATTTTGCAACTTTTTATTCAAGATCAGATGCTACTTTATTCTAGGGACTCTTGTATCAACTACTTCAACCATGATTACCCCACGGACTTTGATACTGCGGGTGATACAGTGGCTAGCGTGGGAGACTAGGTGGAAGTGGCTCTTATGACTGCATCTGGCTTTTTCTCATTTGTGTTAGTCAGGAGATTACCTATTATGTTTTTTTACATACTTTCTTACACTTCTCACAGTCTCAATTATGCTGCTTCTGTGTTAAAATTGTTCCAGAAATAAAAAAAATGTGTTATTATCTCTGTTAAATGCTTCACTCAAGTATTTCTTCTTCTGCTTTTAAAGACCTTTTTTTTTTTTTTTTCTACAAACAAGGATTAATTTCAAATACTTTAAAAACATTTGTTTCTTTTAAAGAGCTTAATATACTCTTCAAGACTTACAATTTGTAACAGACTTATAAAGAGAACAAAAGATGCTGCAATAACAGGGAAGACAGAATAATGAGAATTACTTGGACAAGAAGTGCAGCTGTATATAGTATAGAGTGGCTGTCCATAATTTCCTGTCTACTAGATGCCCTTTGGCTTATGGTGTTAGAATCCCTAAATTGCTGCATGAAGAGTCTTCTTCTAATATTACTTATATTGAAATTAATAACCTCATGTTTGAAGGTATGCTTTTGCCTTACTTTTGGGTACTTTTAATGACTTGCATGCAGTTAGGAAAAGAGCACCACTGGCAAACAAAACAAAACAACCTGGCATTTTAATGGTAGCATTCTCTGGTAAGCACATGTAAATTCAGACTTATATTCTGCTTTAGCTTCTGCTGTTTGGAGTCTAAAAACTCCAAAAATCAGAAGTATCAAAAAATATAAAAATAAAATATCTAAAATTACCCTGGTTTCTCATAGGCTATAATCCAGACACATCTCACTGCAAAGTTTTACAGCCAAACTTTGTGCCAATCCTCTGATGAATGTTCATGACATGCTGACAGAAGCATCTTATTAGGAAAGGACAAAGTTAAGGTAATGACAGAGAAAGAAAAATTAATGCTTTAAGTTTACACAAGTCTTTTATAGGGGAGGGAGTGAAAAGATCCAAACTGAGAGTCAAAATCATTAAACAGCCAGTGGCAAAAAAAGCAGCTGGAACAAAAGCTGAAGCATGAATATGTGTGTACATACATATATATTGATTCAAAGTGTCATAGTAGTTAATTAGACACCTTGTGATTTCATTTACTAGCTATAGATCAGCAAAGAAGCAGTGGGTGGTGGAGAATGCTAACCAGTTAATCATATGCACAGTGAGAAAATATAAAAGGTCTCTTTGTTATCAAAAACCTCTGTAAAATTTTGGAAGTATTTTCCCAATTTCTAAGTCAAAAAAGATGGATATTGTAAAGCAGAGGAAAAGAATTGCTCTCACAGAAATATTTAAAAACTATCCTTCGACAATGTGTCTGATTTTCACTCAGCTGTAGAGGTAATAAAAATAATTGCTCTGAATTGTTACATAGTGTGCACTTGATCTCCTATGATTTTTAAAATTCTTAATGCAATTTTTGAAAATGAAAGGAGATAGTTGTTACATGACATGAGACTTCACAGACCTCTTTGCTTCTACTACAATGACAATAATTTAAAAATTGTGTACAGATTTTTTTTTTTTTTATTTCTGTGTAATTACTAAATCATATATGAAACTTTTTGTGTCACTGCAGAATCAAATAACATTCTTGCCCTTTAATCCAAATGGCTGTCCTGAAGGAAGTAAATGCTGCCTTCAAGTACTGGATTTGTAACTCTTGCTTCATACTTTTTCTTAGCTAAAATATATACACACCATAAAATTCAGAGCTTGGTGTGTCTTCTTACCATAAATGAAGCACTTCTACTTCTGCATGACCTAGCTGTGATCTGCTATCAGCCCTAGGCAGCTTCTCTGTTTGTAGCTTTCTTAAACATGTAAAGAAAGGTAACTGGTTTCTTTCAGTGAACCTGTATGTCTGAAAAAACATTCAATAAACTCATTTTATGCTTGGATAGATTCACCTTAGGACAGTCTTGCTTTGTAACAGTATCTGTACTAGAAGGCTCAAACTAACCTAAATGGGCGATGAGAGGCAGATGTTGGATAGTTGACTGGGATAGCAGCAGACCAAACCTGAGGTTAATTTGTAGGCAGAACAAGTTGTCTGTGCTGACTTAGCTTAGCTAAGATTAATACACTGCTTCATATCCCCAAGACAGACAATCTCACCTTTCCCCTAATTTTTCATCTGTATTCTTGGTCCTTTGGAGCTTTGTTTTCCGAGTGTGATTTTTTCTTTTTTTTCATTATTGCTAGAGCTGTTATAACCCACTCTTTTTCCACTTTTAATTCAAGGGAGGCTGACTTTCACCTCTGTCTAGGGGCTTCATAGCATCTTATACAGCTCTTGAGACCTCCTGCTGGGGAAGCAATCACTGCAGCAAATCAGGAGGCGATTCAGACTCTGCTGCTCTTCAGAAAACAGCTGAAATTTACTGATCACTCCTTCCTCTCCTCTCTCACTGTGTGCTCAGATCTAGAGTCCTTCACATTCCTGTTTTCAAATCCCTGTATAGGCCTGAAATCGCCAAAGCTTGGCTACTTCTGCTAGTTAGTCTTTTGTCCATAGTTATATGAAGGGAAAGAGGAATATTTCAATGACTTTTTGATGAATCATATTAGTTAGTTAGAAAGACCTGTGTGATCCAGACTGGATTTAGGCTGGGGGGAGCTTGAGGTACTTGGGTGAGGAGATATGACATGCAGAATAGGAAGCAGGATCTGCTCTGGGTTGTGAATGTCAGAAGCGCTAAGGCCCAGATCTACAGGTTAAGAGATGGGATGTAGGCCTGAATCTTTCTTAACTCAGCAAAGTGCCTGGATTTTGTCCCTTTCTTCTCACTGAATGAATATTAATTTACTGCTAGAGAATGGAACTATGTCCAAATCTACTGTCCTATGACCAAGGCAGTAACAGTGAGCAGGGACTTCAAATTCCTACAGTAATTGTGATGACCATAATTATCCCATGGAGCACTAGCTGCTGAGTCCTTTGTCTTCATCCTTTGAGTCTCTTTATAAAGATGAAATTAATAAAGTAATTTATCCAGTAAGAAGACATAACAATACCTTTTAAGCTAGTCAAATGTTGCTATATGTCTTACGGTGAACTCCACAAAATTCATGCTGATTTCAGTGAGAGAATGATGGGTAGAGTAGGATTTGTTTTAAAGTAGTAACTAGATAGCTGAAATCAGTTAAGCAACTTACATAGAAGATACTCTCTTTAGTCAATATCCTACAGGCCTGTTTGTCCCATCCTATGACAGATATTTAAATTTATCTTTCTTTGCAAAAGCCTGATTTCTCTACTAATTTAAAAGGACTCTGGCTGACTAGATCAAGCTAATTAATAACTCCTGGGAGCTTTTCGCATGGTGCCCTTCATTCCAGTCTTAAAGAAAGCAGCAAGTCCTAAAGTGGCTTTTACAGAATACTGAACTCATCACATCCTGGACCAGCTCTAATACAGTCGATCCAGAGAGACTTTTTTCCTCAGAGTTCTCATCTCAGTGTGATGACAGACCTGTGTCAACATATGCACACTGTGATGAACTGAGGAAGTGTTCATGTCTTCATATCCCAACCACAATTGAAAAAATACATTTTGTTGCATGTTCTTCTCCCTTCTTATTATTCACCCAGTCCACTCCCATCGAACAAAACCAGAGATTTCCACTGCACAATACTGTATTTGAAGAAGAGTGCTGAAAAAAAGAGGAATGGACCAATTCCCTCAAAATAAGCATCGACTCTTGCTTCTGCTGACAGAGCTGATGGAAAAAATTGCTATGATATGCAGTGTCAGATATTTGTTACCCAGCCCAAAGCTATTGTGAGGCATCATCAATGCTTGGCCTGGCAAGCCTTCCTCCAGCAGATGGCATTCACAGCTTGTTTCTCCTTGATAATGCACCAAAACCACACTGATGGCTATGCCCAGTCAAAGCTCTCTTGTTCCTAATAAGTGTGCATAACTGCCTATTTCAGCTCTGCGCCAGAATTTTTAACCCAAGCATCAGTATCTTATAAAATAATAGAGGAAATAAAAAGACTAGAAATAGTACTTGTTTTTGTAAAATTTAGGTGTGATTTTTTTCACCCTCAAAATAAAAGCCTTGGGCTCCTATCACTCTTACTGTCTTTGTATTATGATGTTTTTCAAGTGTTCAGGAAAATAAAAACAGGTCATGAGACTGGTGTGTATGTGGGCATGTCTGTTACTAGGAAATAAATCTATTTTCCCCCTTTTTTTCCTCTTTCCATTACCTAAGGATTCCTTGATAAATCTTAACTTATATAACATAGAAAGTCTTAGGAAAAGAAAGTCTTAGACATTCTTCATTGTCTTCAAAAAGATGGGGTATTAATCACAATTTAATAATAATAAAAAAGATAGTAAAATCTGCTCATTTTACTTTATTAGATAATGACAAGGTTCTTTCTGAGCTTCCATCATGGTCTGCTGTATTGTATTTCTTTCAACAGGCTCCATTTTGACAGGATGGCACACACAAATCAGGATCTTGCAATAGGCAAAATAATATTTTTACTTATTTTGTGGAACCTCACTTTCCGATTTCAAAGACTTTGGAGCTTGAAAACAGAAGGCCAATCAGGGACAAAAGACTTGCAGCATATATGCATCTGTATATTAAATTAGTGTTCTAAAATATTTTGTGCTATTTGTTCCTATTACCTTCTAATGAATATTAATTCAGCTTTCCAATTTTGTGAGGAAAGGAAACACTTATCATAAACATAATTCATGCACATACCTAAGCAAAAGCTCCCATTCTTGTCTGACTCAAAAGCACCAGAAAGGATAATTTAACCAGAATACCTATGCACCAAGTGAATACAGAGTGAAGGAAAAGTTATCCTGATCTTTAATCCACCTAGAATTTTGCTGCACCTTTATTAGTGTGCACTAAGTATAATGCAGTAGTAGTAATATGCGCTAAGTTCTTATATATGGCCTCTCAAAGTGTTACAGTATTTTTGAATACTGGGCAAAATAGACAGTGGTATTGCACAGCATGGCACTTTGATGAAAGTAACAGCTAGTAAGGAAACTCCCAGCACAATATAGAGACTTGCCGTTGTCCTGCATTGCTACCAATCCATCCCTCTTTGCTACTGTCTGGGAATGTCTGGCAGCTGCTAGCCATTTATGTGGGCTCTGTGAACTGGGTTGTCCTTATTTAAGTTTTTTGATGCAGATGTCAGGCTTGAGGAGAACAGCAAAGGACCAGCAGTTTTCTGTCAGATGCTTCAAAGAAAGAAAAAGACTCAGGGAGTTAGAAGCCAGACTGATAGTCTAATGCTTGAAGGAGCTCTATACAAATCCTTTGTGCATTGTAACTTCAGCTGCCTGAGGACCAGTGATTTTGTATTTCTTTGCTTCATTTCCTGACTTACAGCTTGCCCATATTAGTGCTTCTTTGCTTGATTCACTGACCTATTTTCTGTTCCAAGTCACTCCAATAGTCATTGTGAGTACCTTATAATGCATAGATGAGTGTTACAGAGAGAAATTATATATGTGGTTATTACACTTAGAAAAAGCAGAGATCTTTCTACAGTATTAGTTTGTCAAACTCAAAATAAGTATATGTGTTCATGAAAAGATGGGATCAAGTTATTACACATCAATTTTTATTTTCCACTTCCCCTTAATAATGAATATGATTAAAGGGTAATATAATATGTGTGGAGACAGGAGGGAAATTTTCAGTGGTCATCCAATGTCATCAATAGATTTCAGCTAAATAATTCACCATTATTTTTGTATATTTCTCTATTTTACAAAAATGCAGAAGTGCACTATGACATATATCTGGATATAGTGAAGTTGTACACACAGTAGTTTTCTCTGTGTTGGAATCTGTACTCGTCTTTAGGGTCTACTATCAGCCTCTGATAGACATTGTAAGAATCAAAACAGTTAACTGCTGAATATCCAGAGTTTTGACATGAAGTTTGACAGACACAATGTCCAACCTTTTCCTGTTTTATAGGATTTATCTTTCTTTTCCTTTGGTGATAAAGCAGGTAACTACACGCTAAAAAACCCCAGCTCAGCTGACAGGCTGAGAATGACTATCATGACAAACTGGATGCACACTAGATTGTCAAAATCAAATTACTTAGGAAACCTAGGAAACCTGGGAGCAGGGTCTCATTAGACCCTTCTTGTCACTGCCTCTGGGCTTCTTAAGAAAAGGTTTTGCTAAAAGTTGATTTAGCATGTTCACTGTCTAGGATGGAAGTAAAGGCATTAAAGTTGGGTGAAAGACTTTCAGAGAGAAGTCAGAGAGATGATTCTTCTCATGTGCCTTTGTTATCTTGTAGAAATTTAAGATTAAAGATTTCCTGCAACTATTTTTTATTTCTTGTGCTTATGAAATGTATTTGATTCATATGATAATGAAAAATTTTATCTTCAGGAATTTTCTGGTTTTGTGATATTTGGTATTTCAAAAAAGAGATTTGGGGAAGGCTGTAAAATGCTGTTTTGACGTCATTATCTTTGAAGATGTGCAGGGGCAACTGTGTTCCACAGTTCTGCTGTACCCTTAGGGTGAATAACTGGCCTACCTTTGATGTCTGTATACTCTCTCAGCTTTGCATCTGTCTTTCCTGCTTTTCCTTGCATTTTTGCCTTATAAAAGACTTTATAAGACCAAGCCACCTCTGCAGCTGCTGCAATAATTGCAAAGTTTATGTTGGAATATCCTGATAATGATTCAAATGTGGTACCATTTGGAGGTATTCCTTTTCCCTTCTCTGAACAGCTTTTTCAGCATGAGTGAGGTACAGAAAATGCTTTTTGCTATGTGTGCTGTTGGTGCATTTCTGTTTTCTGCAGTTCATTTGAAGTCTGTGCTTCTGATTTTTCCTGGATTCATGTTATCATTAAGTTAACCACAGTCTGTTCCTTATTTTCTCAGTCTGATGCTGAGTGGTGCTTGTTGAAGACTTCTCAAGAATGCTGTGCCTTATCTGCTTTATTGACAGGGTGAGGTTTGAGGCTTTTTAGTTGCACACATTTTAAGAGTTTTTTCCCTCACTGCTTTTGACTGGTCCATTTCTTCTTTTGAAATTTCCACACAGTTTCACTTTTCCCAAATACAGTACTTTCTTATCACTGCAGTGCTTGCCTCAATTTCTGTTTTCAATGTAGATCCATTTATCTCGTCCTCCATTCAGTCCTTGCATTCAGTGCTTGCTCATATCTGTCTTCTGTTTTGTCTGATATTACCTGCCTGGCCTCAGTATGGGGATTTGACCTGCCACAGCTTTTGCTTCCCAAGGTCTCTTGGCTTATCTGATTCTTGTTCTGAGTCTGTTGGTGTCCAGCTGTGCCTGCGATGGTTTGAGTTATACTGGTTCTGAACATTCTTTTTTTTCTTCAGTTCCACAAATGTTTACATCTCCCTGCTATGATGGTATCTTGGACCTTTTCTCCTACTAAAAGGAAAATTCCCTGTGTAATCTGTTTACTGTGAGTTTTGTGTTGCTACTTGTCCTTGTTTCTTTAAACAAATAATGTTTTTTCTTTTAAAAAATATTTTTACTTCATTTTAGCTGATCATGGTTTTCATGGTATTTTGCTTCTGACAGATGACCAGATTGGGAAGACAGTTCAACTATGGTTGACACAACAACATATTTTGATATCTCTCAAATTCTGTGATAATTTTTTTCTTTTGTGAGAGAAAATTGTACTTTCAGCTTTACCTTTGGGTATAAAATACAAATTAACAGTTATTTAAGTTCTTCAGTTGGTGATTCCTAGCCAATGTTAGCTGCATGTTATGCCTTTATATAATATACTGGATGTTAGAGCAAGATTTATTTGTCTCAGGAAGCTTTAGGGGTCTGCCATTGCAATGCCAGAGGTGATTTAAATTTTCTCTCTGTCCATGCTCTGGACACAAAGCATAGAATGGGTAAGGTTCAACAGTCTTGTTTTGAAATCTTGCATTTGCCTCATGGTTTCAGAGCTTTCCATTAGATGAGTGATTTTTTCCACAGGCTGTCATAATGAGAGATCCTATGGTATATGCTGTTCTTCTGTGTGGGACAGGGCTAACACAACATTTCCACTCTTGCATTTGATCCAACTTGCATTTCAGGTTACTTGTCCACCTCTCCTACAATTACCAGTTGTTTTTTTTTTATTATTATTTTGAAAACCTCCCCTCACAATCAGCAATTATCAGGGTACACACTTCTTTTCAAGCTGCACAAATGTTTTCTGTGTCCTGAATTTTTGGAATTCAAGGGGTGCAAGGGGTGTCTGAAAGGCATTTGCTTCTTCTTGAAAGAAATGAGTGATACAGGGTCTGAGGCAGGTGGGGGGTTGTCAGACTTGTGCCCACTGCCTTGCTGTCTCCAGCCTTGGCACTGCAGTTACAGGAATGTGCCCCAAGCACATTCTTGGGCTTGTGGTGGTCGAGCCTGTTTGGATTGTGTATACCAGTCAGGCAGATTGAGAACTGAATTTCGCATTTCACTGTCTCTTTGCTTGACGTTGTAATTTCTCCACTAATAGTAATGACATGAGTGTATTTGCCATTTACTTCATTTACTTCAGTCCTCCAGAGGACTAGAAAACTAGATTCAGACACATGTAGGTTACAGGACTTGTTTTCCTAGAGAAACACAATAATGGGAAGATTCTTGAAATAAAGTTAATGTTTTATTGCAGAGCTTTAATAATCTGAAACAAGATTTGAAATTAAGAGTTTTGTGATGTTAAATGAAAATATTTTGTGATGGTAATTCGAAAAAGCTTGTTGTAGACACAGTAATCTTGTAAATAGTTTGCCTAGGCATCTAGAGACATTTAGAATGGCATGTTACATTTCTGCTCCTTTTTGTAGTATCTTTTATAGCCTGATTCAAAACATACAGAAAAACAAATTAATGAAAGTTAAATGTCCTTAGTTTTCCTGTCCTTACCCTTTTTCTAAACAAACAGTAAGAAACCAATTTTAGCTAGAGATGTACAAATACATTTCCCTCTATGTCAATATAATTTTTCTGTGATCTATGGCATTATATTAATTTGAATTTTCATTCACTCTCCTCTTTTTTTAGAAGTGCTTAGAAACTGATTAAAAAAGAAGAATAACACTAGGAATAGTAATTATATTCTCTAGGATAGATGAATTATCTAAGAATTGTGCATTAGCCACAGAACTTACTGTATTTGAGGTTTAAAAAGGAAAATGGAGACTTACAATTATTAGTTAAATTATTTATGCGGTTATAAATAAATAAATCAATAAAATATCTACTCAGTGGAGCAGTGCTGAATAAAAGAATTTCAGAAGTAAAATGGATCTATCATAGCCATTTGGGTGCTAATAACCAACTACAGATTGCACAGCTGTGCTGAATGACTGCTTGTTTTACCATACATGAGATTTGGGAAATCACCAAATAATTGAAAAATACACTGAACTTCTGTAATTTTTAATTGCTAGTTAACTGCTATTTACACAGCTTTTTCAATTGCTGGTGCATATGAGGACAAGGACCCCATACATGTCATAAAATAGGTCTGTAAGCCACAGCTCTTCCTGCAAATACAAATCCACCTAATTGAAATTTCTCTTCTGCAAAAGTATGAGCAAACTCTGAGTATTTATATGGCAGATGTGCTACTCCAAATGACTATTTGTAAATGCCATCTTAAAACTTAGTTGACAAATCTAGATAGAAGGAATTGAAAAAGATATGGGAGGCTGACCTGCAAGCATGTTTTTTTGCTAAGAATCATGATATGAACTGAAACCTTGAGAAGATGAAGCTTATCCTGTAGTCTTCTCTGGATTATTAGTGGCCATGGAGTCTAGTAGATATATTTTTAAAATTACATTAAGCTTTTCTGTAAGTGGGCAGACATTAAATATGTACTCGTGTTACTTTCCTCCCTTGGTTTAAACACTAATGAGCAAAAAATGCTGAGCAGAAAGGAAGAGCTGGGAAAAGAGTACCTGCTTAGAAACTGATGAACCTACAGGCATGCCAAAACTGAATTTAGGTGCTCAAATTCTTCTTATGACAAAGCAAGACAATATCAAAGTTTCTAATGTCTAATGTTATTTGTTTGCTGCTAGTCTCTCCATTTCCTTCCTCTTCCTTTTCTCTTATTTGTGTCTACATTTTCAGTTCAATCATTTTGGAAATGCACTTTCCTGAGAGCTCACTGATTTATTCTGTAGAAAGTACAGAAAAGAAAAGAAAAGAAAAGAAAAGAAAAGAAAAGAAAAGAAAAGAAAAGAAAAGAAAAGAAAAGAAAAAGAAAGAAAAGAAAAGAAAAGAAAAGAAAAGAAAAGAAAAGAAAAGAAAAGAAAAGAAAAGAAAAGAAAAGAAAAGAAAAGAAAGAAAGGAAAAGAAAAGAGAAAACAGAAAATAAGGAGAAAAGGGAAAAGTGGAAGGGTGAAGCAAAATGTAAAAGGGAAAGAGAACGGCAAGAAAATGGAAAAAGGAGAGGGCGAGGAGAAGGGGAAGAGGTATGAGAAAAACAAGGAGAAACAAGAAAATGCAAGTGTGTCAATTTGAAATAAATTTTTGGAACTATTCCGGTGAATTTCCTCTCCCCTCCCAGCCTTCTCAAAATTTAATTTTTTAAAAAATAAATAATAAATATAAATGTAAATATAAATAACTTACATAACTTGTACTTACCTTGCATTGATTTCTGGGAATGCACAATGAAATTTATACTATGAAGGACAAGTACAGTCAATAATTCATAAAGGAAGTCGCAGTAGCCATTAACTGATGGAGTTTTCCTTTCTAGTGCTATCAGCCCTAGCTCTCCAGAGGCTGTGATGCTGTTTTCCTTCTACAGTGTGTGCTCTGTGCTGTGTTCCTCTCAGTGTTTGCCAGTAGTCAGACATTATGATGAATACTGCCTTCTGCATAACATAGTGTAAATTTCTTGAGTATTAGACCACAGATGTATCCTTTTAAAATAATGTCACATAATGTATATATGAATAATAATTAGAAAATAAACCAGCCAGGAATGATGATGCTCTATATTAAATCACTATATAATTCTTCCCAGGGTTGTTCTTGTCACTAGAGATTTAGCTGCAAATTTACACAGCAGTAGTGCTACACTCTCTGCTTTGTAAATCTTGCTAACTGGTAATGGGGATCGTCTACTCCTGAGCCAAACAAATTTATCTAAACAGATATACATCTGTTATATGTGAAAGTACCTACTGGATGGGCATTCTATTCCCATTGAGACAAAAGAGTCATGTGAGGCATATGACTTCTTCCTTCAAAACTCAGTATTTGGGGTGGAAGCAAGACAAAAGAAACAATTTTAAGGGGATATTTTAATCACAGACTTCCTTGCAATGACGACAGCAAGTCACCCGAGTGAATCTGAATTAATGAAATCTAAATAGGTGGAATTCCTCTGTTCTGTATATGTTAGAAAAAACCCAAACCTTAGAACTTGGCCTCTAGCTGGAGGACATTAATAGCTGAAATACTGAAAAAAACCATCAGTGATCAGGTACAAATTAGGTAAGAGCCCCAAGCAAGATACAGCTGGGCTTCCTGCTGCTGTTTGATCTGTTTCTGTTACTCTTGCACAGTATAAAAACAAGCAAGTTTTAGATACCACAGAAAGTCACACCAGTTAACAGTATTTATTGCCACCTTTTAAAATGTTTCTGTAAAAGCCTAAGACATATGTAAAACCACCAAGACTTTCTGAGAAGCAAAAAAGATTAAGTTATTAAGGTTTTATTCTTTGTCTAAATGGTTTATGGAGAAGTTAAGAACATCTGATTGTTGCTCAGCAACTTTGAAAATACAGTAATTAATTAGATACTCTGCACATGCTTAGAGAACTAAATTTAGGCAGCCATTTATTGAAGATATTTGTTCACACTCTTTCCAGTTGAGCTTTCTGCATTTATGGATGATAAAATACCAATGTCTGAGGGTCTTTATTGTGGGTGTTCTTCAATCTTTGGTTCAAATAGGAAAACCTAGTTCAAAACAATAGTTTTACCTGCTTACTGAAGCCTGACAAGACCTCTCAGGAAAAAATACTTGTGTTTCTCTTTTGAGGGCATATTTCTTTTGCTTTTTAATGGTCATAATGTATAGATATCTTTGCTTAGAGTTTCAGCAGAACCTTGGCAATGCAGCGATAGATGAAAAGTAACAAACAATGAGGAGGGCTAAAAGGACTAGAAGAGATTCTTTTATCCCTGGATAATTCCATGTATCCTTATAGCTACAACAGAGTTGTTCTAGTTTGATAGTCTGTCTCTGTTAATGACCAGATCTAAATATTTTATGTGAAGTTTATGAAATTATAATGTGTAGGCCCTCTAGGATTCACCATCCACTTTAAAAATACCCTGCTACTCTCTTCACTTAACAGTAGACCTCTGTAATGATACGTGACTCTTCTGAACTATATTTGAAGTAATGCAAGCAAAGGCCAAATACTTTCTGAAAGTAATTCCCAATTCTATATTTTTTTTGGTTTTGGTTTTGTTTTGTTTTGTTTTGCTTTGTTTGAAGATGTCTCAGTCTATGTTCATATATGCAGATGGGGGAATAAATTTAGCTTTTTTCAACTGAATGCTCAAGGCTTCCACAAAAATTCATAGCGGCTGCAGGGCTGGCAGTAAACTCAGACAATTGTTTCTTAACAAGGGGAAGAGACACTTTTATGCAGTGTCAGTACTCCAGAACTGCTGTGGTAGTCCATTAAACTTATGTAAAGCTATCACAAAAGGAAAACAAACTTTTTACCAGTCAAAACCTTAATTAGGGTACAAAGCTAAAATCCAAATAAACAGCAAAAAATTTTTATTTACTCTGACCCTGGATATTGCTGCTTATCCTCAACAGAATTTTCCAAAACATATATTATATGTCAAGAATTTTCTCCTATATCTCTTTTGTATTGACATGCAAGTTTCTGCTATCTGCTACTGCTTTTTCTGCTTCAAACACCCTTCACATCCCCTATTTCCCACCAGTTTGAAACAGACTGCATTTAAGACTTGTTTAACTGTAATTTCTTGCGCATCAAAAAGCCATGCTTAGTTTCAAGATACTGGGCCTTCCTGCCAGTGAAGAACACTATTTTTGTTCCTGTTCTTAGAGCATTGACAAGTTCTTGAAATTACAGTAAGCTCTTGGTATATGGCAAACTTAATGTTCCTTAGCCAATACCCATTGACTAATAATCACATGGGTTTTGATTGGGATACCCTGGTGAGGAATCTAATTCCCTTTTTGCAAGAGGATTGTGACACACTGCAGATTTTGGTGCTTCTGTTATATATTTCCTCATTTTCAATGTTTACAGTGTGAGGTAGGAACAAAGTTTAAAGGTTCATTGGTGAGAAAGTTCTAAAATCATATCACCAGGAGGAAATTTACTTCTATGAAGAATCAGGAAATCAGAATAATTTCCACCTGGAGTGGATGAGACTTTGCCACTTGCTCATGGGGTGCAGAATCAGGCCACTAGAGGCAGCAACAGTATAGTATGTTTTAAAAATTAAATCAACCAATGCCTATTCCTGTGATACAGAGCCAGGCAGTTTTATGACGCTCATGCTGTAGTTTCCTCTGCATGAGGGTCTGTGAAGTGGCCTTGGGGGCATTCTTTAATAACCAAAAGCCACAGTCCCTTTTTCACCAGGTGGTATTTGTGCTCTGAAGTCATGGGTTGATCTTTCAGTAAATCTAGCTTTCAGATGCCAAAATCACGTGAAATGGACAATACAAAAGGATGATACAGCACAAATTGATACAGATTAGTTTCCTCTATTTGTCTTTGCTTTAGCATCCTTAACCCCTCTGAAGCAAAGATCAAAGCCTCAGAACCTGAAGAAAAGTAACAAGTGCAACAAAAATCTTGTATGTTCCCTCAGGCTTTTTTTCCAGATACCTTTCATCTATCCTCCTTTCCAGAAGAAATCCATACTGCATCTTCCAGCATATTGGTCAGAAATTCAGTCTTGTGTTCTTACCTGACCTGGATTAAAGTTCCATTGCTGATTGCTGTATTAATAACCATGAAGTCACAGCTTTGAATTCCTCCAGCTATGTGTGTCCTCTCTTTTATCTACTTTTTTATTCCAACCATGAAATTTCCTTACTGCTGTGGAAATCTTTCCATGCTGGGATTGCTGATAGGAAGCTGACCTTAGGACACCTGCATGGTGTCATTCACTACAGTAAAAATTTGAAATAGCCGTGCCTACACACATGTAAATGAGTAGAATAAACTGGTCTCTGAATACTCAGAATACTCTGGGAAACCTGAACAGCTTGAATTTGTAATAAGAAATGGTGGATGAAAATCTCACTAATTGTATCTTAGTGTTGAAAAATATATTCTTAAAATTCCCTTACTTAGGTAGAACCTATTTTGTCAAGATATGGTTTGATTCCAAAATTCTAGGATGGTGTTATGTATTTTCAATTTTGAAGTCAAATTAAGAAAGTAAACCGTTGTCTTTCACTCAGAGCTTCCTACCAAACAAGATGACTATATATACATTTTGGAAGGTGGGTTTCAGGATAAAGGGAACGTCATATCCCTGAGAGTAGTCTGTCAATCTTTCATCATCAGAGTCAAATTAGACATGTCCTGTCTACTCAAAATTTTTAGCCACTGGTCTTCATCTTGCTTCTTTCCTTCTGCTGCCAGCAGGCAATATCTGTATATATGGCAACTGAGTGCAAGAAGATTGACACAACACTGCAATGGTGACTTTGCCAAGCTATGAAAGGCTCACCAGGAGGCGAGAAATGCTTACCCAGGCCCAAAGAGCACTGCCAAGCTCTGCTGCTGCCAGCCTCATCTCTCTCCAAGGAGTTTGTTTTCCTGCCTATCTTGTTGACATTGAACAACAGTGAACACGAAAGGCCTTGTAACAGATTCAGCAGGACAGTGAAAACAAGCAACCCAAAGTGTCTGTGTTAAACCAAACTGTGAGTGGAAACAGCATACATGCAGGTGGTGGCAGAAGGCATGAAAGCACAAGTAATTATGACCAGAATTCACCTAGCCTGTCCTTTTTAAAAGTATGTATGTGTTGCCTCAAGTTTGCCTGCTTTTCACTATTTGCATTTTGTTCTCACGCAGCTTCAAGTAAACTATGTATATTATTAGAATTGTTTACATTCTTCCTCTCTAGGAGGAGAATGATGATTGATGGTGATGTTCACCAATGAGGTCAAAGAAGTGGCTACCTGTGTAGCCAATCTTGGCCTGTCTGTAAAATTGTATATAATATGAGTCAAAAACATAAAGTAGAAGCTTTCCTTCTTGACCTCCTGCTGGCCTGCTTTGTCCTTTCATGCTCCTAATAGCAGCTGCACATGTGACCCTCCGTCACATGTATGCAGGAAGGAAGGCTGAAGCAGACCTAATAGCTCATCTGTTGAGCCTGCTGGTCACTATATGAACTTACTAATCTGTATGCATGGCTCTTGAGTTCAAGTTCTGCACCTGAGATTCAGGTGGTGGTTCGAGAGAGTCTTTTGTGTTTGAAGGCCCTGAGCCAGACGTGAGAAAGAAATGGAGTTTTCAAGGTTTTTTTTTTTTTTTTTCCTTGGTTTCTCGCGGTGTTTGTTAATTCTTATCTTACAGTGTTCTCTGTGCCCGGCTGTGGTGTTCTGCTGCTCGGACACAGGACAACCCCCCTCCCCTGGGAGGTCACAGCCTCTTTATACAGATAATTAATTACGTGTATATTATTTTCAGTTATGTGCCAATACCTATCACCTGTGCTAACAGGGTCATCTCTACTCTGACCCAATCCCCTTAAACTACTTTGTGTCATCATCACATCAGAAGATGGAGGCCAGGGAAGAAGAAGCCAGGTCACTGCCCTAATTCCTCCATCTTGTCCCCCCTGTACCTAGATTCTAAAAACCCAAAACTACAAAATTTTCCACCCAGTGATAAACTACACTACTGTTTTCACACTTTTGTGACTTGTAATTCTTCTCTCAGTGTCAGAAGCTTTTTTCCACAGACTGAAATCAAAGCCTGTGTCTCCCTGGGCTCTATGCCAGGCAACCCCCGTGGACTGGCTCCACACCCCCCTGGCCAGGATTCAAACCCTCTTGTTTGGGTCCCAGTCCTCTCTACCGAGGTCTGTGACCTTCCAGGGAGTCCAGAGGGATGCCCTGGACTCCAACACATGGCCAAAAACCCATAATGGATAATAATTTACTACCGCATCAGTGAGCTTAAATGCCTCAGTAAGACATCTAATGAACACCAAAATTGGTGAAAAGGAACATTTAGATGGCTCAATTAAGAGCTGATAGAAAGTGAAATCTTCCTGGTAGTAGCAAGCATCACTGAAACTCTGCTCAAAAGGATACAAAGTGCAGGAACTGCACAGATTAAGAAAATCTGGAAGAAGCTCAAGACCACTTCAGAAGAAGGTAATTTATTCATTTAAATTAGTAAATAATGAAAGCAAGAGGTGATAGAAGTCCCTAAATAAATAAATAGAACATTTCAACCTGAGCTCACCACTAGTAACACCAGTAAATCAGAAACTGTGGAAAACAATAGTCCATCTTGGTGTTCTAAGGAAGATTTCAGAGAGTAAAGAAGAATATTTAATTCATTCTTTCCCCCATAACCTGCCTCTTTTTTCTGATCCATCCTCACTCTACAAGTATTTTTCTTTACATCTAAAATAACTTACTGTCTTTCAATTTATGTTTAATGCATTTTATTTTGCCTGCATGCACCTTCACCTTTGTAACTGCCATCAGATTTTTGGAAACACTGATAAGATCTCTCCTTCCCTCATTCTTCCCCAAACTGAACCAGCCCATTTTCCTCAGGTTCTCCTTGGAAATACCAGGCTGCAGCCCTCTGAATGTCATGGTGGCTTGATCCCCTCCACGTTCCCAAAATCCAGCAGGAGAGGTTCCTGTGTATCACCCACATCTGTTTTTCCCCTGTTACTATGCAAGGCAAAGAATTACCTAAAGACCTTGCATAGATCTTGAGGTTTTTCTGGTTTAAGATGTGTAACTTGTTCTAGTACCATAAAGGAGGGTTTTGTTCCAATATCCATGCAAGACCAAGGAAAGGGAAAACTTGTCCTACCAGACTATCACTGGTCATGAAAGAGCAAACAGTTAGAGAGACACATGCATTAATTAAAAGCAAATGGCTTTCCTTGTGTGCTTGCGCTATTGCAGGCCAAATACAGGCACATCTTCCAGAGCTCCCAGCTGCATACCAGGACTGAGACAGTGGTGACGGAGACAGATTTCCCCTCAGAAGCTGACCATGTCCAGGCTCCATGGCACAGTATTTTTGCTGCAACATGTCATCTATCACTCATTAAAAAAACTTAATTAATATACTAGAAAAGGCTCATTAGTTGTTACCTCCTGACTTTTTCCTTGTTCTGTTCATTCTTTATTTACTGATCTATGTTTTCAAGGACTAATCTGTCTTCTTTTGTAGGAGAAAGGACCTGAGTTTTGCAGCTAAGAAATGTACAGCCAAAATATTGTTAAATTTCCATATTTTAGTGTCCCTCAGTTTTGTGTTTCCAAGGTTTGTGTTTAGGATTTATGTTCATTAGATATTTCTGAAGATACGTGCAATCTAGGTTGATCTCAAATGCTGTTCTTAACATTAAAGATTTTGTAATTGTTGCAGCGCCTGTGTCTGTGTGGCCCGGCTCGGCCAGCCCTGGCACCACGACAACACTGGGGGTTCTTGGCTGACCAAGAGCAGGGACACGGCAAAAGCAGGAGATAAAAGGCGTGACTCTTTGGAGACAGGGCTACAGAGTTTATTGGATCAGGGGGATCCTCACCCCAGGGCTCTGTGTCAGAAGAGACCCTGAGAATGTGAGGGGGGGGGAAACTTATAAAGGGGGGTAGGTCTCAGGGATGGGTACAGCGACAAACCAGTAACAGAAAAGTAAGGAGTGACTCTTGGGATGACATACAGGTGTGATATCAAATCATAACCAAATGGGAGGGGACCCCCTTGATTCTGCCCAAACACTCGACGCCTCTCTTGGAATCTTCTGGATGCAGGGAGAGGCCCCAGAGGGACTGACAGGACCAGAGGGTTATGTAACTAATGATTGACACTTAATAACTATCTGACAAACAACTTGGGGATGAACAAAGGGAAAGGAACAGGACGGGGGTACAAAGAACAAACCATTTTACATTAAACTTTCTGGAAATAACGCGTATAACAGAACAAGCGAAGTAAAATCCAAAACTTGCACCACCATATTTAATCTTTCTTTTTAATGTACTTTAAAGTCTATTAGTGTCTTGAAAAAAGTTCCTTTGAATACAAGACTTCCTGAATCTTGCCAAAGTGAGTGCTGGCTCAATTCTTACATCAACCCTGAACCCAAAAGTTGTAGTATTCCTTAGATTTTGTAAAGAAAATTCAGACTTAAAGATATTCTTTCTAAGCCTGAATGTAGTTATCATGTGACGCAGGTGCAATCTTTGCATTTTGAATGTTTCAGTACTGAATACCTTCTAAATTCTGTTGTCCTTTGAGTATTGCACTTAATTTAATGGAGTTGTTGCATGGATACAAATAAACGTGAAAATGCTCGGTGCATGTACATTTTTGTCCTGAACAGGTAGAGCAATGCTATACTCCTGTTATATCACTGATATGAAATGATTTAGCTGATGCACAAAGACTTTTATGCTTATGATATATATGATGTGTATGATATATATGATATGTATGATACCTATGATATGTATGATATCTATGATATGCTTATGATATGTAACAAATCTATTATTACACAGTAGCATGTGTAACTATGTAGATTTTACAAATGAGCTTAATTAGATGTCTGCAGAGGAGTGTTTGATTTTTATGTCAATTGAATATAATTTGCCATAGCAGAGGGGGGAAAAAAAACCCCCCAAACCCCCCATGTCCAAATCCCTTAAATCATTCAGCTTTGAAATTGCATGAGGAATCAGAACAGGTGATTTAGGAAATAGCCATGAAGTATATGTCTAAGAACTGAAGGGAAGGTGCCAAGGCAATAAGGATGTTGACATATTTCTGGTTTTGAAGGAACTAGAGAGTTAAAGGGCAGCACTAAATGTCTCTTAACCTCTCTATTCTTATGCTATATCATGGCATTAGACTTGTAATGCAAACAGGGAAGAAAATCCATCCACCCTTACTCAACCAGACAGCTTCTGCAAAGTCAAACTACTTAGCAAGACAGAAGCTGTTGAGAAGAATCCCAGAGCCATATTAATGATTCCAAGAGAAAATGACTTCACATTCACTTCAAAGGTTTGATGATTCATAATAAGGATCCCTACTTCCCACCCTCCCATTGTAGGAAAAGATTAGCACTAGTTGCTCCAAGGGAGACAAAAGCTGAATTCGATTACAGAATAAGAATATGAAGGTTCATAATTCAGAAAAGTATGCAGTTTTTCACTTCAGACTCCCCCAAAATAACATGCACTGTTCACAATAAAACCAGTCAAAAGCCACACCCACAAATATCTGTCTTTGTTTTTTTTCACTCACTTCCTGAAATACAAGTAATAAAATAATAAAAAGGTGAACTGACTCCTGTGAAGAGATTTTGCAAAGTAGTTATGTCAAAATCATACCATACACCAAATAAATATGCATGCATCTATAACTCAGATGGCAACATAAATATTTGAATGCTTCTCTTATATTGCTAGGTAATTATATATATTTATACACACACTCACACATACATATATATACAAGCACATAAAGAATTTAGCCAAAAACTTTTTATGTGTTGGGGGGGGATTATGGAATAAAACAAAAAGTCTCAAATCCAAAATTTTTTTTTTTCCCTGAGATTGCATGAGATTGCATCTTGCATAGCTGTTCAGATAAATAATATCTTGCCATTTTCAGGTGTTTATTTCTTAGCAAATAACTTTGTAGAAATTAATTTATCAATTTATCCTATGGGTCTGTTAAACAAAACCAAATAAACTGGGGTTTTATTACTTTAAAAGACAGTGCCCCTATTTAATTTGCTATTATAATGTGGAGTTTTATGTATTCTTGCTGCAGCTGTAAGAAAAAGCCAGACATGTCAGATCTCAGTATATCATACCCCATGTGTATCTTTCCATCTAATATAGCAGTACGTGTGCAGAATGGGAGTCTGGCTGTTTGCTGAGTTAGATGAACATTGTCCAACAGCACTATTGTGATTGCGGGTGCTTTTCTAGCAGCAGAGTCATATCAGAAATACTGAAGCAATTTGGCTGAAGGTCAGTCTATGCGGGGCCAGACTGCAGGTATGGGCAGCTGCATATCTGAAGTGAGACATCACAAAAATTGCACTTGGACTTCTGAAACCAGTGTTGTGTTTTCCTACTCACGTCCTTTCAATCTAGCTGTTGAAAGGATGAGATACCTGTAAAATGAGTTCAGTTTGGTGGGAGCATTTGAGCTGTATTTTGCAAACAGAATAAATATTCTAGGAATTCTTGCTCCAGGCATTTTAATGTGAGCAGCCCCTGCTGGGTCCCTTGTTTACCTTATATTTGCACATGACAGAGGGAAATTATAAGCAGAAGTGCTGGGAAAAAAAGCTCCAACTGTGAATATGTGCTTCTTTGGCAAGTGATGTGATAAAATTCTGTGAGAAATGTAACTCCACTAATGGCAGTAATGAAGATGCCTTTTATTATATTTTTAAAATATGTTATATATTATTATATATTTTCATTATTAAAAATAATAAAATATAATAAAATAAATATATTAACAAAATAATTATGTAAAATAATAATTATGTAAGATAATAAAAATAAAAAAATTGAAACAGTTTATTTTTATTTCAGTGAATCTTAGAGTTCTGATCTTTTTGTAGCATCTAAAGCCAGAGCTCTGCTCAAAAGTAAGCTTGTGTTACGTCTTTTCCTGTGTGCAGACACATAAACCGTGTATGTGGGCTTCATGAGACCATGTTTCTCCTCATGGGATTGACAAATCTACCACTTCCCTGAAGAGATTGTTCCAATGGCTGACTGTTCTCATTGGGGGCTGGCTCCTGGTGCTGAACCACGGCTGAACACTAACCACTTCTGAAGGAGCTGTCATTCCTCTTCAACAAAGTTTTGCTTTTCTTCTCCATATGACATAGACAGTAATAGAGTTAACAGTATAGGCTTTTTTCTTTCAGCTATCTTGCAGGCTTAGAGACAATGCTCTGGTCATTTTTCTGATGTTTGTCTGCAAATAGAAATTCTATTAGTATATTGAAATCGTGGGACTCTGTTGATGTGTGCTACCATATGATAAACTGGATACCAAATTCTAAACAGTTTAGAATTGTTAGACTGTGATTTGGTCACAAAGGCATTAGTACTTCAGATGCAGAATGAAAAATACTATTGTGCAGACTATACTAAGTGTAAATACTGTATTATGCTGCCTTTGGATATTTGTTAAGATGTGGCTTTGTTCTGGAGATGTTTGCAATGGACCAACTGTTGCCTATATTTCTGCAGCTAATGAAGTGTAAAGCCTAAATAGTGTCCTCTGTAAGGTCAGTGGAAATGTGGTCATATGATTACCCCAGTCTTTTTCAGTTTGGAAGTGAAAGGTGTTCCACTGGATCTCAGGCCAGTAATAACAATAGGCTTTGATAAAGAGAGCTCAAAACTTTACTGTGTTGACTTTCCTAGACTTGAGTATGAATAACTTCTTTAGTATCCTTATGAAGCAGAAGTTGTGATGTGGTGAGCCTCTTTTGTCTAGAGGAAAGTATATTCTGAAATCTACACTTGCTTTCCTCTATCTAGCAATGTCAGTTGCCAGCTGGGTAGATTTTTGTTTAGCTTTCCTTTTTGGGTTAAAAGCACAACATTTAAAATCATGTTTCACTACTGTATCCTGAATTTTCACCACCCAATTTGGGAAAGCATTCTCATAATGCTTTTCCAGTCAAGTTCAGCTGGATTTAAGACTGATTTTGAAGCGTGGTCTGGAAGTGACTGTCTTCTGCTGATCCCACAGGGAGCTTAGGACCTTTTCTCTCTGAGTTTATGGAAAGTTTTTTTCCAAGAAATGCTGGTTACTTATGCTATTGCAACACTCATCATAAAGGAATTAAGCTAATAGCAAAGGAAACATGGTTAACTTTAAAAAAACCCTTGGTATTTTCAAGCTATATAAGGATTTCAAAGTTGATACACCTCTAACTGAATACCACTTTTAAAATGTCACTTCTGAAAGCAAAGTAGTTGTTTTGGTGTTTGGTTGCTGCCGTGGGAAACCTAGGTTCATGCGCATGGATCAAGGGTGCACGTGAGATGTGCTTGGGCTCAGGAACGGGAGTCGCTGCTGGAACATTTTAATATCTCCTTTGTCAGGCTGAAAAGCAGAATCAATAGGGAGGAGAAAATACAACAGAGAAGTGGAAAATCTATTGTAAAACATCTCATTGTCCCTGCTGTATTTAAGTGCAGTGGGGGAATTGGGCTTTGGCTGAACTATCTTTGCAGAAGATTGAGTAGTAACCTGAACAGCCTGCAATGGTTGATTAAAATAGTTGAACAAATACAACTATTTAAGAAGTTTTAGGCTGATAAAGGTACAAAACAGGGAAAGGAAATAAAATAAAAATTTGTGGCCAAATGACTGTAGAAAATTGTAAGTGCTGATTTGTCAAAAGTAGGTGAATAATTCTTAATAAGAAAATACATCAATGGAAATAATCTCTCTTTTTGCAATGACAGACTGACTTCCAGGTTTATCAGTTTCTTCTGACAAGTGATTCAGAAAAAATTGTTCACAGAATATCTTCAAGAATGTGCAACAGCTGTGCTTGAAAGACGTTTTTCTACCACTAGTACTTAAAGATGGGACCTGATACTCTGACTGCATTGATATTTGTGATCAAATTTCCACTGGCTTTAGTGGTGCAAAGTACTAGAACCTACGTAGGCCCCAAGGGCAAACTGCAGGAGGTGACTGCCCAGATTTTTGGACCATCCACGTGGCCCTGAGGTACTCATCAGAGTCACACCAAGGTCCTGCTGGCTGAACTAACTTCAGGCTTTGTGAGCTGGGTTTCAGGTGCACACCACCATTTGCAATGAGAAATATGTCGATTACACAACATATGATTCCAGCCCTGTTGTTTAGTCCTTTTGTAATCTGTCTCTCTGTTTTTGCAAGAGAGGTCAGAATGAAAATGTTCGTGGTAGATTATTAAAAATGGCTATTACACTGAAAAACTCTGGAGAACCACTGGTAACATGTAGTCTACAGATTACTTGTCTTAAATTTTATTCTCTGAGCACCCATCACTGAGAGAAATGTGATTTCAAAAAGAAAACAAACTCTCTTGATGTAACAAAACAAACTCCCCTGATGTAACGTCAGACAAGTAAAAATTTCACAGTCAGCCATTACTGATGCTGGAGTCAAAGTTGTCAATGAGTTCTACATTGTCATTTTTAATCTTCTCCTCAACATGACCGGTGAATTTTACCTCCTGAAAAAGGCTGATTTTGTCCTGACATTTTATGGTAAACTTATGAGAGAATAAATAAAGGGCAGTTCAATCTCCTTTAAAAAAAAAACAAACCAACAAACCCTTCTTTATCAAATAATGTTTCCCTGAGTTGAGATAGAGAAAGATACAAAGGATTTTATCCTCATACTTTTGAAATTCCTTTTTTATTCAGACCTGAAGGATTTTCTCTGTATCTCTTATCAGATAAGGAGATTACCAAAATCCCATCTAGAGAGTCTGAGCCATCTGTACCACCAGCAGAGGTTCTGTAACATCTCTGTATCTGGAGGTGGTCACCTTTAAACTAAATAACATGAAAAATACCTGTTAACCATAACATCAGAATGATTTTGGAGCCCTTCTTTGCTGGTGTGCTTCTCCCAGGGTGCTGAGGCCAGAGTGTTTGACTATGATTTTGAGTTCAATTTTCATTTCTCTGTGCTTTATGCTTTACTATGCACAGTTCATGAATTTTCTATGCTCCAGGGTAACTTTATAACTTTTTTTTTTTTTTTTTTTTTTTTTTTTTTTTTTTTTTTTAACCTTTGGTGGTTTTCTTTTTTTTCTTAATTTTTAATTTTTTTCCTCATTTTAGTGTGCAACTGTAACTTCATCTATATCCCACTAGAGATTAGCCACCTTTCTATCTAGTGGTGCTCCTTCCTCTTTCCTGAATTTAGGTGAACATTTTGTTAGAGGAATTCTTCAATCACTGAAAGTATTGTTTGTAGAGACTGATGTCCCCAGAGCTAAATACAGATTTCCACTGATGTAAAGTAATCAAAGCTCTTAAAAAGCCTATGGTTTTGAGACACCAAAACTGTAAGCACAGTCATGCTCTGCAGAGTTTCCAAAATGTAAGACTTTTATTCTAAAACTTTATATCTGTTCAGCTGGAGTGCAGTCTGACTTTTCTTGAGTGGAATCTGACACGACTTAACTGGAGATTCCTGTGGTGCTCTATTTTCACTCTTGGGGGCACATTTACTAATGCTGCTTATTTTACAAATCACTTGGGCATGGGCTTAGGAAGTGAAAATGAATGTGTGAGCTCCAGGACATAAAGGTGACCATGGTCTTTTGGAAACAAAGTTTTATCTTTCATTTTGCAGAATGAGCATTAATGGAAATACCTTCTTCGCTCCCAGACCGTCATCAGCTGAGTGAGAGGTCATTTATTGTGGTTAAGAGCTATCCTGATATGTAGACATGATGTGAAAGTTTGCTCTTTGGTATTGGGAGGTAAATGGCGTAAAGGAACAAGATTTTTGACCATGAACTGTTTAAATGAAGCCGGAAGACTGTAAAGAAATTGTCAGTGAAAGGCTTTCCAATATTTTTCTGTGAATTTATCTAACAAAATTAGTATTTCTGGAAGAATGACATGAAGCAATACGTTCCTTGGCATTCAACCATAGCAGCTTATATTTGTCATTCTCACCTTTCCCACCTCGTCCCTTTGGTCATGCTAAACTATAGTATAATGTCTTTCCCATCCATGGACTATTCCTAAATTGATATGCTAATATTGTGCTCAGAACAAAACCCCAAAATGCTCCAAATCGAAAAAAAAAAAAAAAAAAGTAATCAAAAAGCTATAGAGTGAACAACAACAACAACAACAACACATTCAGTGAAGTACTGAAGACAAAGGAAGAAAGATTTGACACATTGCCATGCCAGATGAGCTTAGGATTTCCACCTACAATTTATTTAATTATCAGTGCCAGCTTCACAAAATGCTGCCATCAGAAATTGAATAGATTGCAGGTGTGTTGAACTGAGTAGGTTTAAAATGTTGTGACTGCCTTAATGGCTACATATCCTGTAAAATGCATTCATTTTCAAGAGTGTGATTATGGTTTGCTTTTTATGTGCCATTATGTCTAATTTGTTTTATGCTCCAACAGAGAAATTTATTTTCCTCTTTCCAATTTATATGACAAACACAGAAGAATAATCAACTGAAAAATATATTTATTTAATATGATCATACTCAGCTTCATTGTACAAGTACATATTACTCCTGAACAACATTAGCAACAAATAAATATTTTAAACATATGCAGTTCTCTATTATCTAAAGACATGTTTTTTAAAACAAGTTAGTCTTGTAATTAAAGAAGTGAAAATCATAGTTTTTAAGAAACATAAAATAAGGGCACTTTGGATAACTCTCAGGAATAGATCTGTTTCTCTGTGTAGGCTTAGGATTTTTGTTAAAAACACACAAAAGCCCCTATCTGAGCATTTCTGTAATAACTCTCAGCACCATAATGTTTCCTATAACTCTGAAAGAGATTTTTCAAGTAGCTTTTAAAACTCATAAAATGATAAGAATTATTAATAAAATTATTTTTGCGGAATAAATGTTTTAAATTTTCATAAAATGATGATATAGATGGTTAAATAATGAAAAAGTCTTTATTGTTTTCTAGTTCAAAAGGCTGCCACAATTTAAAAGCGGAGTCAATGAATCCATGCAAAATTTTAGTAATTGTGGTTCGAAACTCAAACTTTTGTCTTTTTCTTTTTTGGGGTTGCTGAATGTGCTCTTTTTTAATCTTTTTATTATGATAGTAGAATAGCAACAATACAGTGATTAGTCTCAGATAATGACAGAATTACTGATGACCTTTGTGAATGTAATTTCTTTTGAAGATGCTACATTTGAAAAGCTGCTTTATTCTGCCTTTTAAAACCTCCAAAATTAATTATTTAGTATTTAATATTGCTACAAGCTAATCTCAGGGAATGCAGAAATGCCTCTCTAAATGCCTTTAGTAGAAAAGATTTCCACAGTTTTCCACTTTTTCAAATGTCTGCTCCTGGACTGTGAAAGGAAGAAACAAGTCATCAGGGAAAGGAACAAAGCAATATCCATATTAAGAAGTGTTTTGAGTACAGTGGAAAAAATAGAGGTCAAAAGAGAAATAAGACCAAAATTCATCTTCGATATGGTAATTTTAAAACAAAGAGACTTTGCATTTCTGCTCATAGAACACACGATGGTATACCAAGATGCCCTTCCATTTGGAGCCAGTTATGTTTTAATAGCTGTTTCAAGGATCTAGATGAGAGGATTGAGTGCATCCTCAATTGGTTTGCAGAGGAGAAAGTTTGGTCAGAATGTTGATCTGCTCGAGGGCAGGAAGGCTCTGCAGAGGGATCTGGACAGGCTGGATCAATGGGCCAAGGCCAAAGGTGTGAGGTTCAATAAGGTCAAGTGTCTGATCCTACCATGGAGTCACAACAACCCTGTGCAGAGCTACAGGCTGGAGTAGAGTGCCTGCAAAGCTGCCCAGTGGAGAATGACCTGAGGGTGCCGGTAACAGTACATGAACATGAGTCAGGAGTCTGCCCATGTGGTGAAAAAGACCAAGAGCATTCTTGCCCGTATCAGCAATAGTGTGCCCAGCTGGACCAGGGCAGTGGTTTTCCCCTTGTATTTGGCACTGAAGAGACAGAACCTTGAGTTCTGTGTCCAGTTATGGGCTCTTCACAGCAAGAAACATATTTAGGTGCTGGAATAAGTGCAGAGAAGGCAAAGGAGCTGGTGGAGGGTGCAGAGAATAGGTAATATGGAGAGCAACTATGGAGTTGGGATTGCTTTGCCCAGAGAAAAGGAGACTCAAGGATGGTCTTATCACTCTACAAGTGCCAGAAAGGTGGCTGTAATCAGGGTTGTAATGAGGGTTGGTGTCTTCTCCCAGGCAACCAGTGACAGGGGGAGAGGATATGGACTCAAGCTGCACTAGGGGTGTTTTAGTTTGGATATTAGAAAAAATTTCTTCCTTAAAAGCATGGTCAAGCATCAGAACAGGATATCTTGGGAATCGTTGGAACTGCCGTCATTGGAACGATGGAACTGCCAGGGAACTGCCATCCCTGGAAGCATTCAAAATAAATAAAGCGTGGCACCTAGTGGACTTGGCAGTGTGGCACCTGATGATCTTAGATGTCTTTTCCAATCTTAATTGATGCACAAGTCTATGATTCTAAGATGGCACTCATCTTGCATGAATAGAAGTACTGGGGTTTTTTAAAAAACAAGTGAGTAGGCTTGTGATGCTCTTCAAGCTTTTTCAGTGGCCACTGGAACTGACACGAGACAGAAAAATAGGAAGAAACTGTTGGAAGGGCAAACAGGAGAAACAACATCTACATAAACAAGTAAACAATCTACAGGAAGGAAATGGCTTTCAAGTCCACCTGATGTAAACTGTTCTCAGATTATTCCTCACTTAATATATAAAATATCAACATTAAATTTAGAGAGATGGCAATAACTTCTTCCTTGAGGATGGAGATTTGCGATTGATTCAGATAAAGGTGCAGTTATTTATTCACAGTGGGCACTATGATATTAGTTTCAGGCCCATCATCCCAGCATCTTCCATACACCATGGATAGGATACAAACCTATTTTGTTTGTACAGGATACAAATCATAGTTCATTTAAACTCATATTATCCTTCTACACCTCTATTTATAAGCAAAACACCTAATTTTGCATTCAAAACCAATAAGTTAACATTCCACTTAAAATACAGAAATGCATAGTACTACATTTGTTTTTAATGAAGTAAATTATTCTTCCTAGGTCTTTAATCTTGTCATATTTCATGCCGTTGTTATTTTTTTTCCTTTATCAGAAGTCACTCAGTCACCTTGGTCCTGCCAATTAGGCAGTTCAGGAGTGACACATGCTACATATGTATGTTTACCATGAACAATCTTTCTTTTTGCGCAGATGGCCTGCCCAAAAACCCCTTGAGCAAAAAGCTTAAGCAGAAATAGCACATGTCATTCAATATAACCAGGTGGCATCTTTACCTCCTCCACACTTCTCTAGGAGTTATGTTTATGGGAGAATCAAGCCACGAGTCACCTCTGTGCATGTCTGCTCATCTTGTCCTGGAGCTGCTTTACCCCAGCTGCTTTACCCCAGCTGCTTTACTCCCAGCTCTATGTGGGAGGGTTTTCACTGTAGTCTCCCCATATCATTAGGAGAAAAATAGAAACAGTTGCCTTCCTCAAGTTGTTCCCACATCTGTGGACACCCCTCAGGTTCTATCAGTTTTTTAAGTAATTCCCAGGATGTTATTCATTTTACAAAATCTCTTTTTTTTTTTTTTTTTTTTTTTTTTGTATGGTGACTGGGTCAGCACACTATATTTGTGTACCCAGAATACAGTCAGCACTATACAGTTTTCTTATCCATGCTTTACTGTCCTTTGTTGAAGAAGTGACAGTGAAGGTGTCTTAAGCCTCTGCCAGGCTCTGTAAAGCAAAGCAGGTCAACTGTGCAAAAAAACCCATTTCACTCATGCCTAAATAAAGAAATCTTCTTTTTTGTTTCTGTTGCCTAATTACTCTGCTTGATCCTAATGACATGTATAGACTCCAGTCTTTCATCTGTGAAGGGAAATGGAATTACGCCATCTCCATCAGTGGGCGAAGAGCCAACGGCTTCCACATATCTGACTTGTCTCCATGGGGGAATGTCAAGAAAGAAAATGGGAAAAAGCCCAAAGAAGATGGGTGTACAGGATGTCATCTATGACTAGAAATACCTGTTTGATTTTTCCATTCCTCAATAGAAGTAACCTTTCACTCAATTTAATGTATTTTGATATCTTGTGGAGATACACCAATAGAACTAAACAGCATTTAAATATTTTTATAATGTCTTTTCTTGCCCAAGATTGCAGTACATTCAAAATTAGACACTACTGTGAATTTCTTCTCATTAGATTACTTTTTATTTTTTCAAAAAGAGATTGTAACATTCCTATTAAACTATTATTCTAACTAACAGATAAAAAAATACTAATATTGTGATATTCCTTGAATGCCAGAACAAAATTCTGAAGGGATTTTTTTTTAGCCTGAAATTAAAACATCTTGTATTATCTTTAGAAAATCTGAACCTTTTTGTTACCAATTAGAGATAACAATAAGAAATGGCTGGAGGGAGGGAGTTCCCCTCTAAATCAAAAGAATGCATTATTTGTACTCTGTGAGAAACTAGAATGGGAACAAATATAGGCTTTAAAGTCCTTGGACTCTAGTGAGAACTTACAAAGGTCACATATGAATATATTCAGAATATATTTCTATACTATTAATGAAATTCCATTTTCCTAACATATTTAGTCCGTTCTGTGAGGGTAGCTGTTGCAGTGTCTCTCACAGAGAGCGAAGCCTCTGTCTGCCCAGGCTAGCCCGACACAGCAGACAAACAGGGGACACTCCTCAGGATCAGCAGAACTTGAGGGGCGGCCAAGGGATCCCTTCCCTTGATGCTGGAGAAGCTTGTGACACTGGCAGAGGAAGGAGTCAGGCTCAGTCAGAGGGCGAAATCCAAGACCTTTATTACAGTCCCCAGGGGAGCTCCTCCAGCTGAGCCTCTGTAACAGGGAAGGACCTCAACTTATAAACAGGGGAGGTACTGCAGGAGGGAGCCAACAAGGGAAAAGACGGGAAGGGGTAAGGTAAGATGGACTGTCCAGGGATTCAATGGGAGAGTGGTGTGTGTGTGGGGGGGGGAAATTCCCCTGTTCCTGTCCTATCACCCGATGCCCTTCCATGAGCTTTCTAGAAGTAGGGGAGGGCAATTGAATGTCAGGGTTCAGGGGAGGAGACTGAGAATAATTCATTGGGATTGACAGGAAAAGGGGAAGGGATCACCTGGGGAAACAACATTCTTTAAAACTGGAGAGGGGGAAAGGAACAAACCATTACAACATAACTTGACAGAACACAACAGGTAGCCATAGGACTTCCAACATGTACCAGAAATCAATAGAAAACAATTCAGTTAAATGGGACATAAATAAGACTGGCTTTTAAATGTACATATAAGGCGGCATATTAATTTAGCAGGGTGACACATCAATGGATTTAAATCAGGGTACAAGTACAAAGTACACTCAGAAATGAGTAGGAATTCTGATATACAGTTGACTTACATGAAACATGATTGCCATTACTGGTCTGTGTAATATGCTCACAGGAAGACATTCACATTGTTTTAGCAAAGCCAGAGACAAACAGCTATGCACTGGGTTGGTACATTCAGCAGACAATAACCAGTTGATTCTTTCAGCAGGTACAAATGGCTGATGTGCTCAGCCAACAAAATTCCATTAAGAAACTGAAACAAAGTAATACTTTCATTCCAAAGTACTGAAGGAACTAGTGGATGTTATAATGGCCCACTGCACTCAGCACTGATAAGGTCACACCTTGAGTCCTGTGTCAAGTTCTGGGCCCTTCACTACAGGAAAGACATTGAAGAGCTGGAGTACATCCAGAGAAGTGTGAAAGAGAGTGAAGGGTCCAGGGAATAAATCCTATGAGGAGCAGCTGAGGGACCTGAGGTTGTTTAGCTTGGAGAAAAGGTGGCTTGAGGGTGACCTAAACATTCTCTACAACTACCTGGAAGGAGGCTGTAGCCAGGTGAGGGTCAGTCCCTTCTCCCAGGGAAGCAGTAACAGGGGGAGAGGATATAACCTCAAGCTGTGCCAGAAGAAGTGCAGGTTGGAGAGCGGGAAGAATATCTTAAATGAAAGGGATGCCAGGCATTGTAACAGGATGCCTGTGGATGTAGTAGAGTGTCCTGGAGTGACTATAATGCCTCTATATCCCCGATTGTCTGTTCTGTGCGAGCTCTATGTTGTGTTCTGTACCTTTAAGGCTGGTTCTAAGAATGATGCAGGAAAAAAAAAGAAGCACGCAGTTTGCTTTAAAAACAGTGTTCACTCCTCCACATTTTTTCTTGCTCGCTTCTCTCAGGACTGTGTTTGTCGGATGCACAGACAGCAGCCAGAAAGAGGGGGTTTTTTTCCTTTTAGTTAGTTTAGGTAGCTGAGACAAAGAAGCTTCCTGGACTGGTTTTTTGTTGTTTTTTGTTTTTTTTTTTTTTTTTTTTTTTTTTTTTTTTTTTTTTTTTTTTTTTTCCTTTTATTTTTTGGATTGTTCAAATCTGCTCTGGACTGAAAACCCAAAGAAGGATTGGGATCTGGCACTCATGGCCCACTGGGGCCTGGACCTTGGCATTTTCCAGGACCAAAGGGACTGGGACTGATAAGAGACTGAGAGAGCTGAGCTAACTCCTGCAAGGACTTCCTCAGTTTTGTCATGTCTCTTCAGAACAGAGAGAGGTTTTATTATTTCATAATTTTTTTCATTCCCCATGCTTGTGGGCATTTTGTTTGTTAAATAAATAGTTTCTTCCACTTTCCTCTGAGGAAATTTTCTTTCCTGGACCTGCTGGTGGTGGGGCCGTTTGGGTCTGCTCCCCAGAGGAACCTCATTGGGAGGTTTCCTCCCAAATTTGCCCTAGACCGGGAGATGGACTCACACTTCCAACCCTGGAAGTGTTGAAAAGGTGACTGGATGTGGCACTTAATGCTACAGTTTATGTGCTAGTGATAGGTCAGAGTTTGACTTAATGATCTTTGCTCTTTTCCAGTCTTAATGATTCTAGGATTTTATCACACCTCTTAATCATCTACTGAAGTTCTTGGGAGTCTGGGAAGGTCCCTGCTAACTGTGAGCTATCAAAATTATTGCAATCCACAAAATGATCAAAAAACTACAGACCTGTGAGTCTAACCTCAGATCCTGAAAAATTACTGAGAAGTTATACTGGATATTATTGAAAGGTATTTAAAGAACAGTGCAATTATCAGACACGGTCAACTCACATTCAGAAAGGTAAAGTCCTAGTAACTAAAATCTGATATTTTGCGATAAGGTCACCCTTGTGGATGAAGGGAAGGCAGTGGATGTAGGGTGTTTTTTTATTTTGGTAAAGATTTTGATGCACAACATCCTTCTGAACAAGTTATTCACTTGTGGAATGATCAGGTTCATGATGCTGGGTGAAGACCTGGCTGAAGGGCAGTATTCAAATGTTTGTAGTGAATGGAACTACTTGGCTGGTGACCAGCCAACAGCAATGATCCTCATAGCTTGATTCTAGGACAAGTTCTGTTCAATATATTTGTTAACAGTGTAGGTGAAGAATTTGAAAGTGCCATTTGCTAATGGTTGCTATTGACACCAAACTGGCAGGTGCTCTTGACTCTCTTGAGGATTGGGAGGCCTTGCACAGGGATGTAGGTAATTTGAAGCATTGGACAGTAATTAATGGTGTGAAATTTAGCAAGTCCAAGTGCCTTATTATGCACCTGTGTAACTAAGGAGACAGGTACAAACTGGGAGAGGAGCGGCTGGAGATCACCCCTGCAGAACGGGATCTGAGGTTACTGGTCAGCAGCACTGTGAGCCAGCAGTGTGCCTGGGCAGCCAAAGGAGAAAACTGCATCCTGGGGCCATCAAACACACCACAGCCAGGTGGTCAAAAGACGTGGTGGTCCTGCTGTGTATGGTATTTGTGCCACTTCAGCTTGCGAGCTGTGTGCAGTGCTGACTCCACAAAATAAGAACATGAAGGGCCCTGAATGTGTTCAGAGGAGTGGCTGGTGAAAGGGCTGGAAGAGGTGGAGAGGGAGCTGCTGAGATCTCTCGATGTTCCAGTGATGACATGTGGGAGTGGTTCAAAGCTTCACCAGGAGTGGTTAAAACAGGACATTAGGAACCATTTTTTTACAGAAGGGGTGAACAAACCCTGGAACAGGGTTCCTGGAGAGGCGGTTGTGGTGGTTTAGCATGAATGTGAAAAGTTTTTTTTAAAAAAGGAAGTTCTAGCATGGATTATGATTGACAGCTTGGCTGACGAATGGGAGTGTTTTTACGCCTCTGGAAACAGAGCCTTAAACCACAAGTTCTGGTGACTTTTTCCCTCTCTCCTTTTCCAGCCACCAGAAAGGTAACATCATCTCATGAGTCGCTGGGCTGGGCTGGGCTTCCCGGGGCCCTATCTGTGGGACAGTGGGTGAGGCTGGCTGTGTCCCCTCTGTCCCCTCCCAGCTCCTCCGATGGGGAGAGGAGGAGGAGGACTGCAGACCAGCACTCTGGCCCTGCGCCAGGACCACAGTGGCCGTGCTCTGGGCCTTGGTTGCCAGAGCCCCTGGTCTGAAGGAGGAGAGACTTTTTTAAAACTTTTCTCCAGAGCTCCTGGGAGCTGATCCAAGTTTGAGCTGCTTTAAATCTGACCAGGGGTGGAGGAGGTTTCATCCACCAGCGTTCCTGAGCCTGCGCTCGGTCTCTCTTCCCCTTCCTCCCCCATCACCTGTGGCCTTGACGTTCCGAGAGTCCACTGGAGAGGAAAAACCTCTGGGCAAAGACTTTAACCCTTTTCTCTCCTCCATGGAAGACTAAGGGATTTGAAATGTAGAGAGACAGCACTGAGACAAAGTCAGCGAAAGAACTAAGAAAGACTATTGGAAGATGGAGTGGAGGAAGTGGACATTTCTAACCGGACTTCTATGGATATGAATTATCGGGAAATGGACTGTTTCTGCAATATCCTTATGCTGCTTGGGGGAATGCAAGTTCTAGCCAAAGGGTTGTGTGTATTGATATACGTGGGTTTTAATTAAGAATTTTGATTAGAATATTTCCCTGCCTCCTTGGAAAGAATAAGGAGGTCTCTATTTCTTTTGAGATAGAAGTGAATTTAGAGATGGAAGAGAATCTCTGTTTTGCACTAGAAAAGCATTCTTAAAATGATACCCCAAACATGTGGAAGCCCATAAACAGCTTGGAAAAGTGTTATATGGGTGAGACGGCACAGAATCTGCAAAAAATTCCGGGCGATTGCAGATCTGTGAAAGCCACCAGACCTTTTTCTTGTGGCGTGTTCTCCATAACCCTAGAGAGTCTCCTCTCCCAAGGTGATGTAGGATCGTGTTTAGATAGTGGTGACTGGCTGAAAATCATAGTTTTCTCTCTGTGGGGAGTGGGAAAGTAAACAGTTTGAAGGGGGGGATGGGGAGGGAAGGTGTTTGGATGTCTCAGAATGCCTCATTTTTTTCTCTTTTTCTTTAGTGTATATTAATAAAATTTATCTGCTTTTACTTTTAAGTTGTGCCTGTTTTACCTTTTTGTCCCAAAGTCCTATCTCCTACCTGATAAACGAAATTTGGCAAATGCTAAACCAAAACAGCGGTCTTTTCAGAATTTATAACACTTGGACAATGCCTTTAATAACAAGATTTAACCTGGTCAGTCCTGAATTGGTCAGGCAATTGGACTAGATGATTTTTGTAGGTCTCTCCCAGCTGAAGGACTCCTCTCCTCTCCTCTCCTCTCCTCTCCTCTCCTCTCCTCTCCTCTCCTCTCCTCTCCTCTCCTCTCCTCTCCTCTCCTCTCCTCTCCTCTCCTCTCCTCTCCTCTCCTCTCCTCTCCTCTCCTCTCCTCTCCTCTCCTCTCCTCTCCTCTCCTCTCCTCTCCTCTCCTCTCCTCTCCTCTCCTCTCCTCTCCTCTCCTCTCCTCTCCTCTCCTCTCCTCTCCTCTCCTCTCCTCTCCTCTCCTCTCCTCTCCTCTCCTCTCCTCGCCTCGCCTCGCCTCTCCTCTCCTCTCCTCGCCTCGCCTCGCCTCGCCTCGCCTCGCCTCGCCTCGCCTCGCCTCGCCTCGCCTCGCCTCGCCTCGCCTCGCCTCGCCTCGCCTCGCCTCGCCTCGCCTCGCCTCGCCTCCCCTCCCCTCCCCTCCCCTCCCCTCCCCTCCCCTCCCCTCCCCTCCCCTCCCCTCCCCTCCCCTCCCCTCCCCAACAGCTCTCACAGAAACAGCTCTCAATAAAGCACTGAACCAGTAAAATTTTTAACCATTTTAAACCATTTTAAACTTTTTAACCATTTTGAACCATTTTAAAATTTTAGCAAGTCACTCTTTTTGATACTACAAGAAGAAAGTCTGAGAGCAATTTTAGAAAAAGCAGTTTTTCTTTTTTCTCTAAATAAAATTAAGAAATTAAATTCATAGAGTTGCATCCCTGTCAATTGACTGTGAAGTGATAGTTAATGTTGCTCATGATTAATCTTCCATAAAAACTGTAATTGCAATGTTGCTCATCAATAAAATATATTTTTTGCACTCCCCAGTGATAGAAGTAGTAATTTACTGTCTATTTTTTGTGATAGGGGACTTCAGTATCAGGAGCACTTACAATGCATATCACAGCTGCATCTCTGAAATTTACCCAGGGGAGTAAGTGAATCATCATAACTGCTGGTTGTCCAACAGCTGCCAGGCATTTCTTGCCATAGACTTCTACAATTTCACCAATATCATGAGCTCCTGACAGAGTAGAGAGCTTGAAGTAAGTTGATTTTCTGACAGACTTTCATTCTTCCGTGGATGATGTCCTAAAACCACATTCCCTGTATCAAATATTTTAGAACATAACACAGAAAGCAGAATTTAGGAAGCTGACTCTGCTAATTTAAAGATCAATACATTTTTGTTTGAAGCCAGATTTACACAGAAACAGGGACTTTAGCCTTGACTTGTTATTCATGTCTGCTTCAGGAAGAGGCTAATTAAAGATAAGACTGTAAGTTTGTTTTATATAAGCATATATACTGTCTGTTTAGCTTGATGGAAAGCTCCAAGAGCTAAGCAAGCAAGATTTTATTCAGATAGAAGAAAGAATCTGATTTTCTAAATTGAAAAACCTCTTATATAACCAATACAGCTTTTTATAAATAGATTTTGTGGAGGCAATTAAAACTAATTAATTAATGGAATTAGTATATATATCAGATGAGAATAATTTCAAGTGATTCTGAGAACATTGTGTTGTTCACAAAGACATATGCACGCTGCTGACTGCAGTATGTTAAAAATCCAAGCATATATGACTCATCCTTAGCATTAAACACTAAACACTAAAACTGTTTTTTGGACTGCAATGTGAAATCAACAAAACCAAAAAACAGTAGTATTTTTCTCTAAACTTCATAAAACATAAATTACACAAGAACGATTCTAGTGCAAGAAGACTTGGTGGTCCCTCCTCCAGAGTTATAGATCAAAGAACCTTAGAATTTTAAAATAATGATGTTTTCATAGCAATTTAAAATTTTTCATAATGTTCTTTTGAAGAAAAAAAAATACCTTCTAGGCAAAGGTGACATTTTAACCTGGTTTATTTTCTGTTTGTCATATGGGCAGCCAGCATCTCTGGACAAAATACTGATTGTCTGTGAAGCCAATTGTGGGGCTATCACTGCCTTTTACAGCACCAGGATTTTGATCATCTTTCTCAGTTTTGTGTTTATAAAATGAATAGTACACCACCATTATTAGAGCTGCTGGCATATCTGATCCTGACAAGACCAACTTGTAAATGCATTTGCAAAAATTTCTAAAATCTGCATCTTTAGGCCTGCAATATTCTGAAAGGTCTTGTGACTTTCCCAGCCACTTATCATATGGTCTGTGAAACTCAAATGCATTTAAGACAATTTCAGTTCATGTAGAAACTATTTTCTTGACACCCAATTTCAGTGTTCTAATAAAAAATATGTACCTTAAAAAAGGAGTGTAGTGTTTTTATAACAGCATAAGGTTGAATAAAACAAGATGAGTAATCACCAAATCATAACAAATCACACTGTAATTGAAACAGATCTGAAAATAGCTAAAACAACATATGTATGTATACAGTGTGTACCCAGTAATTTCCTCAAGAAAAAGAGAAAATGTCCTTTTCTAAACTCCTTTAAAATGGAATAATTGGACAGAATGAAAAACTGGGCCTCATATCCAGGTAAAAATGATACCTGCAGTGCATACTATTATTAATCCAAGTTTTAAAATAATGTATTTTTTCAAGTAGTTTTAAGTGAGCTCTTCCAACGATGTTTCACACTTCTGTTGTTGTTGGAAGAAAAGAATAAAATTGAAAGAAGAGAAGGTTTTAGACTCATAAGAACAGTGAAAGAAGGGGAAAAATAAACACTTAGAATCAGAAATTAGGCCCTCAGAAATGGTTTAAAAATAGTACAAGCATTTTTCTAAAATTATTCAAATGAGATAGATACCACTATATCGATAAAATAATTTAAAGGAGTAGTAGATATTTCACTGGTTGACTGGAATCCCCAAATTACTATCTGATTACTATTAAGTCTGGTTTAAAGCAAACAGTTATCTGTAAAGTTTAACTTTATTTTGGTGGTCTATATCTACATGGGTTTTATTTTCTGTCCTAATTTTTAGCCTTGTTTTTCTGCCAAAAAATACTTTTTCATCCTACTTCTTTTAACCAGGAAGAAAAAGGAATCATCATAAAAAACTGTATGTGCTATAAAAGGCAGATATTGAAAGTTCAGCAGTTTTTTGCTTCTTAGATCCCTTGGGGTCAACTTTCTTTTTCTTGATACTGATATGTAATAGTGTATATAAAGATATAAACAAGAGAATTCAATGTAAATGCTCCCATACTAAGTGGGATTGGATGACTATTGGGAAACATTCCTAATACATTTTCAGTCTGGGAAAAAAAAAATCTAACTGAAAGTGATATATAAAGGGGAGAATATTTAGGTTGCTCTGTAGCTGAAGTAAAAGATGAAGAGAATATCAGCATTGCAGTTCCTCACTGTTGCCTAGTTACTTTCTTAGCAGAGTTTTATATGTAAATAAGTAGTGGGAGTTTAAGGATGTTTAAAATACATTTCTCATTTAAAAATTTAATGTTGTCTTTGGTGATCTCACAATATCTGAGTTTCCCAGTTTGGCAAGTCTGGAAAAATCAGGCTTCTCTCTTCTATTAGGTAATCATGTAGTCCAATTATCTAATACCTGCTCTCTGGCTCACCACAGTTTAATAGCATACAGTTAAAGCAGTAAAACTTTTGAGTTTCTTTCTTACTTTTTCTTTTCTTTTTTTCCCATGAAATTGGATAGAGACACTTCAAGTAAAATATTTGTATTCTCTGCTATAAAATAAGTAAATCCAGTGAATAATGGCACTTAACTCTTCTGACATTTCTCTTCTACTTTCAAATTCTATAAGCTAGTATCAGCACCCTCATAATAAAAAGGTGCGTGAAATAGCTTGGAAAAGTCTAAGTTATCCTGAAAGTCCTCAGAATTTCTGCATTTGAATCCAATGCTCTAGTGCATATCACACAGAGTTGCTTATTCCTTAATAATTAGCCTCAACGCCTCTCTGCTGTTTTTATAATGAAGCTGTTGCATACAGAAAACCCAGAAGACATCTATTTGACTCTAAAGTACTCTTGGGGAACAAGCCTGAATAAAGAAAAGCGAATCACAAAGCAGACTGAGAAAAACAGTAGAGTTAAGATATTCTCAAGAAACTAAAAACTTAAGTGGAACAGGTGTGTTTGTGATTCAAAGTATCTTAGTTCTTGTCTCTCTAGAGACTTTTTTGTGTTTGAAAGACCTTGTGGACTTGCTTTCCTGAATGCTGAGACTGTGCAGCAGCTGCTACCCTTGGACAACATCCCTGGGAGGATAGTAAGCTCAGGAAGGCATGGAAGCACTGATTACATGCTTGGTGGGTGCTGAAGAAGGCTGATGAAAAGGTGACACCAGCGGTGTGCAGCACTTGAAGTTTAACAGCTACCAGTGCAGGAGGGTGAAAGAAAGCCCAAGTGCTTCAGTGCCAACTCTGCTTCAGTTCACAGAACTCACAGAAGAGCACCCTTCAGAGGTCAGGCAATGAAGACAAAGAGGAATGACTCAAGGGCTGGATAAGGCAGTAGACCTTTTCTAGATGCCTTGACTCTTGCCTGATCGAAGGTACTCATCAATCATGGCACGTTACACTGAACAGCTTGTGAAATGGGACTGAGACAGCAGCAAATATTTTCCAGAAGGACAGTAATAAAGACTTGCCAAGGAAAAATGAAAGAAAAGGCGGGAGATTTGGGGTTGGGAGCAGCTCCACGTGGAGAACTTAGGCACCTGGTACAACCTGTGGAAGACCACACATAGGTGCCTGGCTTCCATGTGATACAGAGAGCAGTAACAGAGGGGTGGGTCTAAAGAGGAGAATCCCTGGATGCACTGCTGAAAGGTGGAAATGCAGTGAGACTGGAAACAGTTTTAGTACATAGTTAAACACATAGGGAGAGGATGTGCCATGAGCTAAAAAAGTTTGTGTTAGTAATTTTTGCTCTTCTCAACCTACAGTAAATTCATTCCTCAATTCACTTGCTTTTTCATTTGTGGTGCAAATCAAGACATTCTGCCCCCTCCAGTTCAAGGAAGCAACAAATAGCTGTGATCTTGCCTTACAGCATGGGTCTCAGTCCCAACTATGAGAAATGAGGCAGTAGCAGGGCGAATGAGCAGAAGCTGCTCGTTCTCAGACTTAAATGACACTTGGGACTCAGGTGCATACATTTAGAATTACAGGTGCATACAATTAGCAGTAATTGCTTGATGATTACAGGTGATGTGTTCTGCTGACACCTCACCTGCTTCACATTCTCTTAGCCTTCCTGCTCAAAAGATGTTTTTTCTAAATTCACTAAATTCACAAAACTCCCTATAAGCCTCATAAGCGCTAAGTATGACAATGTCTCCCCTTCATACAACACTCTTGGAGACTACACTGAAGAATTGTGGCTAAGTATATCTATGTATATATACATAATCACATTATTAATGTGCTACAAATGTTCTGCTTCCGAGTGGCAGAATTTAGTGTAGATTATGCTAAATATAAGTTTCCCACTGTGTGATGGTGAATGAAGGAAAGTAATGGAGCTCATAATTCCATGCAATATAGGTATCCTTAGATACTGCTGACACAAATGGCTGTTGGGATAATACGAAAAGGAAGATATGGAGCTCAACATTGACTTAAATTGTGGCTGAAATACCAGCAGTGTATCTAACAAATTGGTCTGCCATTTCTATATTGGTGGAGCCAGAACTATCCTCATAGTCATATGGCCAAATCCAATTAAATCCTCATGATTAACTTGCTGCTTGTAGAAGATGAGAAACTGTCAATATAAAAAATGTGTGTGCTTCTCTTTGCCACATGGCACAAGTCCCAGTGGCACAGTCCTGACAGAATTGCCTATCAAACAGGAGGGAGAGGGGCTCTCAGTGAAACACCTCTGAGGAGCTGGAAGCAAATTTTACACCTGCCCTCCCTATAACTCTGTATGTGCCACATTCTTTCAAAATAGTAATAATTTATGATGCAGTTTCTAAAGCTATTAATTTATAGCCTAACATCGTCAATCCTGATTCTGGTCGGTATATTCCCACTTCAGGCTGGTCTAAAATCTGGAAGACTTTTAAATTTATTTGTTGATTTTTCTGGAGTAGCAATATAGTTTCTGTTCTAGTTCAAATATGGATACTAGTGAATTAGACAAGTAGGAGAGAATGGAATTACTGGCTGTGAGCTGGACTAAAAGAGGTCACTTCTTTGATTAGTTAGAGTGAGAAAGAAAATGTATAATTTAAAATTTATAAGGTCATTTACACTATAAATTCACTTTCTTTGGCATATTGAGAGGAAAACAAACCAGCAGATTCTTATTTTAATGGAGATGGGAGTTTGACAGACATAATAAATCACTAGAGATATCCTAAAAGTTCTTCGCTCACTTTGGAGAGCAGATAACAACTCTTCTGAAGTAGTCCTTGCCTTTGGAAAGGCACAAATTATGTCATTCTACTTAAGAATAAATTCCAGTTCTTCAACTCTTTGATCTCAGATATCTCAGTATATTTTATGGCTTATCATCTGTGAAGTGGGGATAACTGGTGTCAAAGGGATGGTGTTAACTGCATCTTAGTTTTTTCTGCAGCCTACTCAGGTCTCAGGTCTTTATGCTGGAACCATGACAAGGCAAAAACTTTGACTCTTAACACAGCACCGAAGACTCCTAACAATATCCTTGTGCTTACCAAAAAAGAAACTCTTGAGAAGAGCCCAAGTCTCATGATAGTATTGAATCCTCTCAAAACAGATATTAAATATTTCCTTCAATAATTTCCTTAATGCAAGTCAGATAAGCTTTTTCCCATGAGCCATGCTGTTTGGGAGTACTTTCAAATTACAGAAAACAACTTATTTTGTGGTTCAGGAAGATTGAAGCTGGAAGCTTGATCCTTATGTGTCAGTGGCTTTAGGTTGATTCATACCAGTTAAGGAATTACACAGGGTGAGATCAAGTTTTTCCCATTCCTCTTCCTTGTTTTTATAGAATATGTAGCATAGCCTACTGTGAGGGAGCTGAACTGGCAGGATGCCTAGTAGCAGCAACTAGAGCCAGCAAACCTCAGCTTTCATGCAAACTTTTAACTCTTGACCATATGAGAAGGAGTCTTCCCCTTCCTAGCTATCTTGAATGCCTGTTCAACAGTGTTGAATTGTTCTTTAGTGTAATTAGCTCTGAACTAGGACAAGATGAAGGATTAAAGAAGAAAGTAGAAACGCATCAGGGTATAAAATAATTTGAGTTGATATAAGTATAGAAGAATTTTTATCTACCTTGTGTTTGACCTTTGATATACCTAATGTACCTGATGCCTGTATTTAATCACTAAGAAGTCACCCAGGCTTCCTGCATGGTATAGCCCCACACACAGGCCTATACATTAATCCAGCACAGAGCTTGTACAAAACAGAAACTTGTGAACCCTGTGCTGTAACCTGGGACAACATTCATACAGATGTTCTTTGACAGAAATAGCTAGGAATGTCTACTTTTCTTCAAGGTAAAAAAAATGGCTGCGGAAGTGTAAGGGCTCTGAAAAACCTTGAGGGAGCTTTTTGATTCTGCATTTTGCTGAGCAATAAAAGGCCAGTACTTAGATGTCGATTAGATTCTGCTGCACACCATGCCAGTTCACAGTGCTGTCAGATGAACAGATCATCAAAGTGCAGGTTTCAGTGATGGATGCTTTTAGTTTTTCTTCCTTGATGTGATGATAGATTTGTATCTGTACTGAGAGGCATTGGTAGACATATGTCTTTAGTGTTATGTATGCTGTTAGTGTTGCAATAAAATGAATAGGTGCTGACCTGAGGTCTACATGACTGAACAGAGCATGAGATGGCACAGGACACGAGATGAAAAATTGCTGGCTGTGATGATAACAGTCAGAAGCTGACAGAAGTTACCCAGAGTGCTGTGAGATGGCTAGATTTTACAGATGGTTAAGGGGAACTGTGTGACTGCTGAATTTCAGAGAGGTAACTGAGGGAACCTTGCAGGGGGTTAAAGTTTTCAGGGCAGCAGTGCCAAATCATGTCAAATTGAGCTAGGTAATGCTGTAAGATGTACCAAATTCAGGTATGGAGACAGCAGAACTATGACCAAAAGGTAAAAAAAAAAAAAAAAAAAAAAAAAAAAAATAATTCTGCACAGGCTCTTTATTTGGAAGGGATTTTGGAGATCAAAGAGAGGTACAACGAGATGGAAAGGAAGATCAAGAAACGGAAAGAAATAATAGCAAGTGGAAATGTGGCAGTTGGGGCTGTCTCGATATTCCCCTCAAGTAGTCATCTGCTTTGTCACAGCAGAATAAATAGGAGCAGCAAACCAAAGCCACTGTGTTGAATCCAGCACAGAGGTCCCAGCTCACTGGTGGCAGAGTGATGAAGACAAGGCTGGCTGCTCCTCTGGAGAACTACTGGAGGGACCAGCTGAGCATCCTGACATAAGGCCCTGCAGCATCCTTTGTAAATGAGGGAATAATGAAATGACACAACCAAGAAAAAGAAGGATTTTGAAGGGGACAGTACGGAAGAGAGATTAATGACTGAAAAGAAATAAGTGAAGATATTGAAGGGGATTAAAATTAAAAAAAAAATGTGTGTGAATTAAAGAAATCACAGTGATTCTGTATATACATATATGCACACAGTTTAAAACTCATCTGCCACTGACCAAATTTCAGAGAAGGGAATATGATTTGTCCTGCCTTCTGGAAGTCACATCTTTTGAAATGTCTTTCAGTGGTTGTTTGATTTGATTCCCCTGCTGATGTTGTCTCTTAGCAGCTTGCTTTTAGTACTGACTGCTGCATAGCAATCATAGCTGTTATTAGCTGTTACATGCATAAATAAAGTATGATGGATGAATTAATTGAAGAGTCGTAAACAGTGTACTGTCTTAAGGGGGTTTTAAATGTTTGCTGACCTTTGCTGCAGTCAGACATATATCATATATATAGATACATGTAATTGCAAATACTGATACTTTCTTGCTTTATTTTTAATGAAGTAAAGGCTTACAGTATGTCTAAGAGAAAACGTTCCTTTTTTCTTGTGAATGAAATATTTACTTATGTTTCCTGTTTTTTTCTGCTTATTTTCCTGTTAGATATATTTAACTATAGATTAAACTTTTTACTTTATTTACTTTCATTTAGATATTCATAACTGGAATATTCGTATACAGTCTATTTTTCTCTCCTAAGGTATCAACAAAATCACACCTGCTTGTGTGGCTTTGTAGCATCAGAAAACAATAGATGATTTTCAGATTGGTCCAGCTGATAAAAAAACAAAGGCTCTTTGAACTGGAAATTGCACACTCTACTCTGAATACAGCCAAAAGGATGAAGTGAGTGAATTTTCCTGGCACTTTTTCTGAAAGGCCTCTCTTCTGTTAATTAGAGTATTATGTTTACATTTCCATCTGTCTTTACATAAGAACCTGAGTAATTGTTGCATACAGAGAGAGGCCCAAGAGAAGAAGAACTGTATAACAGCTTTTAAAGAGGCAAGAATGAGTTTGGGACACAATCTTTAGCAAGCAACACAAGAATCAGCAATAGAAATTACTGTATGCTGGTTCAAGACATCCAGGAAAAAAATCATTCTAAAATTCAGTTTTACAGATAAGACACATCTTCATTGGAGAGAGAAAACCCACAGGCCAGCACAACTCAAAACACAAAAAATTCGTATTTTCTACAGTAAGCAGAGATTTTACAGAGCATCTTTTCCCATCTCTTATATGTTCAAGCTAGGTAATACATGTGAACATGTGATACCAATGTCAACCTTCTATTGAAAATACTCATCTGAATATTTTCCTTCATTTGTCAGAAACTCGCTTTTTTTTTTTTTTTTTTTTTTTTTTTTTTTTTTTTTTTTTTTTGAGGTCTACTCCTCTCTAGCAAATATGATTGAAATTCACAGTGAGTGTGAAGAAAGGTGAAAGAAAGGGTGAAACTGGAATGAGGTACTTGATCAAATAAGTCTCATTTACTTTGGAAAGTAGGTTTTATGATGATTTTATTAACTGTGATAATAATTGGTAGAAAGCTGCTTGAACATGGCCGCACGTATGCTGCTCTAAAGTATCTCAGAGCACTACTGAAAAATATTCTAGTACTGCATATAATGCCACTTGCTTTTTGTGCTCTAGCCCACCTATCTAAATTTCAGGGGCTGACTGCTCTGGTTTCATTTCTGTGATTCTCTGAGGGGTTATGAGGAAAATCATTGAAGCTAGAGCTTTGTCCCTTATTTGCTCTGAAACTTACTTATCTATGCAGAAGAAAAATTACACTAGCCTGCTTATTTCATCATTTCTTCGTATTTCTTCAATGACATTCTTTCATTTTAGAGCTTATTTCTCAGGCTGTGCAGATTGAGAATTACAGCATTCCGAGAACTGTGTGGATAAAAAACTTCTCTACATGTCCATACCTGGCATCTGAGATTGCAGCATAAAGAAAATGAGGATAAAATTGCAAAGGATTTCTGGTCTTGAAAATTTAATTCAGGCATTGGAGGCTGTTTGAGATCTTCTTAATAAGAGGCCATTTATTCCACTGTTGGACTACATTCCATGGAGAAAAAGTTTTGTTTTAGGAACAGACTCTTCTTTACGTAACATTAAGCAGTAAGGACACTAAATGAATTTTTCTCTTAGACAGAAATGTTAGCAAAAAGTTGTGCAGGATCCTGCTTCAGAAGGTCAGTCTGTATTCATTGCATGCACTCCCTTTCACTCCTTGAAACCAGTGAGCTCCTAGCAACACGAGCTCTGAGGCTGTATTATAAAGATTACTGCCCTCTTCATCTGTGAGCTTCTTGTTCAGCAAAACTCTCAGTGGACATTCAATGAAATAAATCTTATATTTTATGTCTGTGGTTCCTAGCTGAAATCGCTCTCTCTCTTTCATTTATTTATATATATATATATTTATTTATTTATTTATTTTTCCTGTAAGCATAGAGAGGTAGAAAAAAAGCACAAGCACCTCTTCCTAATTAAGCCGGGTTCATTCATTCCTCCCAAAGTCTTCCTTTTTTGTCTAAGCGTACTGCTGAGTTCTCACATAGGGACAAAATGAGGTCAGTTTTCTCCACCAGGCCTTGAATATCCTACCCTGTGCACAAGAGGTTTTACAATCCATTACCATTTTACTCATTTAGTCAACATTGCTTGGAAAAATGAGTATCAGGCACTAATACCAGCTTGGAGCACACAGACAGCAGAGCAAAATATTACTAAACGAATAATGTTTTGCATGTTACTGTTTAGGGAGATGCTGCAAAAAGCATATAGCTCTGGGGTGCTCCACGCATTCTGTTAGAGGCTGGAGTAATTTTTCCAAATTGCTACTGGGGATATGGTGTGGGTAGATCTAATCTTCACAAATGCATTAATTTTTTCATGGCAATAGGTCAGGTGGTCCAACTTACTTGGAGTAGCTTTACTTTTTTTTTTTGTTTTGTTTTGTTTGTTTGTTTGTTTGTTTGTTTTTCACACCAGGGTTCATCTCACAAGGCAGCAGAAGTCTTCTTTATATTTTCTCCTTATAAACGATTTTATATGAAGAAAGTCATCTGCACCTGAGAGCTTAATCTGCATTTTTGGTGATACTGCACTTGTCAGAGCTAACCCACCAATGATGCTGAGGGAAATGTCCTAAATTCAATGATTCAAAAAAAGGTGAAGCCTTTTTTTGTTCAAACAGTGGATTATGGTGGTACTTTTTCCAGTAAGACAACTATTTTATAATGAAATTACTATCATGGGTCCTTGTAGGTGAAAGGAGAAGGCATAGATTATGCCTTGCTGTAATGAATTTGTAATCTGAGACCCTGACCCAAAGCTCATTAAAACCCAAAGCAAAACCCACACCTCTCAAAAGGAAGCAGGATTGCCTCACTAGCAGAGGAGCAAACAAGTTTTTTCTTGAACAATCTCTTTAATTAGAAAAATCTAAATTGAGAATTGCCAAATCTGTACAGTATTTGATGAATACATTTTAACAAGATAGTAAAATGAAAATAATAATTTTAAACCAACAGAAATCAATGAGCTGCCCTTTTCTCCCCCTCTCATTTTATTTCTCTTTAAAATAGCCCCCCATTATTTTATTTCAAATTTCTCAATTTGTGATCTTGTTATGAATTCAGCTGTCTGAATACAGTTAGATCAAAGTTTTGTTTTAACTTTGAGGTAAACATTCCTTATTAGCTTGTTGAAAGTAAATTTTAGCAATTTTCCCCCTTGGTTAAAAATAAAAATTACTTATTTTCTTGTATCTAGTCAAAGTTAGAAGAGATAATACTGGGAGTTACTTCCCTGTCATGGACAACTGAATTTTAGACTGTAATAAACAAAAATGAGGCACAACAAGAAAGAAAATATCCTTGCAAAGAACTGCAGTTGTGTCTGAAAGGTATGAACACACAGGACATATTTAGCAAATCCTAAAATTCAGATTTGACTGGCTGCTACTGACTGCAGCACAGTAATACAATGGTGAAAACTTCCTAAAACCTTAAACAATAAGCCAGATATTTTTTAACCAAAATGAAATTTCAGAATGTCTTCAGGTTTTATGTTTATGGTCAGATTTTGAAAATAATAGGAGAGCTTGATGAACAGCAAAATTATTAAATATAATATGCATACAAAGCCTGTTCTGCCATCTTTCAGTTCTCACAAGATTTTTGGATACCTTTTATTCACTGGATACATGTGTACACAATCCAAATCACTCTCACTGTGAGACTTATGTTAATAAGCACTTTGTGAAATTGAACTTGAACAGAGAAATAATGTAGTTCATAAAGAACTCATCCGCGTACCGGTCTTGTTATTAAGCAAAACAATCAGTTTAATTTTTTTTAATTTACGAAACCATTTTGGGATAATTAGAAAATTGAGCATTGCCTACCACACTGCCATATGTACATTTTAAGATAATTAGATATTCATTATCCAGGATTCCCAGGAAGAGGAATAGCTAGTTTTGAAATATAGCTAGTTTTGAAACTCAAAATCCCCATATTGCATTTTCATTACTTTTTCTAACCGCTTGACTTTTTCCATCTCTCCTCCTGGTTCTTTTCTACCCTAGCACTATTTTGGATGTGTGGGGCAATTTATGTTTGTTGTTTGAATGCAGGCTATATGAAATAGATGCAAAGACACTGGGAGTATCTTCCAGACTTTGAGCTGTTTCAGAGAACAAGGAACTGAGTTGTGGGAGTTCTCTGTATTCTGCTTAATGATGTTATTTTAGTGTCTAGATTTAGTGTCTAGATTTAGATTCTAAATGTAAAGAAAAAGGCGATTTAAAGCAAAACACTGTACAAAAAGAAATAAAAATTCCATGATAAAGAAATCAAATAAAAACTGCCACAAAATTCAACTACCACAATTATCTGATTTTGGAGGTTGTACATCACAATAAACTACACTTACAAAATACTGCAGTTCTGCTAAAGTTAGTGTAGTCACTGATCTACATTAGATGAAGAGCTCAGGGTGTGTAAAACTTCATTTTCTAATACTATAGGAAGCCTTATGCTTTTCCTTTTGCTGAGTGTTTTTATTTTTCATCTTTTTCTTCAATCCGCCCTGGGAATTCAGCCAGTGACAATTTGTTCTCCCTAGATTTGCCACTCGTTTGCCGGTACTAAGTTTACTACCCAGAGCTGCATGGTGGAATAATGGAAGAAAACCATGGGTTTACTGAACATATACACACCTCCCTGCTATGTGTTCCACCTGCCACCTCCGTCTGTGCAGACAGCTGAGTGGATTACTGCTTCTTCAGTCTGACCCTTTCTGCCTCATGCAGGCAGATTGAGCCAAGATGCAAAAGGAGATGAAAAGCACAAAAGAAGAAAGCAAAACTGTGCTCTGCCAAGATGTTTACATGGGAAGTGCACTCTCTAGAAGTAAAATTCCACATCTTGTGTACTGCCACCAGCAAGTCATTATGGGAGACAGATGTTGCCTGGACTGGATACATCTGGCTGTCCCTGTTATCCAAAAGAAAATGGGGGAAGTTCATGTTGTCTGTTCCCAGTTCTTCTCCTCTGCTCCCAGTTCAGAGGATGTGCAGGAAACTGCTGGAGGATTTGAAGTACGAGCTTTTATGGCACCTCCATCCAACTGAACTGCCAACAGGTTTGAGTTGTGACTGCATCCCAGAAGATTTTGTAAACTTAGTGCTGTCGTCACTTGAAAGTTGTGACTGCATCCCAGAAGATTTTGTAAACTTAGTGCTGTCGTCACTTGAAAGTTAGTCTGTCAGATTTACTGAAAAGTGTGTCTTCTCTCTCAGCAGAAACATGGTGTTTTGCATATGTTTCTGTCCTAACCTTTAATATCTTTACCTCATAACAGAATTTCTTATTGTGTTATCTAAAAAGCTTCCTTTTATCAGGAATAAATTATTTTTACAACAGGAAAGCACTGATGAACTATTTAACTACTTAATTGAGAACTCCTTGAAAAAGGTTGCAGATTTCTCTTATCCAAAATATTCTATTCTGAAGCAATTTGGCACTAAGCTGTGTTTTACTGCAGTGCTGCACTGTCCTGTTGAAAGCTGTGGTCAGATAATCAGGTAGTTATTCTGATGTGCTGACATTTTGCAGGTCCCAAATTTCCTGTATGAATTGTGCCTCCTCTGGAGTCTGTAAGTTCTCCTCTGGACAATGCGCAGAATGCAAAATGGGAAGCAGAAGATTGTGGTTTAGAGTGATTAACATGGTCAAACAAAAATGCAGGTCTCATCAGACACTGTGACATGATAGCCATAGGGATCTTAGTACTGAGCTGACCTGACACAAAAGATTTAGTATCACTTTAAAAATAAAAATGTTCTGCCCTTTCTGTAGTCTTTTTCTTTGTTTGTTTTCCTTAAAAGAGTTTGAAATGCACGTTCATTTTTACAGGATCTTAAAAAGTGATGAAGTATTGGTAAGTATATAAGAGAACTGAATAAGCTGAATACTATTCTTTTAATAGTATCTGCCTTTCTTAGTTGTTTATATAGAGCTATTAGCTCTTTGAGAGCAGCTGTTTCATTATTATTTGTCTAAGGAACAAAATGTGGTGAAATTGTAAAAACAAAATTCCATTCAAATTGTTGACAAACACACAGACACACAGGTCCTGGGGGTTGTGAGGTTTGCCAGCTCCTGTAACATCCACAAAAGTTTGGATCTAAACTGCCTCTGGAGAGATCCTATCTGGTTCTGATAATATCAGCCAAAAGTGAAACTCTCCTTAAGATTCTAGGATTAAAAAGTGAAAGATAACAACAGAGGAAAAGAGTGTCACCTTGATGGCAAACAAAAAACAACATTTCCTGTTTGGAAAGAGAACAGGAAAACAAAAGATTACTTTAGTACTGTGTTTACTATGGTGACAAAGTCCCCACAAGAACTCCACTGTTACTTTAACTTGCTAATGTATACTTTCAATAAAGTCTTTTGAGTCAAAAAATAACTCATTTAAAGAGAAAAAAAAAACCCCAAAACAAACTTACTTTTACTTTATGTGCTTTTACTTTACTATCTCTGTTTAAATGTATATTTTGACTGTACCACTGGTAAAGAGCACCAATATAACATTCCCATTAGAGGGAATTGTGGAAAAACATTGGAGTCTTTTTAGTGTGTAGGAGATGGGAATAAGAGGAGAATAGGGGTAAAATCATGATCCTCTACCATTTTTAAAATAAGTTATATTCTTCAGGTGCCAAAATAAGCGAACTTCACAAAAATAAAAATGTGCTGTGGATCAGATTTTGACTTAGAATGTGGCATGAAAACAGATTAAAATGGAATATACACTGAAAATCTAGGCCCTGGTATCAAGTATTAGATGTCTTAGCATTCACCTGAAGTCTGCATTTGTAAATCACGGCAAAAGTTTTATAAAGAATGACAATAATTACACTAAATACAGATTGACTATTTAGTCAGTCTAGAAAACTAATTCAGAGAGGGCACATAATTGTCTCGCGTACCTCCTTCGTTAATGTTGGTTATTTGTGATTTACTGGCTACTTGAGCAATATAGGATTTGAAAAAGCCTTACTAGTCCTTGAACCTCCAAACTTTAAAAGCCTAGTATAAGACAATGAGTGATAGCTTACAAAAAAACCCCCAAAACCAAACTGCAGACAAAAATACAAAAACAAAGGTGTGGTAACACATGCTGAAATGGTCAGCAGTGCTTTCTGCTTATTAACTAGTTTACCATTGTCAAAGTTCTGTTGAATAAACTGAAGGAGTCTTCAGGAAAAAAAGAGGTGGTTCTGCATATTCTGTTGGGGAATTCTAGTTTGGCACACAAGCAGTGTCTGAGTTTATGTATGAAATGATCTACATAAGCACTGTATGTGAGCAACCCTTTGTTGTGTATAGATTTCCTACCAAAATTCCTGTTCTCCAATACATATTTTTATACCCTAATTCCTTCAATCCTGTTCCCTACCTGATTGACTGCTAGAGGCTCTGTGGAAGATTCTGCCTACTAAAGAGAGAAGAAAATTAGTGTAAGACAAGCAATGTTTGCTTGCTGACTTCAAAATATGACCTCTGTGGTGAAAACTCCAGACAGACATTATTAGTGGTTGGAAGGCAATTATTTACAGCTGAAATGTGACTGAGGTACTCAGAAGACTTCAAAGTTGGTGCTTCCCTGGGCCCTGTGATATAAAAATCCTCAGTACTCAGAAGGAGATTCAAAAATATGCAAGAACAAATCCCAGGCAGAAGAAATATCCAAAGAGCTTTATCAATTTCCACAAATTGCAAGCATGCTCACTGTCATGTGCTAATACGATTAAGTGTGCCAATGGTGAAACTCTTCAGATCTTCAGAAGAGGTACTGGAGCTGAAACAGCAAGGACAAAATTCAGCACTGTCACCCAGAAAGTGAGACAAAAGCAGTTTTCAGAGAACCTCTTGCAGTCACTGAAGTCACTTTTGTGCTATGAGTCAGTCACAAGTGAGATATGAGTCAGCCACTGTGAGGAGACAGCTGAGGAGAGACACAGTGTAGTGGACATTTCAACAACCTGCTTGTGATTTGCAGCCTTGGTTTAACTACCTGCCATCTTACTGTGGCACTGTTTTGTTAACCGCAAATGTTATCCTGTATTGATTGGCCCAATACGCAGAGAAATTTCAAACACCTTAACTGGGGGCCTTGACTGTGTGTTCATAAAGAATCCTGCAAAGCAGCAGCAGGCTCTTGAGTTTTGCTGTGGGCTGAGTCCTGCCTTGGTTGTACCTCCCAAGGGGCACCTTTGGACATTACAGTCATTCCTCAGAGTTTCAGCAGATGAATTCCCAGCCTTCCCTCACCCTCCGTGCTGCTTTGCCCCTGGGGAGCATGAAGGTAGTGGGCCCTGCATGAATGAGACACAGGCTAGCCATGATGTGGATGTTTCTGAAAGGCTTTCTTGACGGTTGAACTCCTTGAGGGTGCATATCTGTCTGCTCCTAATCCTTAGCCATTTCAGATTTCTATGTAATGATTTGTTTTTCAGTTTTGGTTTGGTTTGATTTGTTTTGCTTTTGTTTCCATTTATTCTCCCCCAGATGATGCATTAGCATCAGGGCTTTTTTTTCTCTTTTTGCCTTTTCTCTCTCTCTTTCATTCAGACCCTCACCTGATTCTCTGTCACATATTTTATCTAATTTTCTTAAAAAATGGCATCCCAAAATATTCATGGAGTGTGCAAGTGCCAGTTTCTTAGATCAGTGGTAGCTTCACCGACTGTGAACAAAAGGACTAATGTGTCTCATCAACACAGTTCATGATTCAGTTTCACTGTGTAGAACCAACCTCTGTCTAGTTGCAATGCAGGAGCTTCATAACTTTATTGGTAGATAACAAAGGTCTGTCTCAAAGAAAAGCTACAGAAACACGAATAATTGTGAGGGAGTGGAAAGAATAAAATAAGCCCTGATGCTGTGTCCTCAGCCCATCAAAGTGATCAGCAGAACTTTTCCTGCCCAAGATCTGCACTCAAGGAAGAAAGTGTTAAGACTGACTGACACAAGTTGTCAGACTGATAAGTTGACTGTATTGGCAAGTTTTGCTAATTCCATGAGTACCTGATACATCCACCTGCATCAGAAACCCAGCCTTCCAGGCAAAACTTCCCTAAATATTTGGAAATGTAAACATGACTCTTCTGACTATGGGATTTAGTTATCTGTATATTTAGGTATGCTCATTAAGACATACCTAGAAACAGCAGAAATAAATTTTACAGCCCAAACTAAGCAAATGACAGTGGACTCAAAAAACAAGAGTGTGAACAGCTGTGACACGAAAATTTTCAAATGCTACTGTTTTTAATAACCTAAAATAATTAAAAGAAAAAAAAAAGGAATCAAAATTTTATTCATTAACCACATTATATTTGATTAGTTGACCATTTCTATAAATTGGGAAGTCGCTTTGGTTGATCACTTGAACCTGGTGAACTGTTATTTTCAGAAATTGAGAATTTACTTATTTTACTAAAAAGAAACTTACCCTAAACTTTAATTTGGTTTTCCAGAAATTAAAAAACTATGCATGGAAATCCAACCCCCGTGTTTAATATGCAGATTTTTTTAAAATTAATTAATTAATTTATTTATTTATTTTTAATTTTTTTTTATTTTTCACCCAGCTCAATCTGGCTGGCCAAATATTCTGAAAGACCATGTGAATGTTAAAATTAAACCATTAATATGCAATACCCAGAGGTTGCTTTTCATGCAGGACATTTCTGTGCTGATGAATGTTTGTGGTGGTGTATTTTGCTCATGTTTCTGTATGATTTGTTCGATAAGATTTTACATAATGGTTCGTTCTGTAACCCCCTATGTTTCCCCCTGTATGGTTTACCCCATGTTCGGTTTTATGTCAATCATTGGTTTCATTGATTATATAACCTCCTGGTCCTGTCTGTCACTCTGGGGCCTCTCCCTGTGTCCAGAGATTTCCAGGGAAGGCGTCGAGTGATTGGGCAGGATCCAGACTTTCCCCTCCTATTGTGTTTTGTATGGTTGCTGCACCTGTCTATTATGTTAAGAGCCACACCCTCACTGTACCCCATTGGTCCCTGTCTGAACCCTCCCCTGTGTCACACCCCCTGTTAAAAGTCACAGCACAGAGGGGCTCTTGGTCTCTCTGAGGCTGGTGTCCCGAGGTGAGGACTCCACGTCCGGAGCCTCCAATAAACTCGATTGGATACAGCACTGGAGAGTCCCTCCTTTCATTTCCTTTGCCATAGCCACGCTGCACTCCCGACAAGCCAAGAACCACTGTGTTGCTGTGGTGCCAGGGCTGGCCGGACAGGCGACACAGGCACCGCTGCAATTAATATGCAATACCCAGAGATTGCTTTTCATGCAGGACATTTCTGTGCTGATGAATGTTAACATTATGTATGGATTATTTTGCTTCTTATGGCTTTCATATAACCAAACATCCTACTTCTATTTAGTCTTTCCTTCAAATCATAACTTGTTTAATCTTGTGAAATAAAGAAAAAAGTTAAACATAAAGAGAAATATCTGCTGGGTTCACATGGCTGCAATGATACAACTTAGTGATTTTTTTAAATTAAAATTTTTCATATTTAATACTTAAGCAAGATTTGTTATTGTGCATCTTTAAATGGATTGTAGATCCTTCCATAGCTACATAACTATGATTTTGTCTTCTAAACAGTTAAAAAAATTGAGTTCCTTAATTTAAACAGCTTTTTCTTTCTTTTGGTCTTTAGTCTAATGTTTGGATTTTTGAGTAGGCTTCTTCTTAAAAAACCTTATGACTGCATGTACTACACCAGAACATATCTTAGCGAAACTATAAAGGCACATAATATCATCATATAAGCATATAATTTAGTTGGTCTCTGTTTGGGTGCAGACAGTCAGGAACACACTAGGGAGAAATTTGTTAGTGAAAGGTGAAAGTATTTAATCTTCATGAAGAGATGTGCAATAACTTAACCAACCCATCTCTCGTGCAAGAAGCAGCAAGGAATTCTCTCATGCAGAAATCCCTTCCAAATTTGCTTTGGAGACTGCCTAGTGCCTCATGGCTCTCTGGAAACCTTGTTAGAATTCCAACTACTCAAAAAACAAGTTAATTGAATCTGAAGTCAGTTAAGTCTTCTAGTGGCCGATCCCAAATGGGAAATAATGAGATTTTCTGAAATTAGAAGATGAAGCTGTCTGTTCTTTGGAACTGCAGGCTCAGTATTCACTTAAAGATTCACCTCATCTACAAAACACTGTGTCATCAGGAGCACATGCTGTATTTTCCCTGAAAAGGAGGCAGGAAAGAGGAACAGGAGTTTAAAGAAAACACAGGGAAAATTACTTTCTGCCTTTTAAAGCCCTTTAATGTACTGAGAGAGTCTTTTTTCTCTAATGATTCAGTACACACAAGAGAAAAAATTACCTGAAGACAAGGCCTGGCTTCTGTGACACTAGTGAGACTTTTGCCATTGATTTCACTGGCACTAGAATCTTGCCTTGATGAGCAACCACTTTTACTTTCTTTTTATTTTATTCTTAGAAACATTATTTCATGAAAGAAAATTTAGAAATTATTTAGACAATGGAGCTGTAGATTTCCGTCTGAAATGCTTCAGAGTGCAATCATGGATAGGGTAGAAAATTCCACTGTCAGAAATGTTTCACGAAATTCCTTCTATTAACTTCCTTTTGCTATAGTCAATAAGTGTCACACTACCATCTTAAATCAACCAGCAGATGTTACGCAGAATTGTCTTCAAGAGAAGCAGTCAATATCTTTCACCCCTAGGGGTGTTCTTGCTTTTATGGAGACTTGGTATTTCAGGTACCTAAATAATATATCTTTATTTAAAATTTAAGCGGCTAACAGTGATTTTACAAAGCACAATCTTAGTACAGCTTTACTGAGTTACCTTTTTACAATTGGATTTTTTTGGGACACAACTAGATGAATTATCCAAAAGGCTTATGTGTAAAAGGAAATTATTCTCAAAATTGTATCAATAATACCATGGCAAAAATTCTTCATTCTTCATGATAAATAGTCTCTAAAATTGTCATATAAGTTTCAACCACTTCACTTTTTCATATATGAATATATATTAAAACCTTATCTGTCCAAAAGACATGATTAATCCAGGTACTGACATTCAGATCCTTTCAAAAAAGGTGAATGGGATTTGAATGCAATGGAGACTCGAGCTTTTCTCTCTACAATCAATCTGCTAAGGAAAGCCTTTGTGAGAGTTTCAAATAGTACCATTATACATTGCAAATGCCAAGTTTCAATTTCACAGGTTAACCCTGTCACACACAGCTGTGACTTCGTGTCTGTGTCTTCTGACATGTGTCCTGTGTCCTGTACACATGCACCATGATGAACCTTATTGCATTAAAAGGACGATTTTCAAAATGGTTTGACAATTTAAGGTGTCCAGGGGCTTTTGGAGCACAGGCTTCCATAGAAATCATGACCCTCTAAATGAGGTATTCAGATCTGACACAGAAAATTTGAAACATATGAGCATAAAACTCTACTACTGAAGCAAAGGAGCTGCATTTTTATCTTGCACAGGGTCTGAAATCAGAGGCTAAGGGATGCCACTAGGGCATAGGTGAGACTTCGCCTGTACAAAATCGCTTTCAGACTCCTTTGCAAATGGAGAAATTTGTACTTTCATCAGAGTGCCTGGAGAATGCAGTTTATGCACTTTAATTATTTGAGGAGTTGTTCAGAAGAAGCTGAGGTTTTGACAAAGCTGCACATAAATGCTTGATACTCACATAATGAGGAATATGTTCTACAGTTTTAGCTTCAATTCCATGATTATGCTATTTTGTATCTTATCAGTCAAGAGGATGAAGACTATTCTGTCAATTATCCATGATTACTGGAGTTTTCTGCCTGTCTCTTTGTCATGGTTTAACACTGGCCCAATGCCAGGCACCCACAAAAGTTGCCCTCTCACCCTGCCCTGCTACAGCTGAGCAGAGGAGAGGGAAAAAAAAATTAACAAAGAGTTTTTGAGTTGAGATAAGGACTGGGAGAAAACACTCCAAGGCCAAACAGGCTCATCTTAAAGTTGCAAAGTGAGTTTTTTACTAACAGAGTCAGAGAAGGATAATGAGAAGTAAAATAAGCCCTTAAAATTACTTTTAAGCCCTTGAAACAACTTCTTCCCCCAGCCCCTCCCTCCTTTTCACCGACAGCACAAGGAGACCCTGTGGTAGGGGTTTGGTCAGTTCATCACCTGAGGTTTTCTTCTGCTGCACAGGGAGAGGAGTCCTTCCCTTCCTATGGTGAAACCATAGGGTCCCTTTTTCCAGGAGACAGTTCTCTGTGTACTCCTCCAGCATGGCTCCAATCTCATGAGCAGCAGTCCTCCCAAAACTGCTGCAACATGAGTCCCTCCCATGGGTGAACAGTCCTCCCAAAACTGCTGCAGTGTGGGTCACCCGTCACAGGGTGCAGTCCTCCAAGGACAGGCTGCTCCAACCTGGGAGCAGGGCCCTTCTCTCCACTGGGTCTCCCACAGGGTCACAGCCTCCTCCAGGCATCCACCTGTCCCACGCGCTGTGGGTGGATCTCTGCATCCTCCGTGGATCCCCATGGGCTGCAGGGGCACAGCTGCCTCACCATGGGCTGCACCATGGGCTGCAGGAGAATCTCAGCTCCAGCACCTGGAGCACCTCCTGTTCTTCCTTCTCCACTGACCTTGGTGTCTCCATGTTTCCCTCACATGGTCTCATCTCCTTCTCTTCTCTGGCTTGAGGAAAAAACTGTGTTCCACTTTGTTTTGATTTTCTCCTAAAATTTTTTTTCAGAAACATTACCAGCATCTCTAATTGACCCAGCCTTGGCCAGTGGCATATCCATCTTCAGAGCCATCAGGGATTGGTTCTGCTGGACATGGTGGAAGCTTTCAGCAACTTTTCATAGAAGCCCCCTCTGTGGTCCCCCAATACCAGAAACCAGCCTGTGCAAAACCAGTACACTTTTTCTCTCAGTAATTTAGGTTCAAGTTTTCTGAGTAAGAGATAATGCCTCAGTCTTGCTTCTGAGATGGAAGGGATAAGATATTTAAAGTTTATCTTGACCCTTCAGGTATTATAGTAATCCACTCTAATCCATCCTTGAGGGTTCTGATTGCTTCATTCCTTTTGTAACAAGATAAGTGATACTATATTATATACTATATATATATATATATATATATACACAAATACTTAAGATAAGTGATACTATGTTATTATAGAAAGCAATTCTAACTTTTTCTCTGTTACCAAAAGTCAAAGAACACTAGACAAAGAGGGTAAAAAAGACAGAAATATTAGACATTTTCTATGCACAGGTTTGCATTCCCTTTGGAGACTGGATAATCTTCCTGTGGTTCTCCTCTACCAACGTTATAACAGCTAATTAATGTACCCATAAAGTCTTCTGCACTTGGTGTTTGAGCAATAATGAAAAATCAAAAGGAGAGAACAGAACAAATATGTAGCATGGGTAATGAACTAACCCTGTTCTTTTAATTCCCTCTTGAGATATTTATATTTAGAAAGAAGTAGATTAGTGCAGTCATGTGATAGCTATTAAAATAATACACAAACAAACTACAAAAAACAGAAAAAGAAACCTCAAATCCAAATGATGAAGAAATTTGGAGTGGTAGGAGCAGGAATTAAGACGTAGTCATTGTCTTTTCATCACTCAACCTTTGACTGTGCCATGTAGGCTGGGGAAAGAATTGCCATTTAAGAGGATATTTGAAACAGAAAAGAGGAAAAAATTTCAATATAAAATATATATGCAAATTAATAAGTATTGATGACTTGAGAGGAATGTGCTATTGTTTTCTGAAAGACATGAGTAAAAGAAAATTGTTCTATCAAGGTCATGGAGTTAGTAAGGGATTGAAACAGATGAGACCTCAGCATGAATTTTCATGCTGAGTGTGAATATTAAATATGACAGAAGTCCTACAATTCAAGGTGGAATTGTTTTTCAAAAAGACAGTGTCATCAGTGACTGCACAAAGATTTCTCTTTGTTCACATTGTGCACTGGAAATGGTAGGAAAGATCAATGTTTGGATGTGGACCAGCATTTCTAAAATTGGGAAAAGCTCCAGGTTCTCCCAAATCAATGTTGATGCAGAAGCATTTAGAGGTCTTACCTCCAGAGACACTTGGTATGCAGAGGCAAGTGACTGCAAGAAGCATTAGAGAAAATCTTCCTTCACTTACATGATGTGAAGGGTGGGATGCTGGTGTTTGTCGTAGACCACAGAAAAATCCTTACACTTACCTGCTCCAACATATTTTTTACTTCTTTCCTTGGTTAGGCATTTAGACTAAAATATTTACAGTATAAACTGTCACATGTTTTTAGGCCTGTGTGCATACACTGATGTTAAGTATTACCTATGTTTCAATTAGTTTGTTAGAACTGAGAATGAAATAATGTGTGCACACAGGGGACAGTTTTATATGCTTTGCAGACAACAGCATCTCAGTGACACGTAGGAGACTTTTCACAACCCTGAGATGGTACTGAACTAGCAGGGCTACTGCATATGGTCGGTGAAAAAGTGGATTCAAGGAAGGATTTATAGATTCCATTGACATGGACTTCTCTCTGTCTAGATTATAAATTATATTAGTGCTGGAGTAATGGTAATATATCAGGTGTTCAATGTCATCATGGACATTTCAGATAAAAAGAAGGGAAAATAGAAAGTATATTAATTCCCAGAGGAAGGGCAATAATGCTGTGGAGAACTGGTGCTGTGAGCACATTAATGTATCCATTTGACATGTTCCCAGCCAGCTGGTTTTCTGTGTATCAATGCCACTGCACATGTGAATGCAGCACACACAGTGACATGTTTGTGACAGCCTCTCCACTAAAGTGATGTGCTGCAGAAAGCACTGTGTCTGCATGACAACTGAAAAACAATCTGTGTTTCATGGTGTTGTCACTGTCAGGAAAAAACACAGTTTCAGCAAAGCATCAAAATTCTTTTGCCAGTAATGCCAGAAAAAAATCAGTTAAAAAGTGATTCTGATAATCCTTTCACTTTTTACTGAGTTGGAGGGCAGCAGCTACTTCCCATGAAGAGCAGGGAGAACTTAAATATACATATTTTTAGAGCCTTGTGGAACTGTGAGCCCTCTTAGTGGACTGTTGATTGGAATCAAATGGTTTATGAAATAAAAGAAGCCTGTGTACCCCATATACCAATTCATGCGTGGATGCTGCTTACTCCAGAGTCTGAGAGATTCAGGTAAACACTAAGAAATCTGCTTGTTTAGTCTGGCAGGCTGCAGTCTCATTGTCATATTTCTGCTGGATTTCCTAAAGGGAAGCCACCTCTCTCACAATTGAAAAAAATTGCCCTTGGAGGACAAAGATTTAGCAACTATAACAGGATAAATTCTCAGTCTTAGAAGGCAAAGATGCTTGGGGAGAGAGTGGAGGGACATGGAAAATGGGGGTCGGGAAGGGGGGAAGGAAGCAACCTGTTTGCAGGGCATCATGCCTATTTTACTACTGTGTTGGTGAACTGCACTTTGGCAAGCAGGTAGAAATTACCCAAAATGCCTTTGTTGTGGGGTGAAGACCAGACAAAAGTAATGCATAAGTCAGTGAGACCTTGTCTGTATCTGCCCATCTCTTGGGGACCATCCACATGCAGAAGGATACAGAATTGTGTCCCTGTAGAGAAAAACCTCCATGTGCCTCTGTCCTGGTTTAGGGCAAATTTGGAGAGAAACCTCCCAAATGAGGTCCCTCTAGAAAGCAGATGCAAGTGCCCCCTCACCCAGCTGCTTTGGGGAAAAGATTTCCTTGGAGAAAAGTGGAAAAAAGTTTTTATTTAACAAGAAAAGTGTTCACAAGCATAAAAAATTAAATAATATTAAACAATAAAACCTCTTGCTGTTCGGAAGACAAAGCAAATTCAGAAAGTCCTTGTCACAGGACGTAGCTCGGCTTGCTCGGTCTCTTATTAGTCCCTCCTGTGCTGGAATGCAGTGTCCCAGGCCCTGGTAGACCACAGGTGTGAGCTCCCACTGGTTTGCTGTGTTTTTGGTTGACAGCAGGTTTGAAGTTCTAAGAAAAAGAAAAACCACAGTCCTAGAAACTTCTCTGCCTCAGCTAGCTAAAATAACTAACTAACTAAAAAGCAAAGGAGAGCTCTCTCCTGCTGTCTGTCTATGCTGCAGAAAATGTCTGTGTGAAGGACGTGGAGGAGTAAGTGCATTTTCTGATAACAAACTTCACTCTTTTTTTTCCCCAGTTTTCCTCTCAGAAGCAGTCTTAAATGTGCAGAACTCAATATACAGCATAAACAGAACAGACAGCTGGGGATACAAGCATCCCAAAGTCACCCCAGGACAGTCTCAAAGATATGGGATAGTCAGAGCAAGGACCAGGGCACCTGAGACCATGGCAGGGATGGGAAAATGGAGCCTAGCCTGGACTGGGGTGACTGTGAAGTCAGTGAACATCATGGAATAGAGGGGTAAAGGTCTAGACTGAAATTTCTATCTCCCTACTGCAACACTCCCACTTAAATAACTTGTAAATTTTCAGTTAGTGGGTGCTGTGGGTCTGCCCTTTCAGTGATCTCAGGGACCTCAGTTCTAATTTCTGTAGTGAAATTCTGTCTGAAAAGTTGTGCTGTGGTATTACTGCTGAAAAGATGTATTTTTGTTCTGGAGACTGCAAAACAGTGGGAGAACCTTACAGAGTAACTAGAAACAGAACTCATTTGAAGGCAGGATAGTTCTGAGAGAAAAGCAAAATCTGCAATTGAGAGTATTACAATAAATAAGGGTTCATTTTGCCAATCTGAAGTGTACCTGCTTCATTCTTGGAGGCTTGCTCATAAACTTCAGAAAACTCAGATTATTGGGTGTCAAAAGAAACAATTGGTCAGTTATTGGGAGTCACAGATGGGAAGCATGTATCTAATGTGCCACTTAGTTTTTATGGTTGTGTATAAGTTTACACACAAACCCTCTTAATTTTTTTATCAAATAAATTACTAATAATTCAGCTGTACTCTTTTATACTTACTTTTAGTTGCAGAACATTTAATGTTCCTGAATATTTCTCATTTCCTCTTTAAAATACTTACGGTTTTAAAAAATTATAAAAGCAACCAAGGCAGATATGTTGCTAAAAATATATGTGGAGTGATTACATTTATAATTAGGTGGAGATGACCTCTGAGAGGAAACAAGAACACTATATAGTGCTGAATGGAGAAGATTTACTCATTATTTTGTATATTCTGAGCTGAAGACAAAATCAAATGAGATTTAGTGACTAAAAAACAAGTTTTGTAGAAGTTTTGCAAAATCCTCTGTGAAATTTAATAGAAAACATGGAATAAATTAGCTCAGCTGCTGAAACACTTTTATGAATGTTTAATGTGCAGATATAAAATAGCTGTCATCTGTTTTCCTACAATTTACAATCATAATGCTTATCTCCAATCTATTTCTAAGTATAGAAAAATCTCCATATGATATATCTATGGAAAATTAATATGAGAATTATTCTTTTTTTTATTGGAATGCCAAGAAATTTGAAGCTAAAATTTCCAGCTTCTTTTGGTAAGAAAGAAAGATATGCAGCAGTAAATTTCACTCTCAAAACGTTTTTGTGTGGAAATTGTCTACCCCTGCAGGCATTATATAGCTTTAAAAAAAACTTAGAAAGAAACACAAATTGACATTTGTAATCAGATATCAAAGCTTGCTTTACAAATTATAATTCAGTAATGTGGATAAAGCTGTCATGCCTCAGTCTGAGCTGATAGCACTGCGAATGTCTGAGCTGCCGACCAGCTGCATTTTTTGAATGCCATTGGTGTTTTAGCAGAACCCGGTGGGTAGTAGGCATTTTTCAATCATTATCCCAGTTAGATTATTGGCAAAAATGTATTTTTAACAGCATATTGTAAACTGGTCTCTTGGAGTGACTTATTGCGTTTTAAACATGGTAATGTATACTCTGAGGCCTTGTGCAAAATTAAGTCTCATCATTAGCACTATCCTAATTTCTCTGGCGTAAAAATAACAGTAGGTGCTGTTAGAAATATTTGGTGAGTTCAGCAGGAGGCCTGGCTGAATTCAGTACAGAGCTATCATTCTGCTGTTTAGCTGCCATTTATTTAATTGCACCTCAGAATTCCTGGAACCAGCAGAGTGTTCCTTCAGGTACAACTCTCAGGAGCCCGGTACAGCAAATATGCCTGGGACCTGTCACTTACTCACTTGCTGTACATGTTCATAATGTGCCTGCTGAACTCCCCCTCAGAGCACTTGAACTCTACTGAGATGTAGCACTGAGATATTTAGACAGAACTTATGATGAAAGGGAGAGTGATGGCAAACAGTACATCCTGCCCGCATGTACACTGCTGGGGTTACAGAGACCTTTCTGTCCCAGCACAAATAACTTCTGATTACAACTTGCTGTTTTCCTAGTAAAGAGGATGACACTTTCCCCTGCACTCACCTGCATGAGTCGAAATCCATTCTTGTCATATTGTAAACAGAAAATAATGGTATGAAATGAATCACTTAAAGTGATAAAACAAAAACAAGGCATCCCACTTTCCACAGATAAATTGTTATCCCTTATTTCATACTGTTGTTTGGGTCACCATGCAAAAATGAGTGAGCCGTAAATTAAATATAAGAACTTTCGGGTCACTATGCAGAAATAAGTAAACCATAAATTAAATAACTGGCTTTTGTTTGAAAAGTAACAATTTCCCAAGGACAGTTTACAGGGAAATCCATTTACATATGACAGGCCAATGAGCTTCAGAAATGTCACAATTTTAAATAAAATAATTGAAATGAAATTATGATTGTATATTCAGGATGTAGTAGAAGACCTTGATGACAGTTTTATAGGGCCAGATTTCTTGAACGCTTGGGACAGTTTTATATTTTCAATTTGCAAATAGCTGTAACTGTGACATAGTGGACTTGAAGGGAGATGTCTTATAGTTCAAATACAGTAGTCTGTAAGGCCCATTCTTTAGTTCCTGTTCTTTAAGTTTAGAGTAAACTTAATCTCTGCTTCAGTTCTGTGAAATGGAGATGAAATATTACCTGTAATTTTTTATCCACTTGGTTTTTTGACCTCTGAAGAACAGAAAATTTTTGCTGTTTAATAAGTGTTTTTCTTTGTGGATAATCAACAGCCTTGAAACTGAATGAGATTGTGGCAGCTCAGGAAGTCCTTATGAAGTGAGGAAATTTACTAACAACTGTGGTTCACCATCTTGAAAACTTAAATAAAAAGCATAACTATAATGCAAGATATCAATAAAGTTTTACTGCCTTATACAACAATGCAGTTTAATACACCACAAGTGTTTCATTACTGCAGTTCAGCTTGGTTTCCATCACCTTATGATCCTCTCCACATGTAGCTTGACCAGCATAAAGTAACTTATTATAGCCTTCCTTCTTGAGTAAATTATTTTCTTCATATTTTAGATGATCCATAAAATCATGTTCAGCACAAGTGGATACACCAATTTTTTAAAAAAAATGTTACTACAAATTCCTGGATCAGAAGAGAAAATAGTCTGAGGCTTCTTTATTCTTTTGAACTTCCATTCTTTCTTTATTCCATGTAAATTGTTTTTCAAGAGAAAAGTCTTTCTTTTTTACCTTAAGCTCCCTAGTCAAACTAAGCGCTATTGGAAAGAAAGTTATGGATTGGCATTGCATATTACTTTAGTATTAATGGAGAAATTAAAAAAAAAAAAAAAAGAAAGAAAGAGAGAGAATTTGTCTTATTAATGATGAGCCTATAACTGTTGATATAAATTTCAGGATAAAAAAATCAGTGAGAACATATGGTTGCTTCCCTACAAATGAGACAGTGGGAGTAATCATTAAGCAGCTAAATGTATCAGCACTGGCATGTTCTAAGTTTCCTATCTGTTGTGTTAAGATATATTCCATTCCAAACTAAACATTGTGTAGAAAAAAAAGATGAAGATCTGTAATTTTTACATGTAAAGCAAAACCACTTATGAAAATTAACAGGTAAATGGAACCTTTATACTGTGATTTTCTTTTTTTCTCAGCAAAGACCTGAGTAGGGTACTCCTTTATGTTTTAAGATGTTGTTAATCTCCATGAAAAAGGAGGGTTATAAACTTTCTGTCTGTGCTGGACTCACCTACTGTTGTAAATCTTACAGGGCTGAAATATTTCACTCATCTCTGTGCTGTTCTCTGAAAGCATTAATATTAATGCAGGAATTTCACTCAATGAAACCTTTCAGCCAGGAGACTAGTTGACAGCACTGCATTTATTGTTCCTTCATATAAATGTTCTAATTTAATAACTTGGAGACTTACTCTTTTCAGTATCCCAAATGAACATATTGCATATAACAATTTTTCATATGTTCTTGAATCAGCAGACTGCCTGTTAATTGCCTGCAACACTCCCAAATTGGCCATTAGGAGAAAGGACCTCTGCAATACTTTCATTTTCTGCCTCCCCTGTTCTCTATGCCACCAAACCTCAGCTGAGAAATGAAGTGCCAGAATGTTTTAATTTTGTGGCACCTTTCAGTTTTCCAACTGGCAGGCCAGACAGCAACATATTACATGCCTTGAAGACACTCTTTAAAATATTTCTTCCTCAATTTATCTATAAAAAAAATGCAGTGCCATGTTAGACACTAGCAGTATCTGCCATGTAACCACACTACAGAAATTTTCTGAGAAACATTCCCCATATGTTAAGGTATTCTCTTAGCTTCTGTATTAATAATACAATTTATAATTACATCTGTGCTAATTGAGGATACTGCGCATCAATACAAATGTAATACCTTCTGGAAGTAGATTTTCAGGGCTTTTACAAGTTTCAAGTAACTCACTTACTGTCTGCACATTCCTTCTGTCTTCATTAGCATATCCGAGCCATGCTATAAACTTTGTATCACAGCTGTAGCCTTTCAGACACTTTAGGGATAATAAGTATTAGAGTCCCCTTACCACTTTTTTCAACTTTACTGTAATTTTTCCAGAAAAATGCATCTTGGTTGAGGTAGCCTGATTTCAGTGCATGCCTCCAATACAGACAGGGTTACTACTGTTAGAATCTGTTTGTAAAAGAAAACAACCAACAAAACATTCTGTTAGTTACAGAGAATATTGTTTCCTGTTGTTTCCTGACCATCAGGAGAGATGAGCAGCTGCTTCCTCTCACCCTACAAATGACAAATGAACTGCTTAAATTCAGAGTTTTGTAGCTGACACCATCTTTCCCAATACACCTACATTTCTCCGATGTCTGACATTCCCCAGGCAAAAAAAAAAAAAAAAAAAAAAAAAAAAAAAAAAAAAAAAAAAAAAAGGTGTATCTATAAAAAGGAAGAAGCATTGTGTTGGGTTTTTTTCTTAAATGGTTTAATGAACCCTTTTTTTCTGTCATGCTAAAAGGAAATTTTATAATTTTAGTGGAAGTAAAATGGCATTCAGTGCATTCAGACAATTTTATGCTCAGCAGCCTGACACTGCAATACAGAAAGTGGTGACACTGAGTCTCTGGGTCTGTACACAGCCACAAGGAGCCTGTCTGTAATTGCACGCCAGTCTGATATAGTCACATGAGTCACACAGTTTGGCCTTCATGTGCATACTCTCCAGCTGTAGTGGTCTTTTAGTGTGAGGCAGACATGCTCTCTAGTAACAAAGTGCTGTTTTATGTCTGTTTTTATTTTCCAGGGAATCCAGCATTAAAATGCAAATATCAGTAAAATAAATTCCCAAGAAGGTTCCTCTAAACCATCATATAGAAATTCGGTGGAGCTGTGCTTTCACAAAAACACATCTGCACCTTTTCTGAGTGTGTGATTGATCCTTGGAAATTTCCTTGCTAACAGTGGATGTCCCCATGGCTGACAAGCAGACAGATACAAGTATTTACCCTCCTGTAGTTGCATAGAAGGATGATAGTTCTTGAGATTTAAACTTTTCTATGTATTTGCAGTAACATCCATATTCAATAGTCACATCCAGACATTTCAAGAAACCTGTGGTCACCAAGGAGCACCATGATTGTCACTCAGGTGCCTTTGTTAGTTTACAGCAGAAGTAGGATGCAATTGGACTATCCCTCTGTATACGTTACTGCTGAACATTGTTAGTAGAACATATAGAACTTTCTGTTAAAGATTGTTCAATATTTGCTCTAAAGGATCTATTTCTTAGTTGCTGCTTTGGTTAGAACATTCACAAATTGGGTCACCGGTACAGCCTTCAACTCTATCAGCTCATACGCTTCTGTGTTCCATAAGAATAGGGTAAATTAGCTAGTTTTGTATGACAATAAAAACGTCTTAAATATATTTAAGTACTATTGTTGTGGGCTTCCTTACTTAAAGGTAGGACTTTGAAGTCCTTTAGGGGTTTGAATGTGTCCACAGCTGAAGGGTCCAGAAAATTTCCAGGGAGCATGTTAAAGTGTTTTATCCCTCTCACAGTGAAAATCCCTGCTTTTTATATTTATATGGAATTTTCTGTGTTGCATTTTATCCCCTGTGCCTCCTGTCCTGTGACAGAAAACCATTAAGAAGAGACTAGTTCAAATCAGCTTTACTCCCCCATCACATATTTTTATATGTATAAAAAAGGATTTGTAGAAATACACACATATATATAATATTCAAAATATATTAATATATTAAATATATATCCATATCCTTCCTGAGCCTTCTCTTCTCCAGTCTGCATAATCCCAGCTCTCTTGGCCTCACTTCATAAGAGAGATGCTCCAGTTCCTCTATTATCTTTGAACCAGGCTTTGATCCTGGTCCTGCACCAGATGTGCTTCAGTATTCACATGTGTTTCTTGTTCTGAGGAGCCCAGAAAGGGATTCTGAAGCATGTATGGCAACATGCTTCGGAATGCAGACCAAGACCTCTCTCCAGCACCTTTCAAAGATAGTTGAGTGACCATGCAATAACATTAGACATCTCCTTCAACATTCCTGGGTGTAATCTGCCAAAGAGGCATGTAAGTCTTATTTGTTTACATGCTTCCTAATGTGAGTATCCTCCTCTACTAAGAGTAAACCTTCCTCATCATAGACTTTCTCTATGGTGTCAGAGACCTGGCTTTTCAGAGACTGACCCTAGCACTTAATACCAAAGGAAAGAAGACACTGAGTACCTCAGCCTACCCTGTATTTTTGTCACTAGGTTCTCTGCTCTGTTCAGCGGCTGGCCCACTTTTTTCTTAGCCTTCTTTTTGCTGCTAGTTTACCTACCTGTAGCAGATTTTCTTCTTGTCCTTCATGTCTCTTGTGGTATTGAATTCCATGTTGGTTTTAGCTTTCCTAAACTCATCCCTCCAAGTTCACATAGTATCACAGTATTCCTCCTAGGTTACATACCTTTGCTTTCTTCTCTTGAACACTTCGGGGTTTTGTCTGAATTTGGTCAGTTCTCAGCCATCCATGCAGATCTATTTCCATCTTTGCTTGATTTCTCATATGTTGGTATGAGTCTTTCTGGAGCTTCACTATCAGCAAGCTCTTGTGGACCTCCTTTCTCTTCATGACCATATTCCACAGGATTCTTCCAGAGAGATCTCTAAACAAGCCTACATCTACCATTCTGAAACTCAGGTCCTGCTTTTTGCTTTGTTCCATTTTCTCATGTTTCTGAAGTTCTCTGTCTCATGGTCACTCCAATGCTCCCAGCCAGTCCTTCCTTGCTGTCAGTAGGAGATCTGATATTGCTCCTCCTCACATTAGCTCCACAGGAAGTCATCAACAATGCCTTAAAAACACCTCCTGGATTGTTCATGCTCTCCTATGTTGTCCTTCTTGCAAATATTGGGGTAGTCATATTTCCACATGAGGATCCAGGCATATGACCACATGACTTCTTCCAGTTGCCTGAAGGCCTTTTCTACCTCATACTCCTGGTCAGGAGGTATGTTAGAAATTTCCACAACAATGCCACCCCTATTGCTCTGCACACTAATCCTGATCTTTATCTGTGTGAGAGGTTAAATAACAAATCTCCATAAAATTCTTGTTTTCTGAAGAGGTAAATGTTACGAGCTGCTCTGAAAGTCTGTTCACAGATATGTTTCTGCTACTTTGGTTTGACTTCCTAGCTTTGTAATTTCAGTGTCTAATTATTGGGCCTGGGAGGAGAGAGATGGCAGATGTGCCATTTCTGCTAAACTGGAGGAGGAACCTGAGCAAAGATATGCTTATGAATCCAGACATCTGTTCAAACAAAAATTGAGTGGTTTCATTTTTGCAAAAATTTTCATAAACATTTAGTTATGACAGATCTTGGATATTTTTCTAAAGCGTTCTAGTAAATATACAGTCAAACAGCATTGATCAATAGTTCAGATTGGTTCTCATAAAAAAGCATGACCTTGCATTTTTTACTGAAATTTGTTCTGCTATCCTGGGTAGCTTCTGTAAAGTCATATTAAATATTGACCAACCTGCTTCATGTTGCTGTTTCTGGAATCTCAGTCTTATCACTGCTTTCAGAGTTTAATTTATATTTGTATAACTATCCTCTACAAAACCAAACATAGAAGAGATGCATGGATTATTGCATTCTGATATTTCTGCCAAATTGGAAAGTGACCATTCATTCCCACAGGGATTTTTTGGCTAAATGCGTAAGCTCAATGCATTAAATGACAGAGCTCATGTCACCTCAGTACCACCTCTTTCTAGTCTATTGCAGGACTTTAAGAATTCCATTGTTCAAGAGAGCTTATCAAAGTCTGTTGGAAGTCTACATAAGTTATATCAAGTGTTCTTCCTTTAGATATATTCAGAAGACTGTGGTTTTTTTTTTAATTTATTAGATCATTTTTATCCCCTCCAAGTAAAATGCTTAAATGTTTATTGTCAAATAAATAATTTAATCTTCAGTTTTCTGAGATAATTTAGAAAGAAAATAATGTTGATATTGAAATATGAGTTCTGTTCTCTCTCAGAAGTTTGTCAATTCCTGAGTTCCCTGGAACTTGCTTATATTTGTCTGTTTCTTCTCCAGCTCCATTTGTTTCATATTTCCCACATGACACCAACCATTTTTTTGGTGCGTTCAGAACAGATGCTGCTTTCAAGCTGATTCATAGCCATCTTTCAAGAGGATTGTGAGGGAAACCATTCTCCTGCAAACTTCCTCATGATGCCTCTGCTGCACAGATTGCAGACTTCAGTGCAGAGACCTGTTTATTTATGCATGTCAGAGAAGATATTGCACTGAACACCATTTATGTTGTATGAGAATGGATTCTTCATTAGACGTAATAGAAGTGTGTAGGCATTTCTCAGTTTCCAGGTATGCACTACGTTGGGTGCTGAATAGGGTGAAGCAGCCTGAATGGCTTGTAAATCAATAGGATTTACAATCCTCCTCCTCCACTTCAGAATTTGACATGTAGGACTTGTTTGACCTGTTACCACAGAGATTCTGTGAGTCTCTGGACCTAGAAGACCAGACAACTGGTGAGGTGGGAGAAAGTCTTTCCAGGATAGAGTGGCATCCTAAAGCAACACCACCTGTACCCTGCATCACATCCTCATCTATCAAGAAGAAGAGAAGGGTAGCTGTAAAAGGATACTCCTTTCTAACGGGAATGGAGGGCCTATTATGCAGACCAGAGCCAACTCAGGGAAGTCTGCTGTCCAGGTGTGGGAATACGCAAGATCGAGAGTAAGACAGACTTAATTAGCATAACTAGTCTGGTGACTAGGATGCCATGGCAAGGACAAACAGAACTTTGAGCTTATGAGAAGATGGGATTAAACCTGTTTAAGGGAAAAGATTCAATCAACCCCCTACGACAAAGATGATGTAAAAGGCAGAAGTTGCTTATACGACCTTTTAACCTAATTATTGTAGTAGAAATTATTAACCTTACTAAAATGGTATATAAGACTTGGAAAACCTGAGTAAAATCGAATTCTGATCATGAATCAGTCTTCCCATCTCTCCATCAATTGCCAATATCCGGGGGCTCTGATAAAGGACACTACTGGAAAAATCTCCAGTCTAATAAGGCCCTCTGGCTTTGTAGCCAATGTCTTGTGAAGCAGATTGAGGAACCCCATTAGTGCTTGTTTGCTCAAGTTTTGGCACACAATCCCACTGTTCATCTCTGGCGGCCCTATGAGCCCTGATAGCTCCTGCTCTAGAGTTCATTCTCCCCTCTGAGATAGGTTCATCCCATCAGGTTTCAGTAGACTACATGCTGAATAGATCATCCCATGGACAAAACCCCAACATTTTTCAGATTACTCCAATCTCAGAGCCACGTATTGACCTTACAAATCTGCCTATTCCTATCAATATTACCCTTTGCTACCAGAGGGATGAAAAATACCACTGCTTGTGATCCTGGTCCTGCTACAAATCATCTCCAGGCTCTGAAGTCTCTTTTGACTGCTGTCACCTTTCTCTTTGTTAGGTCCTCACTGCCAGCTTGAAAATAAATAGCAGAGGCTACAATGCACCACACCTGAGATGTTTCTACACTAATCCAGGCAGCATGAGGAGCAAGTGGGATTAGCTTGAAACTTTGGTTCAGTCCCACACATATGACATAATTGGCACAGGAGAAATCTGGTGGGATGAATCCTGTGAGCGGGGGGCCCTGGGGGACACTTACAGGCTCTTTGGGAAGGGTAGGCAGGGCACAGGTGACACTGTAATAGAAGAGCTAGAATGTATGAAGCTCAGTGTTGGCAATGGCACAGTTTAGAGTCTCTGCCTATGAATCAAGGCGCAGACAAATAATGCAGATGTCATTATGGGAAACTAGTATAGACCTATAGCCAAAACAACGATGCTAATAAGTTAATCTTTGGGGAACTAAGGGACACTTCTTATGAGGGACCCTTTGTTGTTGTGAGGGATTTCAACCTGCCAGAAGCTAACTGGAAGCATCGCACAGCTGATACAACCAAGGTCACAACATTCTTAAGAAACTTTGGTGACAGCTTTATGGAACCTCTTGGTTCTAAAGGCCCCTAACTTGGAAAGACTCCCTCCTTGATCTGCTGATTATTGTCAGAAATGATTTCATGAATGAAGTAGAAATTTCTGACATCTTGGCCACAGTGACCATGGAATTAATTGAGTTTAAAGTCTCTCTTGATGGGAAGAAAAGTTCCAGGAAAACCTCACCTCTGAACATGAAAAGAGCAGAGTTCAGGCAGCTCAGGAAATTCGCAAGGGCCCTTGGGAAAATAGTTAGCAGCAGCTGGGGTCCATCAGTGCTGGTCACTTGTTAAACACCATCTCCTAGGTGCACTGGAGCAGGCAAGTTTGGAAGTCAGATTAGGAAGGAGGCCAGCTTGGCTGAGAAGGAGCCTTCTCCTAGAAATAAGGCAAAAAAGAAAGTATGTGCCCAGTGGAAGCAAGATAAGGTGACATGGGAAGAATACAGACATACTGCTTCCCATTGTAGAAAGAAAATTTGTGGGGCCAAAGCTCTGTTGCAATTGAAGGTAGCCAGAACTGTGAGGGACAATAAAAGATTTCTTAAAAAAATATATTAATGTCAAAAGGCTGTCCAGAAATAACATCAGCCTGTTACAGGATGAGAATGGTCATTTTACAGGGCAGGGACAAGGCAGAAGTGTTTATTGCATTCTTTGCCTCTGTCTTTAACACGGATGATGAGCCAAGGGAGTCCCTGTGCCCTGAGCTGGAGGACCGTGACATGTTCCAGCTGACCCTGAAACTCTGCAGGAATCTGCTGCTCCAGCTGGATCCCCTACAAATCTATGGGGCCTGATGAGATTCATCCAAAACTCCTTAAAAAGCTGGCTGATTGCAAACTTCTCCTGATGAATTTTGAGTGGTCGTGGGAATTCAGCAAGGTACAGTTGACTGGATGCTACCAAACATTGTCCTGATTTTTAAGAAGGTGAAGAAGAGGAGCCCAGAAATTACAGACCTGTCCAGTCTCTGAACTCCTGTTCGATTTCTCTTAAAGCTATGGAGAAGATTATTCTGGGAGGTATTGAAAAACACCTGAAGGACAACACACCCACTGGGCCAGCATAGCTTCCTGAGAGGAAAGTCCTACGTGTCAAACCAGATTTCTTTTTGTGTCAAGGCAATCCATGTAGCTGATCAAGGGAAACAAGTAGATACCATCTTTTTGGATTTCAGTAGCTTTTGATACTGTCTCTATCAGGATCCTCCTGGACAAAATGTCCAACAGAGAGCTACATAAACAAATTATATGATGGGTGAGCAGCTGGCTGATAAGTTGGCAAATGGTTACAGTGAATGTGAATGAGATGAATGGGGTGGCATCAGATTGGAAAGATATGAGATTCCACAGGGCTCCATCCTCAGGCCTGTGCTCTTTGACGTATTAAAAAATGACCTGGACACAGAACTGGCATGGATACTAAGGAACTTCGCAGATGATTGGGAGGAGATAGTGACTCCCTCAAAGGAACAGAGGCCTTGCAGAGAGACCTGAACAGATTAGAGCTGGGCAATCACTAACTGTATGAAGTTCAAAAAGGGAAAGTGACAGATTCTGCATCAGGAATGGGGCAACCCTGAATACAGGCTGGGGAATGAGATGGACACAGAAAGAGACCTGAGGGTCCTGGTCTGTGGCAAGTTGAACTTGAGCCATCAGTGTCCTGGCAGCCAGAAGGGCCACCTGTGTCCTTGGGTGCATCGGGCCCAACTTTGCCAGCAGGGAGAGGAGAGGGAGGGCAAGAGAGGGGATTGTCCTGCTCTGCTCTGCACTGGGGCAGCCTCACCTCCAGTGCTGGGGGCAGTTTTGGGTACCACAATACAAAAAAGACATTGAGCTGTTAGAGAGTCTCCAAAGAGGGGCAACAAAGATGATGAAGGGCCTTAAGGTGAGGCTGCGTGAGCCATGGCTGAGGTCACTTGGTCTGTTCAGCCTGGAGGAGACTGAGAAGAGACCACACTGCAGCTACATCTTCCTTGTGAGGGGAAGAGGAGGGACAGGTACTGATCTCTTCTCTATGGTGAAAGTGACAGGACTTGAGGAAATGGCCTGATGTTGTGTCAGGAGACATTTGGGTTAAATATCAGGAAAAGGTTTATCACCCAGAGTGTGACTGGGCCCTGCAACAGCACACCCCACCCCCCCCCCCCCCCCCCCCCCCCCCCTGAAAGTGCTCACAGCATCAACCCTGAAAAGCTCTTGAAAAGTGCTTGGACAACACTCTCAGGCACACGGTGTGATTCTTGGGACTGTCCTGTGCAGGGTCACTTTTTCTTTATGATCCTTGTGAGTCTCTTTCAACTCAGCTTAACCTGTGATTCTATGAAGATGGGGCAGAGAAAAGGGAAGAGAAGAGAAAATACAAGTGAAATGAAATCACCTTTAAATAGCAGCTCAGTGACAGAATGGGATCCCAGAAACTGGTTTTAATACTTGAGATTACATCCTATCTTTGCTGCACTGTGCTTTGTTCTAAGCATGGGAGACACCCCAATTTATTTCAGCTTTTTCTCCAGGAACTGGATTATTTAGCACAAATACATTCTTAGAGAGTGGTTTTTATTTGTCTAAGACTCTCATGGTGGTTTTTGTTCACTGTTTTTTTATTTTTCCTATTTCTCTCTTCTCTTTACATGCTGTATTGCTTGTTGAAGGTATTTGAGTATTTTACTGATAGGTGCATCAATTACACAAGAAGGAGCTATATCAGCCCTCCATTTGCCTGTTCAGCTTTGTAGAAGGACAAAGAATTCTACTGTATGCTTTCCCTAATAAAATTTCACCAGCCCTGTATTTATCCTCAAGCTGTGTCATCTTAAATTTATCATGGTTTTATACTGAAGTCCTATGCGTCTGTGATGCAACTTGGTTATTTTTGTTGTTTATACCTTGTTCCAGCATGCCTGTCTAAAAGCATTATTATAACATTTTTTGCTATTACATGGTAATGCTATAAATTCCCCACTTTAGATTCCTGGCAGTAGATAGGCTGACCTCAATGTGTTCTTAAGGTTTTTCTACCTGTGTATACCAAGGCACTTCATGTACTCAACAACAGTTAGTGCATTCTTTGTCACAAATTTGTCTTATTTAAGAGGCTTTCTTTTCACAAGTGAAAAATGCCCATTCCTATAAAATAACCTCCTTTGAAGAATCTGTAGTTGTCAGTCTAAACCAAGGTGGCTAATGTGTTAGAAATGTAACCCATTAAAGTATGGAACTGCCTTGTTACACAGACTCTGGACGGTGTTATTTTTATACTTTAAACTTTATTGAGATTTGGACGCAGCACAATGCTCATAGGAGAAATGAAATCTCCCAAACAAGATGACCAACAACTACATGGATGGCAACAGGAGCCTCTGCTGTCGGAACCCCATCAGGGGTCCACTGTTGGACCAGGAGATACATCCCAAAACATTTATTGGCTCAGTTCTTATACCCTAGCTGATTGTTACTCTGTATAAGGACCCCAACACAAACGTGTTTCCTCCTTATTGATGTCTTTCAATATAATCAGTCTCAGCCACAAGCAAAAAACATATTAACTACCTTTGTACAAAAGACTTCCCTATGTGATCAATTCAGCAAACATTTAAAGATATTTCTGACAAATACTTTATTACTGTTTAAACTGACTGGACTTGTAGCAGGGACCACTGAGAGTAGTCTTTGGAAGTCATTTTCCATGCTGAGTGATATACTCATAAGTCTCCAGAATCATCTAAAATTTCCATCAGCAAGGCTTCTGCATGACCTGGTCACATCGTGAATTGAGAAGGTGACACCAATTCAGGGAGTCACTCTGTTCCAAGTGTGTCCATTGTCTTCAGCTAGATCATTTTCCCACCTCTGCTGATCACCTCCTGCAGATGTCCTGTGCCACCCTCAAATTAACTGAGGTGTGCTTGGGTGTACCTTGTGCACAAACTGATAACCAGCTGCACCACACATATCCCTAAAAGTCAGGGTTGATTTTTCATACCTGTATCTCATTTCCAGTTTAAATTCCACAGGTCTGGACATGATATTTTTATTAGAATGATAATCTTTTATCTTTCTGTGTCTGTGCCATATCCTGACTTCATATGGGGAGCCATTCAGAAGTAGCACTTAGCTGTTGTTTTGAAATAGCCTTGTGGGTGTTTATGCTTTTACCATTCTATGTAAACAAGGTTGTACTCCAGACTTGCTAGAGGCATCATGGTATTCCAGATTTGTCTTGCTCTGATTTAATCTTAGCCCATTTTTTCTCATTTTAATTTCAGATGCTCATTTGGCACATGTGATTCTTCATCCATTTTAGTCAGTGCAGGACTGTTCTACCACTATCCACAGGAAGTTTTGTCTCTTCCAGGATTATGCAAGTCATTAGCAGTGGTGTTCTCTCACAGTTTGTTACAATGGATATAGTTTCCTAATGTGCAATGTCACATATCTTAACAGAAGCTGCATTTCTGTAATATTCAGTTAATTGTTCCCTATCATTTTTGCCCTCTTTCAACCAAATTTATTGCAGCATTGCTTTGGTTTAAAGGGATTTTGCATTCAAACATTTTTCTAGCAATTTTTCTTTGGGAACCAATAGTCTGGAGAGGAATTTTTTTCTAGCTAAAAAGGTAAGCTAAACAGGCTGTTTGGTGAGGGTTTTCTTCCAATCAAAATGAGGGTGCCTAACTGTTATCGCTCGACTTGAGTAGAAAAGCAGCTGATTTATTAAAACTACTATGTGCAGTTTTGGTCACCACAATATTATAAAGGCATTAAGGCATTACAGAGTGACCCTTGTGGGTTTCTTCCAGCTCAGCTAAACCTGTGATTCTGTGATTCTGGACTTCTGCTTTCTTCCAAATCTGTAAAGCAATGGAGCCCTGTACTTCATGCAACAGATTTTGGCACCCTGCTATGATCTGCTGTTATTTTGTTCCTCTGTAGTTTCTAAAATTCCTAAACACCCTACTCCTGTTATTTTTTTCCTACAAATCTCTTCACAAATACAGAAAAAGAAGAATTTTCTGGGTAAATATTTTTCTGTTTTAAGTCTTTGCAATGCTCTGAAATTCTGGACCAAGTTTAGTCAGCTGGTTCTGCCTGCTGCACTGCCCTCACATAGAAAAATACAGTTTCAAGCTTTTAGATAGGAGCTTAGGTCTAAATGTCAGGACACATCCTTGCACAAACACAAAAATCTGCCCACTAGTACCTCTTCTGCATCATTGCTTCTGGAGAAACAATTCATTCCCACTGATTCATCCTTTTTTCAAGCAAGAATGCTAGAGTGAATAATATGCACCAGTAAAATTCTGTGATTTTGAGTTCTTTACTGCAGAATGGAGAAAAAAAAAAAAAAAAAAAAAAAAAAAAAAAAAAAAAAAAGAAAAAAAAAAAGAACAGTAAGGAAATGGGGTATAACTGAAATTTCCCTTGTGTACCAGCATGGGTCTTTCAGTCCCAGCTTACTCATTGGGTCTGATAACTAAGCTGGTGATGTTCACCAGGGCACTTTTCCTCTGAGCTTGCGATGGGAAATTTGGCCCTTCTGTTTCCAGGGAACCCCATTGTTTTCTAGGAAAATGAAATTTTGTGACAAGAATACACCCACTCAATTAATGTCTAATTTATTGACCGTATTGTACCAAAGTTGTCTTAATTTATTTGTACCTAGATACAAATGAGGCATCTGAGAATGATTCTGCTTGGATTAACATGAAGACTGTTAATTTATGTTCATTTTTCTTCAGAGAAAATTCAGAAAATTCTTTGAATTTACAACAGATTACGTAAGTGAGTTATCCCTGTACTGAAGAATGTCTAGATACTAAATATGCACCATAATAAATGCTGAAGGTATGAACTCAATATGCAAAGCAAGAAAATTCTGTTAACTCCATTCTTACCTGTAACAGGTACTGAAAACATCATGATAAATCAATAATACTAGTAGGAACAAGAACAATAGACACTTAAGTATAGTACAGTCTTTGTTTCCTCTAGATACTTCTAGACAATGAAGATGTGTATTCAGCATATGTTATGGTCTTGCACAAGTCACGACATAGGTAGCTTGTTATTTACTCTGCTTACATGCTTACATGTTGAAAGGTTGAGGGCATTCTTCTTATTACATTTATAAAAAAGCTCTCCACCCAAAATGTGGCCTAATCTCAGGCTATGTTTCTCCCCTCTCACATATTCCTGAAACTGCTCTACCTTTTTGTTCTCACAATCACAGGAAGTATCCTTTCTCATTACTGAGATGATTTGGTTTCTGATCCGCAGTTTTCCACACAAAGAGACAAAATTTAATTTTGTTCACATCCCTGACCCAAGCTTAAAATATCTGCAAGTGGTATGTTAAATATTGAATGAAGGACAGGTCCTGTGTTAGTCTTTTCAGAGTACTGAATTTCACTCTTAGTGCTTCACAGGTCCCAGAAAAGTCACTTATGCTAGCTGGTAATGGCAAACATTACAAGACTATCCCTGCAACCATAATAAATAGAACTTTGTTTAATTTTCCTGTGTGTGAAACTGCTTCACTCCACAGCAAAAATTACTTTAGCATACTAATCAGGGAAAATGAGAGTAATGCAGAGTCGTCCTATTACAACCTTCTTGACCGTAACATCTGAGAAGTGTCAAATGCCATTCTCATTGCATGCTTAAAAATCCTTTTTATGCAGCTATGGCTTTTCAAAGAAAATAAGCTATGTTTGTCAGAAATAAATAAAAAATCAGTATGCAAATCTTTTTGATGTTTACTACTATGTTGAACTGGAAGTAAATATGCAAAGGCACAAAATTTCATACTGCTTTTTTAATCAAAGCAGTTAAGATAACAAAATGTTTTAAGTACTGAACGTGCCTGAGATGAAAAGGGAAGAAACGCTGTAAAAAAATTCTGGTGTGTATAAACGCAATCTTTCTTATGTTATTGTTCTTAACAAGCAAATAGCTGCCAAAGGACTGTTTGCTGTAAGCTTATAAAAGCAAAAAAGTTCCAAAAGCTCACACTTTATTAATATTGTAAATAACATCTACATGGTATGAAGACTAAAAGATCTAAAATTAAAAACATGCTAATCCTAAAGTACTTTATTCTCAGAATGTCCAATCTCTTATTTGGATAAAGTCTGATCCAGTAGCAGGCAAATGACTAATTTATAATAGCCTTCCTCAAGGTCTAAGGAACATTTTAATTTTTTTCTCTCTTTATGGCAGGCCTGTGATAACTTAAGTTTCTCATTTGCATGAAAATATTATTCTCTGGCTTTGCTTCTAATGATAGTTGGTCAAGGCAAATGGTAAAAAAAAAAACACCCCAAGCAATCTTCAGCCTTTGCTCAGAGCATGTAAGGGTAGACAGACAGAAATGTTCATGGTTCTCTTTTATAATTATGTATGTTTAGTGTCTTCTTGTGTGTCCTTGTTCCTTTTGATCGAGTTGTTGTTTTTCTAGGACTAGAGGTACACTTTTATAGGAAGAGGCTCATCTGAAGTAGTGCCAAGTACCCACAGATCTACCCACAAGCCACTTCTGAGCAACAATTATGGTACAAGTTTGAATGCTTTCTAAAGAAATATACTAAATATGGTTGGCAATATTTTTCTTCCTAAAACAGAATTCCTCCTATTAAGGTCCACTTAAATTTCTTTCCCTGTACAGAATAAAATTCAAGCCTTCAAGCATAGCTTTTATATTTCACAAATGTGCTCCTCTTTCTTCTCAGCTCTTTTCCAAGCTACTAAATAAGAGTAATAATAATAATAATGGCCCCTGGCATTCCTTTGAAATTTCTTGACATTCAACGTCAAAACCCAAATTCACACTGCTCATCTCATTTAGATTCATAAACTTAAATTTGTAAATTCTTTAATCCCTCTTAAGGTATGTGAAATCAAAATATGTCCATTTTTTCTTTTTCGTTGAAAAAAATCTAGTTGAAAAACTTGCTAACCTATGTGCCAGCAGCTAACCTGGGAGAGCTGAAGTTTTGATATATTAGATTTAGTTTTACTAGAACCTTCTATGTTTTTTTCTCTTTTTTCCATTGTTTCTGTATTTTTTTTTCCACTAATATGCCTTCAATTGATACATTTTCCTTTCTTCTTTTTGCATTTTGGAACAGTCCACATAATTTTATCTTTCCTCAATGATTTAGTAGAAGTTCAAAAGAGATTCATAACTCAGCTACAAAAACACAGAGGAAGAATTTACAATATTTGAAGGAAAGAAAAAGGACTTTATTTGCAATTCAGATGTGGGTTTATTTTTTTTTTTTAATTTGTGTGGTTACTGTTTTTATTTTTAATTTATAATTGCATATAATCTCAATTGAGTTCAGTGGAAACTTTTCATTTAGGTGTTTCATTGTCCACACTTACACATAAATAGAAGTTCTTCATAGAAGAGTTTACATTTCAGTCATATTTTAAAACACAGACTAGATTTTATTAAAACAGTTTTTCCGTTTATCACTAAATTGTGGTCTATAATATCTTATTTATGCTTGTCCTTTCTGCCAATCTAAGCCAAATCACTCCCTTAGGTTCTCTTTGATAACAGATCTATTGACTACATGGATCATTGTCTTAAACAGCTGACATAAGAGCAAGAATGAACTCTGAAAGTCAGCTTGCCTTAATGCTTTACATAGTTAACAGACAGAACTTATTTTTCATTAACAGATTTCCTATTCTCTTGTCTGCACTAATCATAACCAAATTTACAGCCTTTCTGGAACTCAATTTCCTGTTTCTCCTGTTTTACAGCAGTTTCTGCCTGAGAAAAGGCTCTGTGTGAATGTGGGGAAAGGCTTTGTTGGATCAGAAAGCAATGTTAGAACAGATTAGTGATGAAATTTTCTCTCAAACATCATACAGAATCAAAGATTAAGCTGAATTGGAAGAACCTCACAAGGATTATTGAGCCAAATCCTGGCCCTGCACAGGACAGCCCCAAGAATCACACCATGTGCCTGAGAGTGTTGTCCAAGCACTTTTTGAACTGCATCAGCTTGGTGCTGTGAGCACTTGCATGGGGAGGCTGTTCCAGTGTCCACCCACCCTCTAGGTGAAAAAACCTTTTCCTGATATTTAACCCAAATGTCTCCTAAAACAACTTCAGGCCAATTCCTGTGGTGTCACTGTCACCACAGAGATCAGTGTCTGCTGCTCTACTTCCACTCGCAAGGATGCTGTAACTGGAGTGAGGTCTCTCCTCAGTCTCCTCCAGGCTGAACAGACCAAGTGACCTCAGCCACTCTTCACACAGCTTCCCCTCATGGCCCTTCGTCATCTTCATGACCCTCCTTTGGACACTCTCTGAGATCTCAATGTCTTCCTTATACTGTGTCACCCAAAACTGCCTCCAGGTCTTGAAGAGAGGCTGCCCCAGTGTAGAGGCAGGACAGGGCAATCCTCTCCCTTGACCTAACCTTACAGAAGATAAAGGCTCAGAATTCAGAAAAAAAATGCTCTGTCTCATATGTAGTTTATGCATTTAACCAATTTTAAACCATAATTTAACCAATCACATAGTTGTAATGACCATAACTACATTTTGTTTCTGATGCCTAATCAGAATATTGGCATGATTTCAGTACTCTGACAACTGTTGGTTTAAACAAAAAGTTATGCTTTCTAAATCCATTTCTAAGCTAAACTCCATATTTCTTCTTTCTTTTTCTTTGAAATCACTAAACAGGATTACTATTTCTGAAGGTATGCATTCTTGCAAGTGAATGAAGGTATGTGTAAGAAACGCAAGAAGGTGTTGATGAACATATCCAGAAACTTATTCTTGGAATTTCTGGGATATGAACACTTCCCAGATTATTTTCTTCACTGATTTATTAAGAATTCATGAAAACATCTTCACATTTACTTCCCACACTTCCACGTCTTGATATTTTGCTCTGCCTCTTTTACAGATGTATCAATGAGATTCTGCATGGAATTTCAAAATGCTGTATTCAGACACTTCATTAAATATAGATTATTGACATATTGCTGCTTAAGGAAATAACATATACTCATTAGAAGGGTTTAGCAAATCCAGTCAAAATAAGAAAGGTTTGGTGGATCAATATTATGTGGCTTGTAACATACACATCTTTCAGCTTCCCAGAAATGGACTGGCTATTACATATGACAAAGCCTTTGAATTAAAAAAATATTGTACTCTTTGCATGTAAGTTTTGGTGAGCAGACTCACCATAATTTGTGGCCTCATTCTCCAGCTACTCTGGCTGTGCCTCTCAGTGCATTGGGAAAAACTAATATAGAATCTATATCCAGACTGTGCATCCTTTGATCTGCTCTCCCTTCTCCTAGCAACAGGAATATGAATGTTCTATTAAAAAAAAAAAAAAAAAAGGAAATATAATATATTAAATTGAGGTATCCTATATGTTTCCATTTCGCAGCCTGTTATTTTTTGCAGAATTTTTTCAAGTTGTTATGAAGCAATGACATGTTTTGTTGGACTGGACACAATGTGTAAGATTGTTTTAGTTCTTACAATAAAGCTAAATACAAGCAAACATACAAGAGTTAGACTGTCAACCCCATTTATATATAAAAAAAACCCTTTTTTTTTGTTTTCTTGTTTGCTTGCTTTTTAATGTGTTTAAATATTTTGTACATACATCTGTAGGCTGCTGGGAAATGACAGGATAAGTAGGATGTATTGCAGACAAAATCATGTCATCACAGAGCTGATATGTGAGTGTGGCTCGTGTTACCAGACTGTTGCTGTAGTGCTGTGCACAGCTGAGAATTCTGTGGGCTTGTCACAAGGGCTGAAGACTTTCCAAACCTCAAATGCAGGCTCTTTTCCATATGCCTCATATCCCAGCATTTTTCACAAAGAGATGTACTGAATGAGATGCTGGGTGATCTTACAGATTTTCTTAGTAAAGTCCTATAAATTGTGAGGAAATTAAAAGGTCTCAGGAGGAAATTTTATTTTTAATTTTTTTTTCTTCTTTGCTTTTTTAAAACCATCAAGTGTCCTAGCAAGAGAGCAATGTGGAAAGACAATTGTTTACCTCTACAATGGAGAGATAGGGCCTGTTAGTTTGCACATTCCTTTATTGTTGCACAAATAAACTGCTTCAAATATAATAGGAAAAAAGCAAATTTCTTGAAAGATTCAAAAAGAAGAATGAAATGTTGAGATTTCTTTTTTTACTTTTTTTTTTTTAAAAAACTTTTTTTTGTTTTATTACTTTTACTCCTGAGTGTCTGTATCTTGTCTGCACTCCTGTTCTGAATACATGGTTTCTAGCAGAGTAAGGTGTGAAAATAAGGCACTTATTTGCAAGAGGCTAAAATTAAATCTCTTAATAATAGCTTTGTGTTGAATTGTAAAGGCAGATGTACTGCCAACAGTAAGTAGACAACTTGTGCAGCTCATGATTCAGGGATGCCGCAGTCCCCGCATGCAACAAGTTCATAGCAGCACATGTTGGAAACTGAGACACTTCATCAAGTGCAACTTGTTTTCTCCATACATTACTTTGGAAATCTAGGCTGCACTTTGTGCTCATCTGGGTTTGATGGTTTTTAACAACTCCATTACTCTGACATAAGTGACAGTGACACTTTGTTCTGCTGATGTACTGATTTTTGTTTTTGCAAGTACACAGATGAAGCCTTCACATAATTTATGTTCTTTAACTGTAACAAAGGGCTTGTGATGAAATGTGAGAGGCAACAAGCCTCCTCACGTCACCACAGAGTAGCTAAGGTCATTCAGATGGCAGCAAAGATTGCTTACAACATATGAAATCAACAATCCTTTTGGAAGGACTCCAAGGTATAAATATTCACATAAAAATGCTGTTCATTGTACGTTTTCTTAACAAACAAGGGTATTTTTTCAAGGTCATTTTAGTGATGATAAGAAGTGGTTTTCAGTGGTTTTCAGTTGGAGAGCTAAATATTCTTAAAATCTGATATTTTTTGGATCCATTAATACATTGACTATCCCCCCTCTCTTTCACCAAAACAAATGTGAAAAAACCACACGACCCTAAAGCTAAGTTAACTCTAGTATTTCCTTGAAGGAGAGGACAGGAGAGAGGGGAATATCAGAGTATTACTATGGCTCTGTTGCTAAATATTTCAGAGGGTATTTTGCTTTGGTTATATCAGCCTGGTTTCCTGGTTACCTGAATTTTTTGCATCATCCAGAAAGCTTGTTTTGGTTGCACTTTTCTGGGACCATAATGCAAGCAAATAAGCATAAGAGCTGCTTTGTGCTTTCTGAGCTTACCAGTACAGTGCAACAATGTTTATTGCTTAAGGAGTCAAACCTAATTTTCTGATAGTCATGCCCATGAGATAATTAATCCTCTACAAGGTACCATATACTTTCCAGCAGAGGAAAGAAACTGGCAAACAGTTTTATTTAAAAGGCTTATTTATTTTCTTTCTCATTAAACTGAAGTGGTGACTTTTTTAACAGTCAGAATAGCCTCACCTTACATTATGAATGGATGACACAGGCCCCTGGAGTGGATGTATAAATATATGTGTAAATATATATAAGCACCCATGTGCTTAAGCATGTATGTGTACATGCACATGCATATAAACACACAGATATGGGCCTACAAAAAGTGGGAAAGAGAAATGTAATTTGAAGTAGGAAGTTTATAAACAAGCAAGTCAAGGGGATTTCAAAGTTTGCGAAGGTGCTGTCAGTTGGAGAGCATGCTGTTATTTTTCCATATGTGATTTACTGAGGATTAGAAAAATAATCCTGTAATAAGAATTAGGTGCTAAACAACTAAATGAAAAGAGAGGAAGAAATAATCCTGGCTGGCCATTTTTATGTAGATGAGATGACAAGCTGCATCCACACCTGTTGTGTCCCCACCCTTGAGGGGCAGCAAGCACTCAAGATTCACAGACGCTCAGGGCTGAAATTAAGAATCAGAGGTTCTGCAGAAGATTGCAGTTTCATTAGTAAATAGCACACTTAGCGTGGAAATTGTCATGTTAGTCCCTGATCCTAATATAATCACCCAGCAGTGGGTTTTAGATCAAAGACCAGGGTGAGAAGTAAGAGAGGAAGAGAGAGAGGGTGAGGAATTAAAGAAGGGGAGAAAGAAAAATAAGAAAGAGAGAAAAAGAGACAACTTTCCTGCTTCCAGTCTAATTTACAACTGATGAGCTGTCCAGCCTGCACAAAGGTGTTTATCCCAGGAAGGTGCTGCCCTGCCTATTTATGGCCCTGTTCCTACACATCCTGTTCTTTCTCACAGCTTGTTATTACCATCAGTCTCTAGCTGTTTTTGCCAACAGTCCTCAGCTGGTTCGACAGCTGGCTGTTGGTATTAGAGACTTACACATTAGCCCCATATCTTTTGGGCGTCTATACCACTCTCATCTCCAATCTTCTGCTGCTCCCTGGACGGTCTATATCACATTGCCAGTTTGCAGTTTCATATGGTAATTTATGAAATGGCTAGAGATTTCCCAGAAGGAAACCCTGCTTGTTACTAAATTTGCTAGTTTAGTTTAGCCCACTTCATCCTTTGCCTTATTTTCATCTCTGCACTACAGCATGTGTCCTGCAGACTTGGGACATATTCAGGAGATAGGGAGAAGAATGTTGAAGCTTTGTTTTCTCCTCACACTTGACCTCAGTGGGCTCAACCCAACTTCCATTTCCTCTAGTAGCAATTTCCTATTTTTCATACATTCTATATGGACTTGTAATATGCAATCCTAATTTCCCTCATTCACTCAAAGAAATTATCTTTTTTTCAAGTTCTTTCTTTTCTAGCAGATTCTTTCATTTGCTTTGATTGCAAACTAAATTTTCTTTGACTGGAGCAATGTCTTCACAAATAAATGTCATTGAGGACATCTCAGACATTCAGTCTTCTCACTGAAAACTTTACTACTGCCAGCATTTTTCTAAAGCATAAGAAATTTACAAGTAGTGTTACCAGAATCCTTATATGGAATATCTTTGGAAGATATTCCAGTCAGATATTACTGAATATCTTTACTCAGATGAAACTTTTACCTTTACTGAGAGAATTCAAGAACATGCCAAGGGCTTTTGGCACTCTTTAAGAGGTTACAGCTCCCTCATGGACTGGGTAAAAGAAGCAAGAGTATATTGTTAATTATTCATTTAAAATTCTGTCTTCTACACAGTGCTGATGAACATGACCATTGCAAGGAGGCACATAAGCAAGGTGAATATATATGTATTCTGACTCTGAAAATCAGTACAGCTGTCTGTACATCAGGTAATAAAATCAGATTTTATAAATACAAGAGATTGTACGTTTGCTGCAGGAGCCCATCTAGAAGTCAAGTAGAGGATACTTTGCTTTCCAGGAGCATTATAGTTTTTCAGATCTCTAATTGAATGTTCTTGAACAAGACTTAACTGATGAATGAAAAAAGCTCCAACACCAATATATTACATGAAAAAAAAAAAAAAAAGTTGTGCAATTGAAACCAACATTGAAATTCCAGCAGTGCAGCACATTGGCTAGGCTTTTCTGTATTAGAATCTTTTCCATGAAGGTCCTTATTCTGTGTTTCTCTGTTTTGAAGGTTCTTTGTGTGTCTGAACTTCTCCCAGTATTACTCAGCAGCTACTCTTCAAGCTTGTGCCTTATTGAGGCAATTGTAACCTTAGCACTAGGAACCCTTAACAGTCAGTTGCACAGCTGCAGGGATCAAGACTTAAGAGGATGTTGGAGATATTTGACAGTTGTCTTGAAGGACACCTGCTGAGACCGGAATTACTCAGGTAAGTGGTAAATATGATTGTGAAAAAAAAAAATAAATCAAGAGATAGGCTATTCTAGTCACATATTTGGTATTTCTAAGCCCAGATTAGAAAAAAAACCATTCACTCCTGAAGACTCTGCCATTTCTTCTGTGATGTTTTTCCTGCCTTCTGTACCAGCAAAATAAAAAAATCTGCTTCATTACCACCAAAGAGAGTACTATTGTTTAGTATGGGAAAAAATGCACTCTGGTTGAGGAGAAGATACCACAGTTTTTGCAACTTGACCTATGTTTTTATTATATCCCGTTAACCCAGGGCATTTCATAAGCATAGCAACAGCAGTATTGACAATGTTCTTGAACAAGACTTCGAACAGTGTTTTGCCATTTCCTGAGTTAAAAGGCATTAGTGGGCCTGTGTTGGTTTAAAATGCAAAGACTGCAATAGTTCTTCTGGAAACTGTGGCTTGCGCCAAGCCAAGAACTCTCAGGGTCAAAAGAAAATGTGATCAAGCATAAACAAGTTATTTAAGAAAATAGCTTGGAGTTGCCTAAAGCCTGGTAGGTGAGAGTTAACCCAGTAAATTAAGCAAGGACTTTACTTAAAAAAAGGACAGAGAAAATATTAGTAACTTGGGCATGATGGAGGAAGAAGTCAGAATTGAGAATTGCATGTGAAAGCTTGAAAGAAAGTTATTTACTTAATTTTTTTAAAACTAGAATAATTCATCCAGAGAAACCATTAAATGGAAAGATTCATAAATATTTTCCATGTTCACTGTGTACATGTCAACCTCATGGATATGGCCAGGGATTTTATTTAATTTATTTTTTTATTAAAAAAACCAAACGAACAACTTTATTTGTTTTGTAGTTTGTTTTGATATTTTGAGGATGTTTTCCCATGTTTCAGGAAAGCAGGCATCTGAGTAATTTACTTCATGTATTGGTACTATTGAGATTCGAGCATATTACCTAAGTGTGTACATACATATTCCATTTGAGGAACCTGTTACTGACAAGTCATACCATTAGCAGTAACTAGGAAAGCTGCTCTTCTACTTGGGATAAAATTGCACACCCATAACAGGCTGATTAAACATACCTTCAGACAAAGACGCCAGAAAATACTGTAGGCCACAGGACCCTGTTGGTCATTCTGCTATTGATTTCTTAGGGAAGAATCTCAGACACTTTGCTAATGGTGGTAGTTTAAAGTCTTAGAAAGATTTTGAGGGCAACTCTGAAGGTATTGACTTTACTACCTAAGCCTGTCATCTGGGCCTTTAATGAGGTGCATCTATTGAAAACAGACCAGGCAGGGGTCACTGCAAAGCTTTCAAATTGTTCATGGGCTTTGTTTGACTTTAAAATCCATTTCCATCTGCTGTAGATGTAGCTGGGCTGAAAAAATTTCTTCATTGCCCGAAAGGACTGCTGATTCTTGGAGAATTTAAATCAGGCTATTTACCATCAACATCAATTTTACTGATTATTTTTAAATTAAAACATGTCTAAAAGATAGTGACAATTCTGCAAGAACCCAGCACTTGTCAAGGCAGTCTCTGAGGTCTGCTTTCCATCTCTGAACAGTACTGTGGTCTTTCCTGCTAAAACACTAAAAATTTGTGTCAGTGCCAATGTGCCCAAGGGAAATGCAGCTCTCCTTTACCTCACTCTATCTCACTCTACCTTATTGTAGAGTGAAAGTGGTGTCTCATTAAAAAAAATATGGATTCCATGTGTCCATGTGTTTCCAACTCACCTGAGAAACAAGAGGAGCCAATGTGCTCTCCAGCGAGAGAAAAATACGTTTCTATTCTTATTTTCTTTTATTTTTTTCTCTTTTTATTCTTCTCCCCCCCACCTCCCGCTCTTTTTTTTTTTTTTTTTTCTTTTTTTTTTTTTTTTTTTTTCTTTTTTCCCTCTTAGGATAGCATCTGCTGTCTCTCTTATCAGTGGCAAGTGTCAGGAGAAAGAACCTTTATTTACTCTATTTTTTTTTTTTTATTATAGCTGCAAATACTGCTCTGCTTTTGTCTCATAACTGCTTTTCTTTCAGGGCCAGCCTCGGAACTCACACTTTTGTTATTTTATGTCAGTTTAAAGAGAGAAACTGCTATTAAATACCCTAGAGTAATGCTGGTACCTGTCACAGGCTGCCTATAATAATTTTTTATGATTAATAATTTACTTTTTAATTCTTTTTGATATGGAAACTAACATTCAGGAAATATTTTTAAGTTATCCAATAAAACCTCTATAGAAGAGCTTTCATAACATGTCAGATGTGTCTGTCTGGATAAATATTACAGATGACCGGCTTGAAAGACAAAATAGCTGTAAACTATTGTTTACTTAGGAAACATTTAAGGATAGCAATAACTTATCCCTTGCCAGGCTTCAGAGATTATGTTAAAACTCACAGAATTGAACGAATATCTTTAGGTTGTCCAGCCTGCTTGTAAATAGCCAGATTATCTGTATTTGCTTTTTAGGAAGTCTTCAGGAGACCATGTTTGTGGTATTAGGAACAGAGCACATGCCTGTGAAGAGACAGCCTGGTCCTGAGAAGTTTATTGTCTTCAGGTTTACAGAAAAACAGAAGAAAGGAGAAGATAAATATTGTTATTTGTTATTGTTACAGTAGGAGATTGAGGCAGGGAGAGCAAACATCCTCCTGGCATGTTAACTCAGTTAACATTATTCTCTGGGGGTCACATCTACTGTCGAGATTCTCACAAATAGCAAGTGCCAGGTGGAACAGAAACCATGGGCTCCTCCCATGCAGTCATTGCCCAGAATGGGAGGGAGAAGGGCAACTCTCCTGGTACAGGGAGAACCACTGGGAGAATTCAACAGTTATTACTTCCTAACCTCAAACACCCTGACTTTGGGACATTTGTCGAAGTGCTTTTAAAGGATGGAATCCAGTGAATGAGTGATAGAGAAAAAAAAAATTGTCCTGATTGTCCTTTCATTATTTTCAATGATAAGTCTGGAAGTCTAGAGGATTTGAAGCAAAGATTGCTTTCTTCTAGAGTCCTCAGTGTCCAAGAAACTTTGGCTTCTCCTCTGGGAAACAGTCTCATTATGAAGGGAGATACTGGGAAAGTAAATGCGTTGTCAGTGCTGATATAAAACTCTAATTAAGATATCAGAAATAGCTAAATAAATTACTCTCATTACTAAACCTTCCATTCTGAAGCTTACACATCCTGCTGTTTGTGCTGGATGCTCACTTTTATTTGTTCTATATAAAAAAGAACATCACCAACTATTTCTGTTATTGATAATTTTCCATTGCTGCAAAGCTCTTTGTGTTTGTTGGTGTGACATTACTACCCACACCTGAGTTTTCCCACATAATTGCATCATAGCCATCATAACCATCTACAGCATAACCATGTAGAATTTGGAGGAGGAAAAACTGCTTTTAAAACAGAAGCAGAAAAGATAATGTAGAACAAGACTGCTGATAACCTGCAGAGTATTTAATTAACAGAATCGATCACTTCTTTGAGAGATAAAGTGATTTGATAGAATTCAGGGAGAAAATACCTCTTTTTTAGGGCTGGGATGGTTCCTTATTGACACTCCCACTGTTTTTTTAAATTAGTCTCTCTTGATTCCCACGGAGAAGAGAAAAAAAAATTTAGATTTTAAAATTATGTATTTAGGACTCAGAATCCACCAACTGATAAGGAACTTTACACAATATTTGTCTCACAGGACAAGGCCTTTTCTGTCAAACTAGTCATTAATGCTAAAGGGATTTAATCAGTGCTGTATGATAAATACATGATGTTTCAAAGTCTTTTTCAACCAAAAGCAGGTAAAGGCCATGTTCCATCAGGAGTGGTTTGAAATTTTTGAGATTTCTTCCTGGAGAATATGGCCAGCTGTGTGTTAATGTCAGGATTAAAAACAGACTGTCTGACTCCAAGTAAGTGGGGTCACACATGGTTAGGGTGTCTGGGCACTGTCATAACCAAGCCACATCACCACAGCTGGGTGCTTGACAGTGGACAAAAGACTGATGTGGCAAGCATCAGCAGTTTATTAGAGTTCAACTCTATACTTTTTCTCTATATCACACATGTAACATGCATTCCATTCACATTATAATTGGCTAACAAACCATGTGCATGTGCCTTCTACCCTTTTGTAATTGGTCATAAATTCCTCTGCTTTTTGTTTTAAAAGTCAACTCACATCCACATTCCATGCTGCTTCTCCCTCAAAGCTGTTTTACCTGTCTTATTCAAGGACATAGCTGTAACTTAATGTTCTGGGTTGAGCTGCCTCCTATCCCATATATCCATCCCATATCTTGGATATGTTGTTATGTCTCGCAGCTGAATCCCGCCCTCTTGGGCGGGAGCCTGCAGTTCCTTCCTTCTTTTTCTTTCTTGGCTGTTTTCGGCTCTTGCTTCAGCTGGCTCGGCTGCTTTTGCCTTCTTCGCTTCGCTTTGCTTCGCTTTGCTCTCCGGCTGCCCCTGCTGCCGTTTTTTCTCCCCCCCCCCGCCGCTGCTTCTGTTTGGTTTTTTTTTCCCTCCTTCCTTCTCCCCCCCCCCCGCCACCCCCCCCCCCGCCCCCCCCCCCCCCCCCCCCCAAGGTTTGAACCAGCTCCGGACCTGACCTGACCTGAGAAGTTGGAGAAGACCCGGGCCAGACAGAGACGCGTCAGCACCCTCCTCATCATCACAGTAACCCGTCTTTTCCCACTATTCGGTGTTGGGGAGTGTATTTTTGTCAATAAACCGGTTTTTCCACTTTCCTCCGAGGTATTTTCCTTCCAGAACCCAGGGCTGGGGGGGGAAGGGGTGGTGGAGGTTTGGTTTAGGGGACTCCTTCTGGAGGTTCTTCCCTAATTTACTCCAAACCAGGACACTTAACAAGGCTGAGGCTGCCTGCAGCCCGATTCCTATTCTCCTACAGGTTTTGTGCCATCAAACTTTCCTCAGGGGCTGCAGCTCTTGGTGTGCTGCCCCTGGGCTGAAGGTAGAGTGGGGACAGCCAAGCTGCCAAGCATTCAAAGTTCTCAGTTCGCGCACTCCTGCATGTTCCTTGGAATGACTTTGCTCCAAACATTATCCTCATCTTTATCTGACCTGAGGAGACAACTAGCTCAGTTTGTGGTGGAATTTCCATTCCTGGTGGGGAAGCATGCAGATGTGATAATCTGCCTTTGTACTAAATGAACATCAGAGAAGGGAGCTTGCATCATGCTTTTCTTCTAGATCTGGTTTGCAGAGCTTCAGTTAAGTCTGGGGAGGATCAGCATTCTACTCAGATGACCTAGACCACTTCTTCCCATGCAAGCCACAATCCCACATTGTACAGTTTGCAGGAAGATTTCAGGGAGCAGAAGTCTGCAGGCAGTAATCACTGATTAGCCCGCCACAGTGGCTGAGGTCTCTGACACAAAGGTGTGTAGTTTAAAAACAGCCAGAGGTCTACAGCTTTGACCTTGCTGCCTTGTGTATAGGAAAGGTTAAATAAAAAAGCAGAGACTTCCAAAGTTAAATTAAATAAATGAAATAGTCAAGGCATGAGTATGATCTGTTCCTGATGTAGCATTAGGGCATATTAGGGCACAAAGACCTTTTACATGTAATTCTGGTTTAAAATGGATTTTGGTTTTACAGGAGTTAGGAAATCTTTTTAAGTCATCTAATAAATCTGTTCCCCAGACCTTAGGCTTTTTTGTCCAAAAACCCAAACACTTGTAAAATATTCCGTCAAAGCTCTCCTGCAACATTTCTTTTAGTGGTCCAGGGTCTACAGCCTTCTTTATTGAATTTTTTAATAAACAACACATTTTTAATTGTTTGCCCCTCAAAACTTTATGTTGTTTTTGTCCTATGGAAAGAAAACAAAGCTGAGATTCATAACCAGAAATAATAGTGTAGGAAATCACTATATTTTTCACCCTGAAAAATCCTGTTCTAGCTCTGCAAACCTGTATAACCACTTACTCTGTGGAGGGGAATGACAAAAATAGGAAAATCTGAGCATCTTTGTAGGTTAAGGGGCATACGTGAGGACCAGTCATGCAAATCTTCAGTTGTAAAAAGAGGAATCAGCTGTTGTTTGTTACATACTTTGTAATATTGATCAGTCCTTTTGCTTTATAGATATTCACAGGCAGGGCAGTTTCCCCTCCAAACATGGTCTGACTTTTTTTCCTGTTTTATTTTGCATATTTGCCTTCATTCTCTCTTACAATGAGTGCCTTGTTAGTTCTGTTTAAAATATAAGATGGACATCTAGTGAACTTTCAAAGTGTGGAGCTGCTGGTTTTCAGTGTCATGTCCTGCACAAGCCTTTCCCGAACTGAGTATGTAAACACATTCCACATTGCCAGGAGTTTTAGGGGTAAATCCTTCATTCCTCTGCTTTACACTAATGTTTTACACAAAAGAGTCAGGAGAGGTACAAACAGTGTAATGAGGTATATGGCAATTATTAATGGAGCTGTAGTTTCCTAGGGTGTGGGAGATGTCCAGCTAATTAAATTTCCTCTGAGACTTCCTTGATATTCAGTTCCCAAATTTGCAAATTGTAAGATATACTTTTCACTCTGTTGTGTGAGATAGCCATTACTTACAGTGACTGACTTATGAAAAGGTAATATGTTTCCTATCCAGCATGACTAGCATTATTTGTAATTCCTTTTGTTTCTCTCTTTGATCTGTGCCTAAAGCAGAGAAAATATGTCAAGTTTAGCTGGAAAGAAAATTCCTCATCACCTGCTGTTATGCAGAGTGATCTGAAAATATTATTAGTAATTTTGGATAATTACTTAGAAAAAGTTTAGGGGTTGTGTGTTCTACTGCACTGTAATCAGAGTCCAAATTTGAGCTCATTTCCCTGAAAGACAGATTGAGGGGAAAATCAATTAAAAAATTAACACGTCAAAGACATTTGTTCATGGCTTTTTCAAATTACACCCTTCCTTTTAAAATAATGTTATTTTTTCCCCAAATTACCTTTAATTTCACTTGGATATTTCATCTTATTAAGAAATACTTTCAAGAAATAAAAATTACTGACTTTTCCATGTGAAATTTTCTAAGTGGCAACAACTGACTTTGGAAAAATAATTTAGTAAGAAAGTTTCTCTCTGTGCCTGTGTTTATAAGAACACCTCATGAGAAGGACAGGAAACACTTGCCCTCTTTTGTTGAGTTGTAGCATTTTTCCTGGATTTTGGAAGTAGTTTGTTTAGAGAAAGGAAGCAATACTGTAGCATCAGGGCTTTGTCATCTAAAAGATTGCTGCTCACAGATTCCATTTGATCTTCAAATACTGAGCTGCAAAGACAAAGAATGAGAGAATTTGTGTACATATTTCTGAACTGACCTGCTTAAGAGAAGACAGGTGATCTTCTAAAAAAAAGAGACCCAGCAAAAGAGTATCCACCTATCCATTTTGTTTTCCATAGAGAAAGCAATACTTCTCATAAACAACCCAGCATACAGAAAGGCACTCTGAGCTGAATGTTTTGAACTGCAATGTGACAGAAGAAAGAGGTTTATAAAGCTAACCCATAACTGAAATTTTACAATGGACTGTTAAGGTCAGCAATATGAAAATGTGGGAGAGGAAGGTGAAGTGTTTGCAAAAATCTACATCTACCAAAGGAATTATAATTGAGCTAACAGAAATGATGTATCTGCAACAAATTGATCTGAAATCATCCTGAATGTTTGACTTTTAGAAAAAAGGTAACAAGAGAATTTGAATTTGGAGCCCAATTGAGCTCTTACCTAATTCAGCTCCATCTGATGTTTTACCCTTGGTGACTAAGAGGATCATGATAATTCTCATCTTTGGATGGGCAGCAAACAATCTCTTTATCAAATAGTTTTCCAAGACTTGTTTTTTGCCTGCTGTTAAGACTTTGTAGCATTTGCAGGAGCTGCTGATGGAGTTGTGCATGTGCTAAAATGTACAGCTCCCATTTTTAGGAATGGAAAAAGGAGTCTGGAGAGTGCTATGTATCAAATGACTTCACGAGAATTCATTTTTCAGTCTCCTGGTTTAAAGAGGTTTTCCATGTAGAAAAAACTATACTGGTCCTTCATTTTTAAGAGCAGAGATAGAGTTGATTTACATTTAATTCAAGTGTGAATTTACTTTTACTTTACAAGAGGGTATTTTAAATCAGACAGCTGACTATGAAGTAAAATTGATACAAGAAGAAAACTAGGAATCTAGCATTTTAAGGTTGTTTTAGGTTTCTTTTTCTCTTTTTGAAAAGGAAGCTGTATTAAAAAAAGTCAGGCCTTTTTAAGCCAAGCTAGCTTATGTCTGGACAACAGAACAGACAAAACAAATCCTATCTACTATAAAAGTAAATACAGTGCCCAGAAGCTGTTCACTGAGTATACTGAATTCATTAAGATTTTAACATAAGGAAAGATTGTGCAATATTCCTTTCTTTACTTTATACACAATAAAAGAGACAAGCTTCATATCTGCCAAAGCATCATGAAGCAGGAAGAGTTATGACACTTTTTTAGGTGAACTACATTTCATTATCTCCTGTTCCATCATTTGTAAGTGTCAGCTATCAAAGCAAAACCCACTATTTTTTTGGATGTTTTGTATGAAGAAGAGAGGCTTCTTACATAGGAATTTGAATTTCATTTTGAATCTTCAGTATTTCTTATTGGTAATAATTGTAGGACACTCATATTTTTGCAGATAAATAGGAGCATTAATCTGAACTCAGTTCAGCCTTCCTATAGTAAAATCAGCAGTAATAAAATTTCACTACATGATCATAAATGGAAAATGGCTGTAATGTATTGAGATATAAATGTTATATAATTCAGATTAATCTAGTGTGACGCTGGAGATCCAGTGAAGCACTGGAAAGCATAACTGATTCGGTTGCTTCCCTCTGAGATTCCTGCCAAGAGTATCTTGCATTCTAAAATATATGAAGGTTCTGTTTTGCTCTGGGGTGCTAAACTCAGACTTATATGAGAAGCTATGCTGCAGTGGGCAGAGTTATCAGCATTTTTTAAGTTTACAGGGGCTCGCCATGATCAGCAGTGAAGAACCTATTGAAATCCAAACCAGTGTACAGTAACTAGAACTTTGTAATCTTGTATGATTATACATTCCTGATAACAATTGCTCATTTCAAAAAGGCACAGGTTGCATTTTGTATTTCACACAGGTATGGAGATGGTTGGACAAGGAAAAAAAAAAAACCCAAAAAACCGAAAAACAACACAAAACCCAACAAGCCACCAAAAAACCCTGAGAAACCAAAACCCAAAGAAAAGAAAAAAACAGAAAAAACCATTGACATCTGCTTTCCTCGTGGTTTCAGCACAAAAATCATACTTAACAACAGTTTCAGTAATTGTTTCTCATCTACTACCATGGCATATTACCTGATGCTTTTCTACCGTAAAGACATCTTTCCCTTGAGTCCTCTAGTTTTGCTGAGTGATTGGAATCGGTTAGCTGTGAACAGCCATCCAAACCCAACTGTACAGAGTGTAAGGACCTCTTTTTAACCTGCAGTTTCTTCTGAGATTGTAGGCTCATATTTTAATTTTTGTTTTAAAAACACCCATCCCATCACACACTAAAATACCTGAAAACTTCAACCTGCAGTGTAAGCTGGATAGTTCTAAAGGCCCCACTGCTGATGAAGGAGTGGTAGAAAACTGCAGCAATTACTTTGCTGTCCTGGTAGACCTTGATGAATGTGAAGTCCTATGAGGGGAAAATCTGCTTATTCTTTACTGATTTTATAATTGTTTTCTTTTGTTGCTGACACCTAAAGACAGAATCCAAAATATATCAAAGTTTTGATATTGCAGATATGTCATTTTCTTAAGCGAAGAATAATGTAGCTCTTCAACCTGAAGAAACATATATTTTAGAGGGGTAATACATTAAATTGGTTAATATACTTTCTGCTAGACTTTTAGTTCCTCTGAAGTAAACCACAGTTAAGGAGGAAGTCCCTACACCTTTTGCACAAAATGTGAGGTTGTGTGGTTTGGGGTATGCAAGACTTCTGAAGAGATATTAATTTCTTATCTAAGGATATTAAAGATATCCTTATGATTTTGGTCATTAAAATATCTTCTGATTTTGGGAGACTGACCAGAAACATGTTCTTGACATGTATTTCCCTACTATGAATAAAAGCTTTGCAGGCAAAGTGGACTTCTATGTTTGCTGCTTCATAAATTTTGCTTACCTTCAGAAAAACTACTTGAGTTAAGCATCAGCCAGTTGAACAAGAAAGAGAGGATGGATTTGCAATCACTTCTCTTCAATGAGAATTTGTCTATGATAAAATCAGAAACCATTCTCAAAGAAACCATTCCCTAACATGATGCAGCCTCCCAGGAAAAACAAACCATGAGTAACGAGACAGGATATGAAAGTGTAGCCTAAATTATCTTCTAAGTCAAACCATTTCTTGCACTGGTGAAACTTACGCCTCTCACCTCTAGAACTACAGTGAAGAATATTTCTAAGCAAAAGTCTGGCCTCAGAATTCAAAGAAAAAAGAAGAATTGAAAGAAAAAAATGAAGCAAATATTTTTTCTTTCTCCCAAGAAAGGGAAGAATATTTTCAAAGAACCCAAATGTTTCTTGGCTATTTGATTGTTTTTCTCACAAAAAATACCCAAACATGATTTTGTCCACATAGTCATCACTGAAAGGATTTCATAGAGCTCAACTGATGTTTAGGTTGTACACAAAGGTTACCCTCTGGAGCGATGACAGATTTTTTTCTATTTGAGATGTCTTGGTTGTACAGTTAATACTTTATTTAATCAGTGGAAACGAAGACAGGAAAATTATAATAATAAATCTATAGCATGATTTTTTAGATGTTTCTCTTTATGAGAGAAAAAAAAAAAAGGAATTAGAGACCACCTCAAGAATCTAAAGGAATTTAGTTATATGTAGTGTATTTGACATACTATGGTCAAGTGTGTATAAAAAGCAGCTTACAAAATTCTTTGAGGAACAGTTTTCATGCATCTTCTCCAGGGTATCCATCCTTGAAAAAATCTGGTTTTGCAGAACTTTCAGCTTCTAGTGGCAGAGAGTCATAGAGGGTGCAGGGAGAACATTTTTAATAGTTGACAATTTTCCCTGTTCAATGACAGCTGACAGACTGACTATATTTCTTCATTTAGACTTCATAACTGAACAACATTTTAGTCCAACACCCATTGTAGTGGATGAAAAGACACTATGTATGATATACTTAGAATTTCTTCTACTTTCAGACACCATTGATCTGCAAGCTCATTATAAAATACTTTCAACGTGTCAGGTTGTCCAGAGGTGTTGTGGATTGTCCATCCTTGGAAGTACTCAAAAACCAACTGGAAGTTAATCTAGGCAAGTAACTGTACACAACCCTGTTAGGGTGTTTGATAAGATGACCTTTTAAAATAACTTCCAACTATTCTGGGATAGTATGAGTCCACCTCTACAAATATTTGTAGTTTGACAAATTTGGAGCAACAAAACATTCCTAGATATTCCAGCTATAGTTGAGAAACTTCAGAGAATCACATGAAAATCCATGGCCAAAATACCAATAGAGGGTAATCCTGTTCCAACAGACCAATTTTTCCTCACCTACGTGAAATTTTATTTCCTCTCTGTGAGGGGAAAAGAAAAATTGTCCTAATCTCACCTTCTTCAGCCCTTAAAGTGAGATTGTCAGATACTTATGCAGGGGATAAAACCCCAAATCTGTTTTAAAAATGCATTGGCCATGCAGAAAACGAGAGCTGCTACTTGAAACCTCTGTAAGTCTGAACTGGACTAGGAGCTGGCTCTTAGCAGCTGGGTTGCAAAATCTTTACCTATAATCCATAGTAATGTATGTCCCTTTATGCTTTGTGAAAACCTGACCAAGATACGCAAGTTTTCACTTGGTGTCTATGAAATCTAGCTCTATCAATTTCTAAATCTATAGCTGAAAATTTCCATTAGCTGTGCTTTGCCTCATTTTTTCTCTGGGAAAAAAAGCAACTCCAAACCAGAAAAATTACCCCCAACAAAACAAAATGTCTTTGTCTGTATCACAAGCCTGCAAGGCATGTGGCAGATTACATCTACTTTTACCTGAGGCATAGTGAAACAAATGATGTTTTAGTCTCTTTCACGAGAACTGATGTCTTGTTTTGGAAGCTAATAACAAACTATTCATAAAATGCGAACTTTTTTTAGCACAACTTTTCCCAACTTTTCTGTGTTACTGAGTGACAAAAATGCCTTCAATATGTACTTCACATCAACGGACTTTATATATTTTCTGTCACTATGTGTTAGTCTAATGCAATCTAACATAGAAAATATCCTCTTAGTGCCTTTACATAGAATAAACTAGATATTTTTATAGAAAAAAGTGCATGTTTTGAATGTAGAAAAGAGTTGCGACTTCATATATATTTATGTAAAGCAATGCTTTAATGTTTCCATTTACACCCAGGGACCAGAGAGATTAGTAGTGCTATATACATCATGTCGCAAACATATATCAAATAAGGTTTTCTGGCAGCGTAAAGTAAAATTAGTAGGAAGTACACCATGTTTCCTTTGGAGTCTGAAGGTTTACTTTTACCAGGGTAGAAGAAGCTCACAATAGTTGTACAGCTCTGCAAACCAGGCTGGAAGAAGGCGGTATAAGGGCATATTGCCCCTCTTATAATGCGTCTGTGCTTGGTAAAACACATTTGTTCACTCTGTAGAAGCCACAAAGCAGACTGCCACCTCAGAATAGGGTGGTTTTTGCATAATTTTAAGAACTTTATTTTAAAACCTTATTTAAGGATTCTTGGCTACAGCCTGGGTTCTTAGACTGCTAAGTGCTTGGCAGAGCAGTCTGAAACTTGTACTCTTTCCTGGTAAATTCATGTGGTTTTCAAAAATATTATCATCCAAATCTTGTGCTTGGGACAATGTCCTATCAGGTTATGGAGGCTGTAGACTCCCCAGTCTTGTAGGGCTGTCTGCTTCAGAGTTTGGTCAGAAAGTAAAAAAACTCTGGTTTTCTTGCCTTTAAAAGAATTTACCATTTTCCCATTCATGGCCATTGCTTTCTGTCCTATCAATGGGCACATCATTGAGAAGAAAGTGTGATTTCATGTTCTTTGCATTATCTCATCAGGTATTTATACCAGTGGACTAGATAATCCTGAACTTTCTGTTCTCTAGGTGAACAGTCCCATCTCTCTCAGCCTCTCCTCCTGTGAGAGAGGCTCTAGTCCCTTCAGCATCTTTGTAGAGCTTCACTGGACCAGGATGTTCATGTCTCTGTTGAGCTGAGGAGATCAGAACTAGACCCATCACTCCAGGTGTGGCCTCACCAGGACTTGGCAGAGGAGAAAGGTCACCTGCCTCAAGCTGCTGGCTGCATATCACGATGCATGCCTCCTGATACATCCCAGAATAATGTTAACTGTCTTTGCAACAGGGACACGTTGCTGGCTCATATTTTAATTTCTGTGCATCAGGAACCCCATCTCTTTTACAAAGCTGCTTTACAGCTGAGTGGCCCCTACTCCATATGCTGGTGCGTGGGTTTGTGCCTCCCCAGGTGCAGGATTTAACAGTTGTTTACCTAGTGGGTGATTTAACAAGGGAACACAGACCTGTCATTTTAACAACAGCTTAGGAATTACATCTAAAATGAAAAGAAAACAGTATTTTTTTTCTTATTTTTAGTGTGATGCACATGGTAATTAGTTTTTGATAGAGGCAATAGTTGCAAACTCCTACATGTGTTTACAAATGCAGTTTTTATGTGGCTCAATTGGGCGACTTATACTGCTGACAAGAACTGCTGTTCCCCTCAGGCATTACAATAAAACCTGATTTTGTTCTTAATTGTCAAAAATCAGCTATTGTTTTGGAGTTACCACAATCCCACCACCAGAAATGTTTAACATTACAAGATCTTCTTCAAAACCGAATTGTACAGTGTAACTTACCCTAAGGCAGTAAAACAAAAAGGAGATAGAGATGATGCAAGTTTTACCCACTCACTCACCACTCTTCTGTCTAGCTCATGCTCCTTTTCTGACATGCAAAATTTTTATGCAAAATCTACCAATAAGGTTTAAATTTTGGGTTTTGATGTGTACCTTTAAGTAACTATTTCCTTCAAGATCCATCAGATTGGCTTATTTCTGTTCCTAGAATGCAGAACCATGACATGGTGTTGCTTAGCTGATACAATTTAAGAGAAACCGGTAAATTTTGTTCAGAAACATAAAGAGACCCATACAATGTACTGGAAAGGCTGCATTACAAAGATTGTCACTGATGGCATTCAGTTAATTTTCATATTAGTTCCTGACAATCGTTGTCTTGGACATTCCAGATTCCAGGTGGATAAATAGCAAGGAGTGTATGTCAACAAAGTTTCTATATGAAATAGTATCCTGTATGTAGGTTGGAAAGAAAGTAGACCCAAAGAAAATAAGAGTTGTGAGAAGCTAAAAATGAAAGAAACTTGCCTCCTCAAAACAAATATTTTCCTTTCAAATAGAAATGATATTACAACAGAACAATCAGATTTTTTTTCTTCTAGCCATGAGTACTTGAAACTATTTTTATCTGTCATAATTTTTCCTTGCAGAAACCTAGCAATGCAATAGCAATAAGTTTGAAATCAATGTATATCAGAAAGACAGCCTATTTACTTTTTTTTAGAAAAGGTTGTTTTTAAAAAGGATTGAGATATAATTAGTGCAGATGTCAAAATAATGCTTTAAGCAAAAATAAAGAAAGCTTTTCATTCATCACTTTAACATGGGGACTGCAAAATATTCTGCCTTTCCCTTTCTAATTCTTTGACATACATATACAGAGCAATGCATATATATTTCAACTCTCTTCAGAAGATCAAAAGAAAAAATACATAATTACAAGAAATTATTATTCTCAGCAGCATAAATCTTAGTAAATAAAGGATTTTGACTCAAGAATGCAAGAAACAGATATTAGATGTCTACATGGCATAAGAAAATCCATGTACTATATTATCCTTTCTAAAAGATATTGTCTCTTTGTAAAAAGTGACTGGAATGATACTTTCAAAATGGATTGAGAAAACTGTAGATTTGTGTCAAATACACCTGATATGGATGTCCAAGCTGAAATAATTTATATGACCTGTTATCCTAAGAAATATATTGGCTTGAAGTAGGAAACCAAATACAAAGGTAAGCAGCAAAAGCCCTTTTCTCCATCTGTGGCTATCAAATCCATGTGGAAAAGCCTGCCTCTCCAGCCTAGAGATACCTGTATACATCATTAACACCTGCAAACTACTGCTGCAGTTTCAAATACCATTGCAGGTGAGTCTGCATTACTCTATGTAAACAGTAAACCAGATATTGGTGGACCTGACTGTGAATATTACATTACTATTTTGTTTATATTTATTACCATTATTTGATCTTTCTATTTGAGTCAGAGCTGTGAGTGATGGATATTTGGGGACAATTCACAGCTTCTATTACTCACCTTATTAAATTAAAAGAAAGTAGGAAAAAGAAGCTGAAGTTTTGACTTTTATGGCCTCCTACAAGACCCAGGAACAGCATAGCTTCTTGTCTTGGATGTTCACAATATTTTTGCATGATCATTGCTACTCCAGATTTAATATTTGGTGACATAGCCTCACATTCTCCAATGACATTTATCAAAAGATTTGGGTTTCTGGTATTTTGTTTGTTTGTTTATTTGTTTGTTTTTCCTTATGTTTGTCAGGTGGATGAGAAATTTGTGTGCAAACCCTTGAGCTTTATCAGAGTAAAGTGACATACAGTAGAGTAGAAGGCAGTTTGTATTTATTATCTAGGTAGCTCATAATATTTATTCATGCTACTTTTGTATTGTTTAGAGGGCAGAACACATGGAGCCACTTTATTTGCAACCAGACCACCCTTTTAAAATTGATATAATTATTTACTTCTGATTTTGTTCATAATTATTACATCATCTGGCCTTTCAGTGTTCTCTTCTGATCAGATCCAGTATCAAACAGAAGAACTGAAAATCTTATATTTACTAACACATTGAAATAAAATATAGAAAGATCACAAAGAACTGAATATACTACACAGGCTAAGATTATTATGTATGACAGAACATTACTTAAGCAATAAATGAAGCTACACTTTGTAAGCCAAATCATTTATTTTACCTTAACTATGTGAATGTAAGACATGTTAAGCATTATTTGTTTAATTATTCTGAGATTATATATTTTGATTAGGCAAAAACCATTTGTTGCTAAAATAGTGATGACTTTATTCTGCTAATAAACAGAATTTGTGCCTTTCATATCTTCTTAACTTTATATTTATCCAGGACTTTTTTCTTTTTTTTGAACCTTTAGTTAAATCGACTGCTCTAACCTCTTTCTGAACATGTAACAATTATAGTTTCTAAATTAATTAAACAAAATAATGTAATCTATGGTAAAAAATCACTGCGCTGAAAGCTGGCACTAGCTCATAACATTTTAAAGTATTAAGTAAAGAAAAGAAAAAATAATCAAGGGAATAAGTCTCTCAGTTTCTGGTGATTCATCACTTGGCTGCCTAAATATAAGAGCTTTTTGGTAGGGGTGGGTCATTACAGACAAATTATTTCAGATTAACTATTCCTTTTGAACTTCAGTGCCACTTTCAGATTAATTTACAGTGCCTGATAAAATACAGGCCTGACAGTAGGCTAAATGCTGCCCTGACTTTTTGTTTTGTACTGAACCCATTTCTAGTTTGAGAATTAGTCAGTATTAATGACAGCAAAGGACTGTTGCTGTAGGAGAGGAGTTGTCATTTCTGTGTCAAGTGCTTCTTGAAGTATCTCCACAGTACTGGAGATGTCCTTGGGATACTAGTGGTAATGCTTCTCTTTTCTTCCTACTAGATTGCATGGCATGACCACTGTGAGCTGCACTTTTTCTGTAGCTTGAATTTCCTACATCCAAATTTCTCTAAGAGCAATCTGACCAAAGGCATTCTGCCTCTGTCTTTGCTGTCTTGGTCATTTCATTCTAACAGGAAGATTTTTTTACCTGTGTTTGCCTTAGCTAAGAATAGTGGGATTTTCAGCGATAATATTGACTTTGCTCTGAGCCAACTATGGCACAAGTGAAAGGCATAGTGGACATTATCTTATATTACTTCAGCTTACGTAACTATCCAAATAACTGCCTCTGTCCCTTAAAAAAGTAATCTTATGTAAGGTTAAACAGTCTCGTTTTCAGGATCCCATCATAGACTGACTGCATCTTGACTGTCTTGAATTGTAGGAGTTCAGCTGTTTTAGGACATTATAAGCTATCCAAGAAAGGTGTACCTTGTGCTGTCCTAGGATTGACTTCTCAGCTCTTGTCTTGCTTGACAACCACAGCCTCCCTTCCACCAGGGACTAACATTCAGGCAGGAAAGACTCACCCCCACCTGAGTCTCCCTTTGACATGAATCAAACACCCAGCACAAAAGTTATCAAAGACCCCTGTCACAAAAGTTAATCTGTTTTTCTACATCTCTCAATTCAGATTTTAAAATTTGAAATCAATGGATGTTATTAAAAGCTGAAGAAAATGTATTGGTTAATTATTACAAGTCAAACAGAAAACCCTGTACTTTCCAGGTACCTGGAAATAATTTTTACTGTTTTGTTCAAAAAAAGCAAAGATTTCTCTGATACATGACAGATGAGGGGAAACAATGAATAACTTTGGGATAAAGGAACAGGTGAGTCTAAGTCCCAGATAATGCTTCAGGCAGTTGCTCTGTGGTTTGTGTTTGATGATCATTGCTGCCAGTTAATTTGAGAATGTTAACTCCTAAACTTAGGATGACAACTAAGACAAAAGTATCAAAAGTTTTCTCTGAATATTTCAAACTGTTAAAAAAGTCAGTGTTACAAAACTTCTGTAGCACCATGCAAGATTGCATTACAATCATATTTTGCAACATAATTTTTTCAGTACCTTAAGAGAGTATGAAAAAAGACTGAAAAACAGTTACTTTGATTTTTGTTTCTAGTTTCAAGATGACATATTGGTTTGTGTTAGGGATTTGATTCAGAAAATTTCTTTAATGAGAGCATAATTTAAATAAGACAAGGAGTGCTGTTCTTCAGGTAACTACTTGTGATTCACAAGGTTGAAGATTTGGGTTTAGGAGTTGTGGTTCATTCTCCAATTCTTTCTTTTTCCTATTTTTAATTATGTATTTTACTATAACAATGAGCTAATGACACATCTTCCATGACAGCTTTTGGAGGATACAGTACAAAAACCAATATATGGTCAAATTTGACTTTAGGAATGTCACATTTTGGAGACTGAAGGAAATAAGAATCTGTTTTTCCCAAATCTATGCTCTGCTGGATTTGATGTCCATTTTCTTAAGCTTCTCACATTCCAGTGTTTCAGATAAGAGAGGAATCAATGTGCAAGATGGACTATGAAGTCCATGTAAAGGACTTGAACCCATAACAACTATGGGTTAAATTTAGAAAGTGACTTTAGTGATCTCTTATAGACTTAAGGTGCCATTACTGAATTCTCAAGAAAGCAAGTCTTGATTTTTTGGAATCTAAGGAAAAAGGGTGATGACTGGAGAGAGATTCAGCAAGAAGACAAGAACATAAACGGCTGTATCTACTAAATAAAATACCTTCTACTTTGGAAGGGATTAAGATGCTTGTATAAATGACTGATTGGCTTGTATAGATGGCAATTAGTCTAGCAGTCACAAAGTGACATAGTCCTGTGGGAATGATTTCCTGTGTCCTTTTCTATTAAAGGAAGATTGCGTTTTCTTGATGCTTGTTTGCTCTCATATAGAAAGTATATTCACTAATCCCTAGACAAATTATTTCATTGGTTTCCATTTAATTCAAAATCAAGGCCTACAGCAGTGATGCAATCATGTTTAGAGAAAGTTGTAAAGTCTCATAACACTTGAATTTTATACTAATTCAGTAAAATTAGAGAACATATACTTCAGAGAACTTTTTGATATATTGTAAAAGGGCATTATAAAAGGAAGCACATGCAGACCTTATTTGTACACTACTTAAGTGCTTCTTCTATGTATATTTAGGAGCCTTACACTTTCTTGCAGTGTTAGCTACTTGTGTTCAGTGAAGCTGAAAGAAGCTATAAAAATCTGGTGTTTGCCTGGTTGGTTTGGTTGTTTATTCAGGTTGATTTTTTAAAAAAATTATTTCTTATTCTTTTGTTTTGTTTTGTTTTGTTTTTGAGTTTTTGAGTTTTGTTTCTTTGGGTCCTTTTGTTTTGTCTTGTTTTATTTTGTTTTGTTTGGGTTTTTCTTTTTTTCTTTTTTATTATGTTTTCTGCTGTTGAAATTCTCTCTCTCTTGGTTGCCCAAAGCGTAGGAGCAACCATCGGTAATTTTAGTCAGATGGCTTATTCTTGCCTGAAAAGCACTGACAAACCCATGATAATTTGAAAACTTTCATTGCACAACTCAGCCTTTCACATGATTTGTTTTTTCAGTCTGTCTCTACTTAAATTTTGCTTCTCTCTTTATATAAAAATCCTAATTTTTCCATCTCATTGTGAACTCTCACCAGTCGCTTACATCTGCATATGCAGACCCAGCAGTAATTGTGTAACTGTTAACAGTAAATTTCTCTGTCTTACACTATGAGAGAGATGGTTAGACAATATGATTGCTACTGAGATCTATAACTTAATTAGTGACAGTTTTACTGCAAAAGCGCTGCTTCACTTGGTTCTGAATTTTGTCTTTTATATCCAAAAGCATTGCCTCACAGGCAGTGGCCCGAATACTGTATGATGTGCGTGCTATAATACTGCAAACATGTTGAGCAAAAACTAGAAGGCAAATTAATTCAGCACAATACTGCAAGGGAATAAAACCAGATGAGTTATTTGAGAACTGTATTGCTTAAAAAGCTGCCTAAGTAACTGAATCCTTCTAATCTGCTGACAGACAGTAAAACACTAGTGCTTTTCAGCTGGCTGATCAGTAACTGAGCACTATCTCATGCTGTAATTTGCAATGACACAGCTGCAATGGACAAGCCACTATAAAGCTTTTTGGTCAGGATATTGACAAAGAGATGGTACTGAAATTTTGATACAGCTTTGTGCATTTCCTAACAAAGCATTACCATTATATCTTATTGACAGTGGCAACCCTAGTGCTATAACTTACTAAGTCAGAAAATCTTTTCTGAGCTGACTTCATTAGGTGAGGTTTGGTTTAAGTTCATCTGTTTAGTTCTGCCATTTCAGTTAGGAAGCTCTCACTTGATCTCTTCACTAACTTCACACTTCAAATCATCTCACAAAAATAATTGTCATTAAATAAGACTAAATTCAGAGCCCTTAATTCAGTTGGAAAATCCAACAGATTTAGCTTTGTAATTTTTGTAACAAGGACTGTGAACCACCACAACTCTTCCTAAAATGAATGGCAATTTAATCTTTCTGAGAAGTGGGGTTTAGCTCCATATAATACTTGGGTTATAATTTGTCAGCTTTCTTCTATTTCAGCTTTTATTCATATTGTACCACAAATTGCCATACCTGCTATATTTATATGTGGAAATACTTATTTTTTTGTAACAATGTCCAGGCTCCACAATAAATTTCCTGTTGGGAAGAGTGGCTACTGTTTAGCTGAGAAATTTAGTTGACTTTATTGTGGATGCAGGGTAAACTAGACAGAACTTTTGTGGATGGGCTTGTATCTCAAAAAATGCACTCCTACTTGTAAAACTGATGTTTTAATTTCTATTTCCCCACTGCATGGTGACATAAACTTTGGTAGGATTATGTGCAAAATGGAAATAGTTTTTGATCAGAAGAAATTAAGGTTCTTTCAAGTGGAGAAAGCAGAAAGGGCTGTTCCTTGGCCTATACAGGCTAACCCTTTGCCACAGTTTCTACACTGCATTGCAAAATTCCATTTGTAAACATACTCATCCTATGTGTATTATGGAAATCCCTGATGAAAAGAATTTTCTCCTCTGTATTTGAAAGCTAGTAAGTCCCTTCTAAATAAAACTCAAATTTAGCTGTGAAAAAGTGACTTGTTTTCAAACAACAAATTTATTCATGCCAGTACTTCAGAGCTGTAAAGAAATATATCTTTTTTCATGTTTATTTTAGTAAAGACTACTGGAAAATGGATTCACTTACTTAATTTTTTTTCCTATGTTGTTTTGTCCTAAATGAATGTAAAATATTTCATATTTCAGTCACCAATAATATTGGTAAATTTTAACAGCAAGAATACTCAAAAACCTACTACTTCTACATTCATAATTATCACATCTCTAACATGAACTATTTTACTGTTAGGGAAATATATCTAATACAAATACATACATATATATATATTTTTTCCTCTACTTCAGATGCATGATCAGCTACAATGGAAATCTGATGTGTTAATTAAAAACAAAAGAAAATACCAATTGTTTCAAAATATGATTATTACTAAAAGTTTCTCTTGGAACGAATTTTTCCCTATACCCACATATATCTAGAGGTTAATCTCAGCTGATAAAAATAAGTGTCTGTAATAATGTTGGTCTTTCATGGTCTCTGAATCCTAAAGAGCTTCATACTATTTTTTGTATATCTCTACATCTTATTATATTACACACAGGTTATATAGTAGTCTGTTGTATTTACCTAAATGAAAATCTTTGCTGTTCCTCAGCTTCTTTTTCCTGTAGCCCATATTAGTGCTGTACTTCATTATGTATTCATGCATAAGTATAAAACTCTGCTAGTCTAGGGAATCATATGAGGGAAAGAAATCCCACCATTTTTATACATGTATTTCTTGGGTTGCAGTGCAAGATGTAACCAAGAAGTATTGGTTAGTATTGTAACCAAGAAGTATTGCCATCTATTTAAACCAGCTGGGGAGGTGTTTTTCTTTATCTCTTCCATGACCCATTCCTCATAACTCTGGGGGGAGAGGGCGAGTGTCTAGTGTTAATGGGCCAGCTGTTTAAACCAGGTGGGGCAGTGTTCCTTATCTCTTCCACCACCCATCCTCCCCTCAGGGGGATATCTGCTATTAGTGGGCTATGAAGGCTCACTGCATGACTGATAAAATTGTATCATCCCATTGTGAGATGCTCCACCCAGCCAAGCATCCCAGCCTGGATATAACTTCAGATTCAGAATACCAGGAGAGCCTGTTTCCAGGACCAGACCAATCTCACCAGCACTGGACCTTCAGAGAAAACTACACCCTTCATATCTGCTCCAACAGAACCACATCTGTCACTCCAGGAGGATTCAATTGGACTGCTATCAACACCCTGACCGACACGGTGTCAGGTTCTATTTTGACTCTGTCAGTATTTTCTTTTCTATTTGTTTGCTTTTTTGTACTACTGCATATTTATTTGTAATATTCTTAGTAAAGAACTGTTATTCCTATTCCCATATCTTTGCCTGAAAGCCCCTTAGACTCAGAATTATAATAATTTGGAGGGAGCAGGTGTACATTCTCCATTCCAGAGGAAGCTCCAGCTTTTCCTGGCAGACACCTGTTTTTCAAACTGTAGGATTTAATCTGTGAAAAAGGCACTAATAAAAAATAAGTTTTTATTCATTCATTTGTGTGTACTGTTATTTACTTCAAAGGAATTTAAAAAACTTTGTGTGGAAAAAGGACCCACAGTCTCTGCATATCTCCATAATTCCTACATAAACAGCAGGGTTTCTTGATGATTTGCATTTGTCCTTGGATTCATCCTTTGGCCAGAAGAGCAAATATGGTAAAGCACAGATGATGAAGTAAAAATCTGTATGAAGTAAGAACTAGCAACTTCTGGTTAGGCCACAGCAGAAGTTACGGTTTAAAATAGATTAATAGAGAAACAAAACCTTGACAAATGCCAGATCCCTATTCCCATTGTTGCTAAGAACTGAAATAAATGTTGGTGTCATTGGGGGATGACCCTTTTCTCTTTTACTGTCTGCATCTTGCTGCAGCCTGGTGTATTCAACCAAACTCCCAAAATACTGAGGGGAAGCACAAGGGAAGACAGCTACCCTTCATGAGGACTGAAGGAGGAAGACATAAACCTGACCTTGGCAAGTGACAATGATATTCCTAATCTTCATGCTGAGAATAGCAAACATGAACCCTGCTGTTTTTTCTTGACCAATTTCGTAAGCACAGTAATTATTTATCAGCAGAAACAATAGACCAAGAAAAGCTAATCTGTTCCCCAGCCTCTGAGCACTTCTGGCCTTCCCCTAGTAGAATAGTTCTGCACAAAGAGTTTCCCTCTTTGCTCCTTTTTTTCCCTCAGGCTCTCAGGACACCATGTTTCTCAAGTGTCATAACTTAATTTTATTCTTCTTTCCGCCCTTTGACCACACGTCCTTCCCAAAAAATATCTTTCCTTTTTTTATTTTACATTCTTTCTTCCTTTTAGGAATAAAGCTTTGCACTGGGACTTATTAATCTCATGGGAAGTTGTGATTTTTCACACCAAGAGAGATCAAGTGCAGTTTAATTTTCTTTTTTCTTTTTCTTTGGCAGAGTGTGTCTACACTTTTGCAGGAAGATGTATACTCACAGTTCTCATATGCTGGAGTATTTACAGTTATGTGGTGCAAAGTGTCAAAGTAACTCACAGGCTTAGCTGGGATCCAATGTCAAGTTAGCAATAGTTATATGGACTTGGGTTGACTCAGTGCGGACAAAGTGAGGCAAGATATTCTTCTCTGCTCATACTTCAAATATAATATTTAAATCTATTTTGGTTGCTTTGAAAAAATGTTATCGCAATTGTAAAGTTGAGAAGATTGTGTTGAAGAAAATCTTGATTGAATAGAAAAATTATCGAACAATGAAGGAAATTAAGAAGATGCGCATGAGCTTGCATTGCTCTTTCTGGACTTGAAAGATGTCTAGCAAACAAGACAGAGGAAACTTGCTACATCCTTAAGAGAATCCATCTGCACAAAATGTCCAGCCTGCACCTGGATAAATGCATCATGTCATGGGTGAGCATGATGCACTGGTTCATGGATTAGGCTCAAAGGGTTACAGTGATATTAGACTGACACCCTAGTGAGGCTCCATCCTCAGCCCTGTGCTCTTCAGTACCTTCATGAATTTGGACAGAGGACTAGAATGGATGCTGAGCAAGTTCACACATGATACAAAACTGGGAGGAGCTGTTTACTCCCTTGACGGCAGAAAGGTCCTGCCGAGAGACCTCAACCAGCTAGAGAGCTGGACAATTGCCAACCCTATGAAGTTTAACAAGGAAAAGTACAGGATTCTGCACCAGGGACAGAACAACCCTAAATACAATCCCTACTGATTACTGCTCCTTGAGACTGGGCGCATTAATGTATCTTGGTGCTCAGACCTTTCATTGTCCAAAACTAACCCACAGCAGTAAGTGACTCCAACACCAGCAGTCTAGAGAATTCTTTTTTTTCCGTCTGGAAGTATTTTAAGAATTGATTGATACATTGAGACCAAGGAAGTCAATGAGGCTCTCTGAAGGCTGAAAAAACAAAAGGGATCCAACCAGCATTCACAAAAAACATTTCTTTGTGATCATCTTCTTTTTTCAAGCACTCCTCATTTTTTGTTGTAGGGCATGATTGCCATATGCCTTCCTACCCACTTGATTCCTTAGATTTGACAGAGAGAAAACTGCAGTCTCAAAAGTAGCTGTTTTGAAGCTGTTTGAGATCTTCCACATCAATTTCTTCTCTATCTGAAAATTATCATTATTATCTCATTGCATGTTGTTTAATTTGCTTTTAAAGAATAGATAACCTCGCCTAGAAATGCCTGTGACAGATGATTGCCCTCTGAAAAGTGTTGATTTTAATGTCCCACAGTCTTCTTCCTATATGTAAAATATGTATTTGAACTTGGCATCAAGTGTTTTGCTTCTGGGGGTAACCTTATTGATTGTGAGGAAACTAAATAAAACAAGCTTTGAAGAATCAGATGGAATGCTTCACAAGGTGTGATTCTGAGGGCAGTTTTGGCAGTCCTTATGGCAGTTACTGAAACGGAAAATGTGCTGGCTCGACTTACGGCATCTTAGTCACTCTAAGTAGGTTTAACATCTAGAGGTTTTTTTTAGTATGGTTGGTATTGTTTGTTTGTTTTATTTCATATGAAATGAAATAAAAGCCTTCTGTTTTGTTGTAGCTTTTTTGTTCACTGTGGCTACTTGATGGAGTAAACGGGTTTCATCTTGTGAATTCCAAGCTGTGGAACCTAAAACTGTTCATATGACAGCTTGTTTACCCTTTGTGATCCAGAGACAAGAATATTTGTCTTAATCGCTATTAAGATCAGAAGTTTTACTTTTTTTTCTTCCTTTTTTTGAATTCTTTGACATTTTAAGGGAACATAACTTAGGACCTAGATGGAAAATGTTTTAAGAACCAAATATTACTTTCAATCCAGATTCAGCTATGCATTTATTTAATGTGCAAAATAAACTTCATTTTTATCCTACAATTCTATTCTGCTGTACATCAAAAGATTTATAGTATTAAAACAAATGATCCCTTTGATGTGATTCACTGATATATACAGTTTAGAATAGATTGACCAAGCTGAACTGGCTTCTGATACAGCTTCACTGAAATGTATTACAATTGTATCAATTTATTCCAGAAGAATTTCTTGCAGAAAATACTAATTCACTATAATTCTCAGGAGACAGTGCATGAGCCTTTAATGGGGATTGGGAGCTGGATTTGAGAGATTATGATCAGGGTATAATTGTAGGGATTCTGTCCACCAGATAATGCAGTCAATTTCTTACTTCTGGTTTCAGTTAACTATCTTCTAGGGACAGTCAGATAGAGTCTCCACTGGTGTGGATCAGCATAGCTGGGCTGAAAAAAGGAGAGAAATACCATTCATTTACACAAGCTTATTTTCTCACTTGGGGCAAACTACATGCTAATGAAACCCACAGGACATGGTAAATGGGGAAAACATGTGAACGTCTATAAGGATGAAGAAGTAATAAGACAACCTAATAACATAAGATATCTGAATGGAAGATTAAATGAGATTCTAGGAAAACACAAACAAGTCTATCTTGGGAGGGAAAAAATGATGCTGATATTTTACTCCAGCCCTGTAAAAAAGCCTAGGAAGTGGTAACTGTGTGTGATTTTGAGAAAGTACTCAGACTCGAATTTGACTCTCAGTGCTCATTGACTTTCAGTAGGATTGGGATACTAGCTCCATTCTCTACATTCAAAAAGCAATTCATCACCTGGCCATAATTTATGGTGGTATATTCAGTTTTTTGTTTGTTTGTTTGTTTGTTTGTTTAAAATATCTAGTAGAATATGGGGATGCAAAACAAAGGATTTTCTTATAGGGACAGAAAAAATGAGTTCAAGTCTCAACAAAGACTCTTTATGTGCATCCAGAATACTGTTATGCTCTTCTGAAGAAATACACTTACTTCAAACAAACTAGTTTGCAAAGGAGTTAAGGCTACCTATAACAGAAAGAACACAGTTACTCTCCAAATGCATGCTTCATGTTTTTTGTCATGGCAGAAAAATAAGATAATTTAGGCAAGGTATGTGATGCATTTTTAATGTTATGTCTCATTGTGTACAGAATAATGGTTCAGTGTAAACTGCAGGAAGCTGTGGTTAAGGACATTATAACCTCAAATGTACATGCTATTTGATGTGTGTCAAATAATAGAACTTTTTAAAGGGGAGAACTGGGCAGGCTTAAATTATCTTTTCAGTGTCAGCTTTTAAAGTAAGTACCCAGATGCAAAGCCTTAGTTTCTTAACTTGGAAAAAGCTTTTACAAAGCAGACAGACTCTTCTGGTTGCTAAGGTTCCTTTATTCCAGAAAGTGACTCCAAATGGGTGTGAAAATGAATTAATGGAGAAACTATTTAACACTGTATGTCTTAAGCAATACTAAATCTGAAAACATATCTACTTCTGGTCAGCTTCGGTAATTTTGTTCAGCCACCCCATGTGCCTTCAAAAAATTTAAGACATCATAATTTTTCCAATTTATACATGGACTCAATATGGGATTGCAGATACTCATTTTTATTTCTCTATGCCTTTGTGTTTTCATCTCTAAAATAAAGATGATATTATGTACCAAATGATGAATATCTTCCCCCTCTCCATTTTAAAAATTTACTGTCACATTCAAATACTTCTTTTGGTTATTTCAAAACAAGCTACCCATGAAACTATTTTATTTCCGAAACACATCACCTGTGAAGAATATAGAGAATGATAAGAAATGCATGGAGGGGGATAAAATAGAGATTCTTTGTAGCTTGCTGTGATTTTAACACTTTTTTTTTTTCTGTACAATGCAGACAGCTTTTCTGTAATGCTAGGGTTTTTAAAAAAGCTTTGGCTTTTTATTTGCTAACATTTTTCTGTTTCTGACTCTTCATATACACTTATTTCTCATGCTACTTTCTGCATGCTGATATTCAAGATTTCCTTATATGGTTTATAAAAGCAACCATTAATCCCTTACCCACTTTTGAGGTTTTCTATCAATGACTTCCTAATTTTTTACACCTAAACTCTAACTGCCTCCCTTCCAAGCCACCCTCGTTGCCATCTGTCTCTGTGCATATTGCTGCCATTTACGGTTACAACTGCCCCAACATTCCGCAAATAGCTTGCAAATGTTTGCCCTAAGTAATTTACTCCACTTTCCAGCAGACAGCAATTTTTAGTTCCTCCTAAGTGAGGCTGGTATGCATAACTTTTTCAGAGAGACTCTTCAACATTAGGTCAGTTCTTCAGCAATGAGAAGAGAAACAAAGCTTGTTTCCAGTGTTTCGTAAACTCCAACTGGTCAAAATTAATGACTGGATGACTTTCAGTGGTAATAAACCTATGGATAGATGTAACAGGAAGTGGTTTTGCTTCTAAGTGCTGAAGTTGTCAGTGTGAATAATCTGACTGAAACTTAAGGTCCTGTTTACATCAGTCAGATTAGACAGAAATGTTACATCCTTTGTGGGAATCTTGCCATTTTTCAGAACCACATCCTTCACTCTTCTTTGCCCTGTAACAAATACCCAGTGGAAGTCTATAGAAAGAACTGTCAGGACTCTGGCCACTGAGGATAGGAGAGGTCAGATTTTAGACAAAATGGAACAGAATGATTGACTTTTCTGAGTTCATGTGTGCTGAGGTCAGCCTAAAGTAATTTAGGAAGGCAGATGCAGATTTGTTCTTTATTCAGGTTCCAACTTTTGAAGTTTGTTCTCCTATCTGCAAAGTAGGATGAAAGATCTCCACAGAAAAGAACTTACCCTGAATTGAATCAGGTCAAGATAAAAGGTTTTTACATGATGTTGGACACTACTTCTTAGACAGACGAACTCTGTATACTGTTCCAAGAACCCAGAAATACATGGGAGGAGTGGGAGGAAGATTGCAGTGTGGGCTACCATGGGTTGTCATGGAGACGTGTGCCTTGCTATGCAGCCAGCATCAAAAATGGCTTAAAAAGACCCAGAAAACAAAGTTGTCATAAGGGCTCCTTATTTGTATTATTTCCCCCTAAAGAGCAGAAAAATGCAGAGTATTTAATCTCTCAGCTGTTCAGAGACTCAATAGACTTCATCTGAGTACCAAGAAATCTTGATTCAGACCTTAGTTTCTTGGCAGATATGTCATTCAGCTTCTTCATTGTTCAGCTGTTACCTGGAAAATTCTTGGGTTTGGATCAGACCCACTAGCTGAATCAGGGCTGATGTTGTGACAAAGCCCATAGCTTTGGCTTTATCCCAGGCTAGGCCAGGCTAGGTATTTGAAAATTAATGGAAAAATAAATGCATTATGGACAGTAATCTCAGAAATCACTATTGTCCATTGTGTAACGGCTGCGACAGGATATGTGGCAACATGAATTTGCACTGATTTTGACACCATCATCAAAGGCTTAACATTCAGGTACAACCTGAAATTATTAACTCTTTACAGACAAATCTGTCCTTGTCCAAGTAATTTTCTCCTTCCTGGACCTTGTATTGAAGTTTGTCTTTCATCTTCAGTTCATGACAGACTCTCTTAATACAGGCTTTTTATATAACTACCTCTGAAAGATTCAGGTTAAGAGCAAAAACTTTTGTAATGTATTCTTCACATATTACTGTGCATTTTAGGCAATATTTTAAAAGCACAGTATTCAAATCTTGTAAAAAAAATCACCTTAGAATATATGGAGTGTAATGCTGAGTGGCACATTGGGGCATATTGAGGGAGTGTGAATATCTTTTTTCTTTAGATTAAATGATTTTGCTATAGGAACGGTCAAGCCAAACCCCAAAACCTGAGTGTTTAAGCTGTATCACAATGTTGGTAATAATGTTTTGCCTCTGTATGCTTTTTGCCTTGTCTGGACTGTAAAAGGGGCCTAAATAAGTAAATCCAACTACTGTTCATTCAATGCTAATATTGCTCCTTGTTAAAATTTCTGGACAATGTTTGGAGCTATAGAGGCACAGATAGTATGTACACTTGCAATCCAGGTACTTATTTTTCTTCAGTAGTCTGGAAGATGTCCTTTGTTTCTTGTTTGAGTATGGCAATTGTCTTTTTTAGGAAATGGCAAAATATCAGAGATCACAAAGCTTTCGACATTTGAGTGATTTTGTGGTTTAGAATGGAGAAGACTAGTGATGACTGAATTGAGAGAGTAAACAGGAATGCGTCAGTCCCTGTGTCAGTTCCAAAGCTGTACTTCAACCAGCTGAGATATATTTTGCCTTTTACATGCTTCTGTTTTATATCTGCCTATCTTCACAGTGCTTCAACAGAAAATAAGGCCTGTTCTTCTCCTTATAAGCTGGATCTGGCAAGGGTGCCTCTTAAGGTACCAGAGTATATATGAAGCCATTGCTGATGACTGATTGTTTTTAATAATCTCATAAAAATTTTGCCACACTGTAGTGCGTGGGTAGGTAATATCACATTAAAACGGTCCTTATCTCTTGGTTGCAGCTTTTTTTCTTCAACTCCATGAAATTTGTTCATGATCTTAGTTGTATACATCCAGAAAACCATATATTTGTATCTGCTACCTCAATACCCCTAGATGTAATGAGTGATCTAGTAGCTTCCATATCTGGTACGGGTTGATGTCAATATGAGATCATTGTTTATTTTAGGTACTTTCTTTTCTGTCCTTCTACACTGATACTACAGGTATCAGGTCACACCCTTTTAATGTACCACCTACTTCCAGTGCTAGAGGAAGAAAATGAATGCTGTTAAAAGTACCCAGGTAACCAGCACACATGTAATTCAGTTATAGTCTTATGATGAATGAATATATCTCCTGCAGCTAGAGGAGATTTGCCATTCACCATTGATTCAAAATTACACACTCATGAGGCAAATAAGCTAGTCAGGTGCCTGTACGGCTTTACATGAGAAATGGCTTTTTAAGGAGATATGTAATTCACCCACAAACTTCTTCATCCATCCCCACAGAATGATTGGAGGTTTCTCAATGCAGATTGGAGTGAGTAGGAACACTTTTGAGGAAAATCCCACAAAAATGGTAAGTTTTCAAAGATTAAGAAATGAATTGAGTTCTCCTTGCTCTTTTGCTCCCAATGTTTTATGGAATGCCATCCAAGTTTCCTACTGCAGAAGAATACTTTCTCTGGCAATTTTTGGGTTTAGTCCCATGTTTATTCACTCAGTGCTCAACCTTTCTACAGCATATAATTCTGTTGGCATAAATGGAATCAATCACATTAAATATGTGCTCAAATATTTCTAGTGAGCAGCTGTAAGACAATACACAAGGATTTGTCTTATCTAACTCCTCCTGCTTTGTTGTGTTTCTCTGGGGAATGGTTTTTCCTCAGGACCCCTGAAGCCTGTAATTATGTAGTTTGACCCTTCCTTTCTTCCTTTCTTGATCCAATTGACTGAGTTCCAGCTATCTCCCCCAAGCCGGAGTCTAGATAAGGCCCTGTTCTTCCTTTTCTTTCTCTTTTCCCCTCTTTCCCCCTCTTGCACCCCTGGAATCACTCAAGAATAAAACATCTTGGACCAGCCCAGGGGTAAGAATCTCTTTTGTATCTTCTGTCTTGTCCTTGAAATATTCCCCCAAACCCTCCCAAGGAACTGAGCTAGCCGTGGGGGGCTGCGGGGGTTCGTTTTATTGCTCCTATGAAATAATTTTCTATTTATCAAAGGAATCAACATTTCTAAAGCATCTGAAGGGATTTGCAAATCTTCTGAATATATTTGGCTAGAAAAAGAAAAATTACTAACTCTCTTGGAAATAATAAAAACATAAGCAGTATGTTCTTGTTTTAAGGTTGGAAAAATGAATCATGAAAGTTGCCAGCATTCCCCAAGGATAAGAAATAAGCAGTTTAATTTTCTCAGTCAAGATCCCTGGAGCCCATTTACATCTCGTCACTTACAGGTTGCATGCCGTAAAAGTCGTCTTCTCCACATTCAGACCTTCACACTTCTCATCTCTCATTTCAGTGTTCTATTGCTTTGTGGCGAATATAATGATAACCTCATATCCAGAGAACATTCTGAGAGGTGCAGTGCTTACCAGCACCCACCTCTCCTCAGGTTTCAATAAACATTCCTTTAAAAAACTGCTGTATCTTCTTTGTGAGAAGTGAATCAAACTCTCTTTCTCCTTCAATTTTACTAGAAGTACATAAAAATGAACACATTGAAAAAAATTTAATAGGCTGAGACTGTTTCAGAATGTTTTCACAATGCAAATTTTGGCAAGTGAAAATGAATCTTTGAATAGAAGTTCATCTGCTAATTTGCCATCTCTGTGGAAATGCGGCATTATAATTTGTGAACTATTAGCATTTCTTTTGCTTTAAAAACCTTGTTGTTGGGTTTGTTTTGCTTTGATCTTTCTATGAAAAAACCCTTGGATTTTTTTTCTTCTTGACTTGTGAAACCTATCTTTCATACTGGTAAATGTTAACTTTTTTGGCATAGAGAATCCTTTGCACTGCAGGGATGTTACTGTGACAATAGAAATGAGACACAATTTCCAGAACACCTGAACAATGATTCAAATATTTTTCTTATTCATGAACAGCTGCAGGATTCTTGGAACTTTCTTAACAAAAGCAATAGTAGATGTGAAAGATACATTGAGATTTTTCAATAATATATTCCACTCTGCTAAGCAAAATGAAATGTCTCTATGCTGAATGAAAAAACAAAACAGTAGACTTAATTTATGAAATATCTTTTTTAAGATTACTCTCAAAGCATAAGGAGGCATGGTTAATCTAGAAGTAGATCCCTTGAGATGTGTTTTGCTTCTGATTGTGACAGATATCTGGTTTAGCAGTCACCTATGTATCTTTTTATAGGAGTCTCTTGACCTCTTTTCTTAGCTTTTTCTTTCCTATTACTGCTCATGGACTGTCTTCAGCTTGCCTTTTCACTGCTACATGTTACTGTTAGTGACGTGTGTGGCAAGTGTGTGGAAATTTTTGAGGAACTTCTTTTACCTAGCCATAACCTATTTGATATCAGGTTGTGGTTTATGTTAAAATACAAAGCCTGTTCTTAATGATTTTAATTATTTCCATAATACTCTGGACATCAGATGCTTATTTATCTTGCTTTCCAGTGAAATTAATATAGGATAATTTATCTGCACAGAAACAGGTAGATAATACATGATCTTAAAAGTGAGTTCTACCACATGCATACTTGCTTGTTTTCTTGTAGATTTTAATAGGGATCTGTGGCTGAAGAATCTTCAGAACTATATTAAAGAATAATTTATATTTTGTTTCTTTTTTTATAATCTTAGTAAACTCTACTGAGAAACAGAACTGCTGTGCTCATTATACACTAAGTTAGAGGTCTTGTGAAATGTTTTAAAAAGTCCTCAGGATGTGCTCCAAATGTAAACAAATTCACTGAACAGATTCCAGCTTGCCTCAGTGGAAGCTGGTCAGGGCATTTACAGAAAGGCATATTTCTCTGAGTACTTGAATAAAAATAAAGGTGTTAAAAAGCTCAAGTAATCAAAACCTAGAACTCCAGTTCTTAAAACAGAATGGTAAGATAGATGATCACTACACTGTCACTGTAAGATGCTGAGGATGAAAGAGATATTTTAATGCATAATAAAATTGTCTTAAAACACTTCCGACTTTGCATAGCTTAAGAATTATTTATGTTAAAATCACTATTGATTTTGGTGAGAAAGACTAGCACCTGTCTCAAAACTCTAAGAGCAGCTGTGCAGAAATAGGTTATCAAATGTCTGTAGACAGGTAATAAAATAAAGCACCTAATTTTATGTCAACACTGTAAAAAGAAATAAGACCACGAAGTAAAACCTTTTGATTCTTAAATTTTTTCTAATAAAAATAGAGCAGTGGCTCAGGACTTTCACTTGCTATAGATTATACCTGCATACATAGGTGTTTAGGGTTTTTTGAATTTATTTTTTTAGTTCTTTTTGGTTCTTTTTTAAAACATTTTAGATCTTTGTTCTACTCTATCCTGATGTTCAGAGAACCTATTTTGTGTGATTCATAGATGATTGAAGCTAATACAAAGATCCCCATGCACTCATCTATATTTGGGCCAAGTTTCTGGTTTTTGTAGGTAAGCATTTATATTCAAGGATTCTTAGCTGCTTTGAGACCTGACATTAGCAATCCAATAAATATACAAAGTTCTGGCATATTTTGCTTTGAGGAAAAGAGTCAATGAGGAGTAAAAGATTGAATATAGCTTAATGCCAGTCTCAGATGGAATAATTAGTGTTCTTCAGCATCTGTAGCTCTGTATTTGCTCAGGATATCTTTGGTTAAATGCTGATGGACTTTTCATACTGCTCAGATCAATCAGAAGTCCAAATGCAAGAGCAACATTGTGTGAATTTGTAATGCACTGTGAAACTTTATGTCTACTACACCAGCATGAATAAGTGTCTTCATAATCTGTTTTACCCTTTGGCAATTGACAAACACTGTGTTGATACAGATGGCAGAACTGTACTGCTTGTGTGATCTAAATGTGTTTGTTTATACAACCTGGGACTATTGGTTTTCTGTTCCTTGTTGCATCATCTTGTCATTTTAGAAACCTTCAAAAAACCAAGATGCAAACTCAAAAAAAGCCCTGTCTTTTGAGATAATCGAGACAATTCACGTATAAACTGACAACAAGTGAAAGTTTTCATATCTGTCAACATGTCACATGAAAATAGTCTGGCTTGCCTACCAAACTTACTGCAAATGTACAGCAGACTTGTTATGTCACAGATCAGTCCTAATGACACACAATCAAAGTGATCTTCGATGTTACATATACCCAAACTTCCCATAAAACCTGAATTCAAGGCAGCTTGATCAGTAGTGAAACTTTGTGGGCAATGATTATAAACAGGTTGATTGTTCACAAAAGAGAGAGATATGTGAAAAAAGTGGTTATTTCTACATCATTTCTTGTGCTGTGAGATGCATTTCTTCGATCAAATGTAATAAAACTAATTTGGTCCTGTAAAGAGAGGGCCAAAAAGAGAGATAATATTAGCTAGTCTATAACTATAACTAACACTCATGCTGCTGGGGAAAGAACACCAAAAAGGTGTTCAAAAAACACCTAGGTTGGGACCTTGCTCATGAATACAGAAGCAGATAGGACGTTAAAGTGGATCCAACCAGTTTCAACAAGTTGGAAAATTCAGTGGCATCAATGCTTTTGGAACTGCTTGTGTGGGATATAACCTGAGGTCAATCACTTGAAAGAGACACTGAATTTTTGTGATTTTTTTTTGGCCTCAATAGCTTACTGTGACTGTAAATTTGATACTAAGCAAAATTTGATGCCTAAGGAAAATTTCAGGGAGAAAACTATATGGCATTGAAATAATAGGAAATTTTCTCTGATTTTCCATGAAACTAGTGGACAGTATTGTTGTGCAACATCATTCTTAGCAATACAATTGCTTCCACTCACAATGAGATACTGTTTTGAAATAATTTCTTATTGGCTCTGTTTTAACTGGAATGAAAGTAGTCTGTCTGAGACTGAAACAGCACTGAAATGTTGACTTTATATAACCTGAAATTTCTCCCTGTGTGTAAGTATTTGTAGTCTTTATTTTGATCATCTGTGGCAAAACCTACACTTATTCTTACAATATTGATATAAGCTCTAATTTTCACCAAGTCATATATTGACGTAATGTGTGCTATTCATTTGCAGCCTACAAAATAGGTTTAAATCATGAGACAACAGAAGAAGTTCCACAGAATCACAGAATTCACTAGGCTGGAAAAGACGTTTGAGATCATTGAGTCGAACCTATGACTGAGCACCACCTTGTCAACTAGACCACAGCATTAAGAGCCATGTACTCTCTTTGCTTAAAGGCCTCCATGTGATTCCACCACCACCCTGGGAAGCCTATTCCAATGCCCAAAATCACCCTTCCTGGGAAGAATGTTCTTAATGTCCAGCCCCAACCTCCCCTGGTACAGCTTAAGACTGTCCTCTTCTGTTGCCAGTTGCCTGGGAGAAGAGACTGACCCCCACAGGGCTATACCACCTTTCAGGGAGTTCTAGAGGTTGGTAAGATCAACTCTGAGCCTTCTCTTTTCTGAGCTAAACAACCCCAGGTCCCTCAGCTGCTCCTCATAAGACATGTGTCCCGGATGATTCACTATCCTTGTTGCCCTCCTCTGGACAAGTCTGAGTACTTGTCCAGACTAGTGGACTGGACTGAGTGTCCAGTACAATGTTCATCCTAAACTGAGCAGGCCAGAACTGGGAGAAGTGTGGCCTTAAGAGCCAAATACAAGCAGAAGAAGATGCTTTCCTGGTCCTGGATACATTCTTTATACAGCCAGGATGCCATTGGCCCTCTTGGCCACCTCGGCACACTACTGGCTCATGTTCAGCTGCTGTCACCAGAACCCCCAGGTTCCTTTCTGCCTGGACACTGTCCAGCCACACCATCTCCAGCCTGTAGTGCTGCAGGGGGTCGTTGTGATCAAAGTGCAGGACCTGTCACTTGGTTTTGTTCAACTTCATGTCATTGGATTCAGCCCAACTTCAGGACTATTTGTCTTGTTTCATCTAAATAAGTTTTCTGCTGGGGTACTTCAGATGCAATCTGCTTTGAGGCATTTTGCTTATTTATGTAAAAATGCCAAAATGCTTGTGATATTACAGCACATCCCTTTTGAAGCAGTATGGAAAGGGAAACTGCATTGGCAGTTTCAGAATGGTATGTTTTAAACAGTGGTATGTGAACTAAGACATATAATCTCTTAAAATATGTTTCAATCACTGGAATTTTTCTGAGTCCTGAGATCTATCCATATTTGCATACGTCATTTTTTTTGTCGAAACAATGAATTTACAGGACTGTCTTGTAAAATCCATATATGCCATGTATCTGGGCTTTACTCTGTAAATATCTCAGCATCCTAAAGAGGAAATCGTCTCACTAATTATTAAGAAGATTTACCGAAGCTTTCTAGTTGCAATAGATTTTTCTAGTTTGCAATAGCTACAGGCAGCATCTGGAACTTTGTTACTTTTGAAGGACAAAAGCATGATTGTACAGCACACAGAGCTCCGGAATTTTGTAGCAATTGAGTTTTTTGAGTTCATTGGTTTCTCGACAACAGCAGAAGTTAAGAATATTTTGTGTTGGGTCTGAATCTGGATTATCTCGCTCATAAAAAACTGTAGTTTTTTTCTAGCAACTGTGACTTGCAGCAGTTACTTTCTCAGAATTATAAGCATTGCATTGTTCTTTCTTTACACAGCTGTTTGATAGTTAATTTCATGAATAATAAAAAGCACATGAAAATTACAGTTCTGCTAATCTTTACAAAATAAATGAATTCCAACCTCCAACATTTTATGTAACATAAAAATGAGGTATTTGAAGAGATAAAATTACATCTCCTAAGTTAATTTTTGTGAAAAAAATGAAAACATTAGCTCAAGCTCAATGCTGCAAACTTGATCTTTATTTCAGACTCATTAAAAGCTTCCATCTATTTAAATAGTTAATTGCCTTAGCAGCCAAGTGTCTAACGATCACAGGCTTTGGATGGCATCAAGAGTTATGTACAGATCAGGTGGAACATCATATCTTCGACATGTTGTTGGCTGGAATAATTAACTTAAACCATAACTCAAGTGGAAATATGGACATGTATTGGTGAGGCAGGGTAGGAAAAAGCAATGACTCACCTGCCCATGGGGAGACTCAATAATTGCACTAAATGTAATAGAATAACTGTAGAGTAGGGCATCTGTGAGAGCCTTTGTTGGAAAAGTACTTGGAGTATCTTGAATAAATGCAGATAACCCAAAATATCCACATATAATAAACCTTTTGGAGATATCAGGAAATAAATAATGGTGGGCCAGATTTTGCTTTTTAGACAACACTGCTCAATTTGATACTAAGTCATAGTGTAAAATTTAAATGAAGAGAAATACTGAAATCAGTTGAGTGGGCTCTTCAAGATAAAGCTCCATGCAGAACAAAAATGCAAAAATTACCTAGAAGAAGGTAAAGTGACAAGGACTGTTTTTCTTACTAACTAATGGAAATAAAGACAGTTTTATCTTGGTAAATATTCCTAGAATTAAATATTTACTCTCAGGTGGCATCAGGATTGGAAGGAAGTAATTAAAACATGTAGGTATAACCTGCATATTTCCTCAGTGAACGGGCTAAATAGCACCATCGGGCTAAATCTCTTATAAAAAAAAGAAGGATTTTTCCTAGTAAAATTAGCTGATTAATCAATAATTGAGTAATTGCTTAGCTACATAAGGCAATACTCTGTTTGAATTTCCTTGTCATAGGTCACTATAAATTACTTGCAATAGCTGTGAAAGCAGTATAAGGAACTCATAAAAAGTAGATAGGCTTGGAGGTTTATGAGACAATAAAGTTTAATTGGCTGTATTCCATTAAGACTAAGAAATACCCATGTAAAAGCATACGACAGTAAGCTTTTGAGATCTGAGCTATAATTCCATTTCCCTTGTAGGCTATCTCTGCAGGCACATTCTAGGCTGCCTATCAGAAGAATACTTCAAGAGCTCAACTCTTTTTAAAAACACCAAGAGTGCTGTACGGTTTTTGTGCCTAAGTTCTTTCTTTCAGTACATTACCCTGTTACTGTTTTGCTCTTTTGCTAACTTTTGTCACTTTCCCCTCTAATTCAGATGCCTAACATGTTCTAATTCTGGTATTCCGTTAAATGTGTAGAAGTGTCTTGATGTCATTGGGCTTTCAGTGATATTGGTAGGGTTTTAGCTGATAAGAAAGTCATTTCAGTTTTGTAACATTTGTACTTCAGATTTTCAAAAATCTTAAATTAGAGGGAATAAATTAATAACTATTATTTAAATAATATTAATTCCAAAATTAATAAAATTATTATAATGATTTAAAAATACATTTGATTTTACTGATAAAGCTAAGAAGCTATTTTACGATAGGGAGAGAGTGTGGCAGAATTTTAACAAACTGATTTACACCATATCATAATAGCAGAGTTTGTTTAATGAAATCACAGTTTTGCTGTGATTCACTGAACTATTTCCTGAAGAATGCATGAACAGTGGGGTTGAATAATTTCTCAGAGGTGCATTTGACATCTAAAGGTAATGCTTTACTGTACTGTTGCTTAGCAGAGCAGCTCCTGTGATTAGCAGAAAAGAGTGAGAGTAGAGAGGAGAAAGCCATAGGTTATATAAAGTTATTTTGTGTGCTTGTTCCAAATTTGCCTAATATTTTAACTCTTGAAGGTCATATTGACCAAAATTATGCCTGGAAATAGAATTATATGGAATTATTCCTTTGAATTTTGTCTGAGACACTGTGATTTTTTTTTTTTTTTTAAATAAGAGACCTGGAACTAATATCGGAGAAGAATTCAGAACAATTCTATAGTGGCCATCCATTGCAATGATGCCAGGGACTGTCAAGTCTTACTTTTACTTAGGAAAATTAATTGAGCACTACACAGATGGACTTAAACATAAACAAATTCAATGTTTCCTTAATTTTCTATTTGGATGGCTAAGTTAGCCATCAACTAGAGTGTTATTTCTCTTTCTCTCTTTCCCTTGCAAGCACATCAGAGACTAAACTCAATTAAGTTAATATATATGGTGCTTTCCGTTTAGAAAGCATAAAGCTATCCCCATTTTCATGTCTGGTTGTGCAGCTAACGACTGCAAAAGCTAGACAGTCTTAAATACATTATTGACATCCTGTACAAGCAAGTGCTTAAAATTGTGTATGGAGCTAAACTCTTCCATGTCCTACCAAAGTGGAAAAAACTTAGGCATCTTTAGGTTGGTTTTCATGTCTAAATTTTAAAAAGCATCTGATTTACATGCATGAATTATACATGTTAGCACTGGATAATGTATCTGTGAGAAATTATCTCCTTGATAGGCATTTTCTCATCATCACATGCAAGAGTGCTTTCTGCTGTTGACTGGGGACAGCAGATGATGATCACTTCTTGACTGCTGCTGAAAGGGTTTAATTTCTTCCCCCAAGCCTTACAAATCCCACTGCAGAAGCACAAAAACAGCGACAGCAGATACAAAGCACACTGTGAACAACTATTAGGCAGCTTTAAGTTAATAATGGTCAAGTTATTGGGCGATGATGAGGATTAGAGACTATTTTGAGGATGTCCTTTTAATAGTGACAAAACAGAATTGTACTGTCCACTCATCCTTAGATGCTTCTGCTACTAGGAAGGCATCCACCACAGACTTCTCTACATCAACATCACCTGCTACAGGACAGCTGACTCAAAAATCTCTATGTGAAGTATCACTGTGCTTTATTGAAATATGGGTTTGTATGTGTGTTTGCATTCAGACAAGTGAAAAAATAATTAATTGATGTTTCTTGTCAGATGGAGTGCAGAAATGATTTTCTGAAGCATTCTTAATTCTAGTATCAGTGCCTCTGTATGCTAAAGTAGCAAAAAATAAATACAGAGAAATCCCTGAATAGAATCTTAAATGCCTTCATGGTCTAAGAAATAATAGAAAATAAATAGATAAGTATAGAAGATGCTTTCTGTCAGGATTCATAATTTTCTGATTTATTCCAAATTCATATTTGAGTAAAAGAACCCAAAATGCCCTGTTGAGCATGAGTTCTATTAATATCAGGACTGAGGATCTTCCAGTTCTATTACCTCTATATGAACCTTGCAATGCTGAAAAAATTTAAATAAATACTCTTCCATCACTCACTAGCCATCACTCTTGATTTCTGTGGGCAAGCCTCTCAGTTTTTAAACAGCTAACAGTCAGTATATTTCATGTGAGCTCTCTATTAATGACAAGAAAACAATGTCTAGGATCTCCCACTGCATTCTTTTTTTATTATTCTAACCTCAGCTGAGCTTCCTGATACTGGTGGGGAAAAACTGAGTAGGAATTTTAATTTTGTCTTATCTTTTTTTATTTTACTATTTTCTAAATTTCCTTTAAACAGCTAAAGAACAAAGTAAAATGTCAATGAATACCTATTTTATAGCCTGAATTATTTAAAAATATTTTAGTATAATGTATTTTAGATGTCAAAATAAAACAGTCCATTTTGCAATACATGTATTAAAATGAGCATTTTTTCTGTAGGCAAAGAAAATGAAACAAATTATGTTCATATGAGTTACTGCTTGATGTTGAGAAGATTAGGAGATTATTTGAAACATTTGGCACTTTCCCTGTAACTGTTATTTTAAGTGCAATAATGGAATCCTCTACACATTCCCGCTCCTTTCACCCCAACCATGGATACTCTTAGCAAAATTACAGGCAGAAAACTATAAGGCAAATAGAAATTTTTCTCTGATTTTCTTTGAACCTAGTGGGCAGTATTGTTGTGCAATATCATTCTTCAGAATATAAGTGCTTCCACTCACAGTGAGACTTTTTGACTACCACTAAATTTTTCCTTTTCTAGAGTATTCATTCCTTAGGGTCCAATACTTACTCCAAAAGCAGCTGAACTAGCAAACTGCTGTATGATAAAAAGCACTCAGTTGTAGGCATTGTTCTCCAAGACAGAAGTAAACCAAATTAGAAAATAAGAATAATTTTCAGAAGTACAGTAAATATGACCTATGAGAATCTGAACATTTTGCTTTGTATCTAAAGAACTGTGGAAACACAGATATTTCAGTGCCAGAAAAATCACCTCAAGTAGAAAACCAAATGGTTTGTCTTCTATACACTTAGGGGACAAATGAAAATTTATCAGCCATAGGAAAAAACAGACAGCTTTAAATTATGCATTTAAATTACGTGTTCCTAGTGGCTGATAACAAAGCACTCAAATACATTGTCTGAGGATGACATGGAGTTTCTTCTAACTGTAACTTGGACAAACATCACTTAGGAATCAAATCAGTATTTTTGATTTTGCCCTATGGAAAGAGATAGGCTAGATCACCTTTAAATTATGCCTTCAATCTTGTCATTCTGCAGCAGTAAATATCATAAAGGAAGATCATGTTTTTAATGAGGAAAAGTATATTCTCTGTGCAGTGGCAGTTTATGTGATTACGGAGAAAAATGGGTTTTCCCAACACAATCAGTTTTTGGAAACAGTGGTGTAGGGTGGAGTGCTGCAATTTAGAAAGACAAAATTATTTAGTTTGGGATTAAAGTTTAAGTCCTGCTTTTTCATTTATATGGTGACAATTTATAGTCATAAAAGAGCAAATGTAAAACTATCTAAAATATGTTATTGTTGCAGATTATATAAACAGTCAATATATTGCAGTGTTACATGGTACAAGTACTAGAAAGATTTGAAGTACTGGTAATACAATGTTCTGAAATTCTTTCTTCTGCGGCTCCTTTTCGGACTTATATCATGCAAGAAGAAAATTTTTCTGGAACTATTCCATTAATGTTCACTAGTTTGCATTTCAGAAGTAAAGTACTGAAGAGCGCATTATTTTATCAGTATCAGAAACTCTAGACTTCTTAATTTCTTAAAAAAACCCCTCCAACCTTGTCCCCACCCCCCTAAAAAAAGAGAAAAAGATGTCAGAATCTCCACACTGTTTAGAATATAATTGTTTATAATTTGCCCTAGACTAGAATAAAATAGATAACATTAGAATAGTTTGCTCTGGTGTCTACTTCAGGACAAATAGATATCTTCATTAAATTCTCTTTTGTTCAGTGAAATCTTAATTTTCTATTAGACATTGCACTTAATAAGAACACTTCCATAGGACATTGTCTGTAAACACTTCTTCATTAGCATGAAGTGGTGAGTATATGATGCTGTCAGAATGTGCTGTCAAGAAGCAATGGTGTCATGGGGTGACATTAGAGTTGTACTAGAAACCACATTTGTTTTGAAATAATTGAATTCTCTTGTCCTGCACTTCAATTTCTCTGCAGATAATTACACACAAAGAACCACAATTTAAATAACTCCTTTAATTCATGTGCTGTGCTTGCTTTTTATTTGCTTGGTAACCTTACTATTAGAGATTTAACGTTCTCTAGCAGTTGGATTTTTTTTAGACTTGAGATGTTAGATTGTTATAATTAATATTCAATCATATATGTAACAAAAATATCAAGTAGAATGGGATTAAATTATGACTCAAGTGATGAAATAAAGTTAAGGGTTTTGAAGCACACAGCAAGATCTGTGGGTTCACTTCTACTGAAGCAGTAAGAATAGGGAAGCCAGAAATGACTTTATCAGTCAAAGGCCAGAGATGATCTGACTGAGAGAAGTGCTTATGGACAGGTAAATCTGTGGCTACTCAGGGCATTAGTGACCTCAAGCACATGCACATTGCCTTGAATAAATGTTCTACTAGATAGATGAGCTGAAACTTGATATCTGAAGCAAAAATATTGTATCAAAATTTCTCATTTTGGGAGCAATGAAACATTTGCTGTTATAAGGTTCTTGTTAGACAGTTTCAAACAACCAAGGCCATTGACATCTGCTCTGACTTTTTCAGTCTCCTATTTAGAGAAAATCAGAGCCATTTTTCACTGTGTAAGGTTACTATTTATTCCTGGAAACTAAGCACTTCTTTCATTCATGAGAATTTTCTTAAAAGTTTTCCACCAAGTTTCCTCTATCCATCTTTTTGCACTGCACTTCTATTTTTTGTGGGAGTGCAAATAGACGTAGGTACTTTTTTATAAGGCTTTTGATATTTTTTCTGAGGTTCTATTGATAGCAAAAACATGAACAAACTTTGAAAAAAACCCCATCACAGGATGATTTTCTAATCTCCGATTTTCATTCCCAGTATTTCAATCTGCTCTAAGCAGCTGTCTTCTACAATGTCAAATATAACCATCATAGCTGTAATCTGCTAGGTTAAGTAGATGCATTAAAAATGAAGTATTTTCTGTTTAATGTTCAAGACTATTTGTATTTCCTACATTTTTATTACAAAAAGATGTATTTTTCCTTAATATGATTACTACCATTCAGTTTTCATACATACATGGCCGGTGGACATTTTACATAAATTGTAACTACATGCTTTACAGGCAAGTAAAAAGGATGTATTTGTTGAGATTAATGTGGATCAGATGACACCAGATGCTGCTTAGAGAACACAAAGTAATTGTGAGTCTTAGAAATTGTCATTGGCTGGATTTAAAAAAACAGCATTTGTGTTTTTATAACAAGAGCAGCTGGATACTTAAAAATCTGGTCTTTTGTAGGCTTTAGGCCATTTTCTAAACAGAGAATTTACTTCGCATTTGTTAAAGTAACCTCAGGGCTTATCTGCATGGGTGTGTTTGTGAGACATAAGCTAGGATATGAATTTTTAAGTATCACAGCTGGTTCCCATAGAGGGGATACTTTGGGATGTAAATGCCTTGCTGTAGTTAAGGTTCATCTACCAGCAGAACTGCTTCTCTCTGCCTTATGCAGCTATATGGTCAATTACTCCTTAAAAGATCCTATTCTTAGAGATCACTAGTTAATTATTAATTAATTCATCAGCTATTGAAATTGGTTTATTATTTCTCTTGACAAACTCTCTTTCATATTGTCTAGAATATTTTAGGTGCAACTACCATGCTAGGACAGGATTATACCAAGTTTGTTTTGACTTCTGAGGCAGTTTGTGTTGTTCTGCATCTATGTGTTGTGTTAAAAAACCCAAGGATTTAAGACTTATTCCTGCCAGATGTGATAAAGGACTTACTGACTTGAATCTAAAACTCTTTTAAATTTGATTTTTTGAATATAGCTATTTGCTATGTAGTAGCAAGTACTTCTGAATGAAAGAAATATCATAGAGCACATTAATTTAATTATTTCCATGAAAATTTTGACTTTTGTAGTTGTCAATAAGCTTCTAAGCTTTAGCTGGGACAAAGTCTTTTTTTTTTTTTTTTTTTTTTTTAATGGAAGCAGATGTGATCTTCACGTATTTTCACTCTCAGTTTGCTAATTGGAGAGAGATGAAGGTGTAGTAGGTAATTTATGGAAATTACATCAGTATGTTAACTATGTTAAAGTATGTTAACTAGTTTAACTATGTTAACTATGTAACAGTAAGTTAACTATGTTAACTATGTTAAAGTATGTTTTTGTTATTCCCCCCATCTCTTTATTCCAGAAATAAGCAACCTCTCTTAATATTTCTGCCCTGATCCAGTGGGTAGACTTGCAAAACTAGAAATAAAAAACACTAGACTTGCTCCATAATGAAAATATTTACTTTGTGTGACGGGGAGAAACCTTATTTTCATTATTTCACAACTTTATAAATTTTTCGACTCCATGTGTGAACTTTTATGTGTAGTTCTGCAGATGTTTTTTGGATAATGTAAGGGAGAAGACAGAAGTTCTCCACCTGGTGTTAGATCACTAAGACTGGGAGAAAACTATACTTGTGTGGCAGCATGTCTTAGGGTTATGTAACCCAAAAATGTTTATTCTATTCCTTTTGTTGAAATTGGTTGGGGAGGTATAACTGCAGGGGAAGTATCTCTTCCTATCTCTTGAAACTCCAGGGAGGAGGAGGACAGCTGCCTTCTGATAACGGGCCAGGTGTTAGAACTGGGTGAGGCATTTTTCCTTATCTCTTTCCACCCTCCAAGGGAATATCTTCTAGTAATGGGCCATTAAGGCTCACCAGTGAGATGACACATCACCCCCTTGGGAGATGCTCCACCCAGGGCAGCGAGCCAAACCGTTCCTACACGTTCCTCAGATAAAAAATGAGACCTAGGGACACCAAGCATCTGGTTTTCCACTGGATTCCTGAAAGAAGACTGGACCATCACTGGACCCTTTTTTCTACAAACCATCTCTACACCAACAGGACCGCATCTGCGACTCCAGGAGGCCTTACTTTGAACTCGAGTGCTGTGTCCAGTTCTGGGCCCCTCAGTTTAGGAAGGACATTGAGATGCTTGAGCGTGTCCAGAGGAGGCCACAAAGCTGGTGAAGGGCTTGAAAAACAAGCCATATGGAGAACGACTGAAGGATCTGGGGCTGTTTAGCCCAGAGAAAAGGAGACTCAGAGGTGACCTTATCACTCTCTACAACTTCCTGAAATGTGGCTGTAGACTACTGGGGAGTTGGTCTCTTTCTCCAGGCAGCAACTGACAGAACGAGAGGACACAATCTCAGGCTGCATCAAGGGAAATATAGGCTGGATATCAGGAAGAAATTTTTCACTGAAAGAGTGATTAAATATTGAATAGTCTAGTCTACCTCGGGAGGTGGTGGAGTCACCATCCTTGGATGTATTTAAAAAGAGACTGGATGTGACACTCAGTGCCATATAGAGGTGTTAGGGCGGGGTTGGACTTGATGGTCTTGAAGGTCTCTTCCAACCTACCCATTCTGTGATTCTGTGATTCTATGTTTCCAACACCCTGACCAACAAGGTGTTGGGCTGTATTTCTGACTGTCAGAGTTTCTAGGATTTGCTATTAGTTTTGTTTGCTTTTTTTTTGTACTACTACATTTGTGTTCTTAATATTTCTAGTAAAGGAACTGTTATTCCTATTCCCAAATCTCTGCCTGAAAAACCTTTATTTGCAAAATTACAGTAATTTGGAAAGGGAGGGGTTACATTCTCCATTCCAAGGGAAACGCCAGCTTTCCCTGGCAGATACCTGTCTTGCCAAAGCAAGACACAGCATGATGACAACTCCAGCTAAAAAAGCATCAGATTTGATTAGCATAAAGCTCCTCTTTTTATTTTTTGATTTTACTTTATTTGCCATCGTACCTTCAAGTGATGGAAACAAACCAAAACAATACTCTGTGTCAGCAAGGAAAAAAACAGAAAGAAAGGACATGCTTACTTGAGCAAAAAGAGTAGTAGTTAAAACCAAATACCCATCTGCAGTTACAACCTGTAAAGTGGTCATTTATATAATTGCAAAGACCATGTTGGAAGACTACCTTGCCTGCCCCTTATCCCCAGTCTCCAAACAAAGGTAGACTTTTTATGTCTATTCTGCCTTCACATTTCAGGCTGTAATAACTGATAGTTTTCATGGTTATTTAGCTTAAAAGAAGTTCTGTCACATGGGTTTGCTGGTTTTTGATAGGTAAAGGCTAGAGCTGACAGAGAAAAGGGGGCATTATCAGTGCTAAGGATATACTTTGAAGAATTACAGAAGCAAAATAAAGTGATTTTTCACATAGTGAAAAAAATTCTCCAGAAAACGAAGTACATCTTTACTTTTTCCCCTTTTAGGACGAAGCTGGAGGGAGGAGAAGCATGTGGGAGGACAATTCCTATTCCTTAAAGGTTATCTGGGCAAACCTCATTTTAAATGCAACAATGGTCAATAAGAAGGAGGAAGATGGAGACAAAATATATAGAGACACAGACAGGGGACGTGTGTGCTTGCTAGTCTGGCAACCTGACAATCTACTATGCATCTTTGCTGCCATTTGAGCCTACAACCAAGAAAGCAGCAGCCCATGTCCCTAGAGCACTGGGCTGGACTTCAACATCTGGTCAGTGGACACCTAGGCTGGAGCAGCTGAAGCAACTGGTGCAGGTGGCCAAGCTCCTGACACCCCAAAGCAGTATCTTGATAATTTCACCTTCTTTTGAACTTGCATAACTACACAGAAACTGTATGTCCTTCCCTGGTTTGTTTGGAACAAAATTTTTTTACCAATGTTGCTTTAATTGCACGAGGAGATGTGGTAAGCAGTTCAAAGCTGCTATTATCTGTGATGTAGTTTAATACCAGCTGGCAATGGAGCACCCCACAGCCACTTGCTCCTGTCCCCACCAGCAGCACTGGGGGGAAACTTGAAAAGTAAAAGTGAAAAATCTCATAGGCTGAGATAAAGACAGTTTAATGGGTAAACACCTCACACACAAGCAAAGGACAACAAAGAATTAATTCACTGCTGCCAGTGGGCAAGCAGGTATTCAACCTGTCTCAATCTCCAGAAGAGTAGGTTTCCATCACACATAATGGTGACTTGGGAAGACAAACGCCATCACTCCAAATGTCCAGCATTCCTTCTTATCCTCCCAGATTTATGTTCTGAGCATGATGCTGTGCTGTGTGGGATGTCCCTTAGATGAGCTCCAGCTTGGTCTCTGCCCAGCTCCTGGTGTAGCTCCAGCCTCCCCACTGGCAGGGCAGCAGGATAAACAGCAAAGACCTTGATGTCCATTATGTGCAGCTCAGCAGTAACATAAACATCTCTATATTATCCTCACCTTTCTTAGTCCAAATTCAAACATAGCTCTATAGTAGCTATAGGAGAAATTAAATGTTCTTCAGCCCAAACCAGAAAAATGATAATAAAAATATTTTTTCTGAAAGCTCACCTGAACAGCTGGCTGATGAAGAAAATTCCAATTTATGTTCCTTTGTGCTAAATCCATTAGAATGACTAATTCAAAGGCTGATTCCCCCTGGTAGCTACCAGCTATTTGAATTAGTTACTGCTAAATGACATCTGCTTTACAGTTACCCTAAAAATGATAAACTGAAAAAATATGCCCAAAGAATCTTTCATGCTATTATGCACAGGTCAGGTTTTTCTCAGCTGTTTTGATAACTGAGTACAATTATGGCACTATTGGTTAAGAGACACATGCAAAAGTTTGAATGTTCCAAACTACTACACTTTTTCTTAAGTTAGGGAAGATCAGCCTGAGAATGCACAACAACACCTACCTATGTTGTGCCATGATGAAAGGTGGCTTTTGCAGTCTAATTTTGTATAATTTTGTAATTCAGAAAGTATTTTCTGACAATTCAGATATTTGAACAATCAAAGAATTCATTATTTCCATTATTCAGTCCCCAGTACAGTGACATCACTCTCCTTTCATTCCCAGAACTTCATTTGCGTAGAATTTCATCCTTGTTTTTTTCCACAAATACATGAACAGTCAGCTCCTTTTGCTGTTTTATCTACCAAGCCACAAGTATGCTTTCAGAGCTTAGCAAATAGTGCACTTGTGCTGCTGCTTTTACTCTGCTGCATTTTCAGTTTTTACGAGTGTGAATGTGCTGGGCACAGTAATGACAGCCTGGAGAGCTCCAGTCATTTATAGCAAGACTGCTTCTTTTCAAGGCTTGTGAACACCCACAGAGACTCCTCTGTCTGCAGAAACAAGAGGCTGATCACGTCTGTGAGCCACACAGGTGCCAGCAAGCTCTGCTAGTGCTGGGCAACTGCTGAGGTAGATTTCTGCCAAGAAACAGAGTGAGACTTCCATTTTTTTATCACAGAGGGCTTTGATTGACTTGCTATCAGCCGTTATCATTCTGGAATAGCTTTGGAGTAGCACTTGTTGCACAAGAGATTATAATCACTCTCTGGACAACTAAGCTTTTGCAATCCATCTCACCTTATTCACTTTAAAAATGCATTCCCAATCACTAGATAGCACATAGCTAATTTTGCAAGCCAACCCAAAGGTTTAATCAAAATGGAGCAATTCAGCAACAACAGAAAACAAACTGCAGTTTCTATGGCTTCATTCTGAAACTGCTGCCTGTGTTTCTTGTTGGGGAGACAAAAAAACCAAACCCGAACCAAATTTTCACTTATTTTAGACGTGAATGATACATCATTTTGAATATGGCACACTTATTAGATTATGTGATAAAAGCTTTTTGCACACCTACGGTGGAGCATAACAGCTACCAGTAACACAAAATATGAACTAAGAGGAGAGAGTAGATTTTCTGGGTGTCAACCAGTTTCAGCTCCATTATTTGGGCCTGAGATCTATCAAGACTAAGGTCAGGGGGTTGCTACAGGATAAACATATCTAAGTCCAGCTGCTGGGTGGATTCACTCATGTTTAGGAAGCACTAAAGAAGGCTTGAGGGTGATCTGTTTGAGGCCTTCCAGTACTTGAAGGGAACCTACAAGAAAGATGGAGATGAATTTTTTAAAAGGGCAGATAGTGACTGGGCAAGCGAGAATGACTTAGAACTGAAAGACAGTAGGTTTAGATTAGATATTACGAAGAATTTCTTTACTGTGAGACTGGTAAGGCCCTAGCACAGAGTGCCCAGAGAACCTGTGGATGTCCCATCCCTGGAGGTGTTCAAGGCCAGGTTGGATGGAGCTCTGAGGACTTTGATGTAGTAGAAGGTGTCTCTGCCGTTGGCAGGAAGGTTGGAGTTGGATGATCTATAAGATCCTTTCAAATACGTAATTTTCTATGATTCTGTAAGTCTGTGTTTATGGTCTCTTCCAAATCAAACCTTTCTATAATTCTATGAACTCTCCTATACTATCTCCATTACAATTTTCAAATTAAACTTTGTGTCAGTTTAAAAAAGGTTCATATGTCATATAGTTCCTGAAACTTTTTTTTGTGTTCCGTTTAATCCTTGCAGACTAAATTTTCCAAGGACAGTTTTGAAGAAGAATTAACACTATTCATTAAAGACTGGTCCAAACTCTTCACTGACCTGCTGAAGGAAAACTGTGTTGATGTGCTGGTAGGGTAAAGAGTTGGAGAATAACACTTCAAGGTTAAAATGATCCCTTGACTGACTTCTGCATTCCTAGGTTCTGACCTTTGCTCCCCAGGTCCTAGAGGGCAAATTTTATCTTACACTAGCTCAATCTCTTACCTCAAGGGAATTTAAAACAGGGTGAAATGGCCTAGAGAGACATTATTATAACTGAAAACCTGGACTTCACACTTTAAAAGTCTTTCTCAAAGAAATACTTTTCAGATACAATTCATGCAAAACTGCTTCAGGCCTGCCCATGGCATTTTTTCCACTTTTTTCCCTTTGTTCCTTCTACTGAGCCAAAATGCTCTCCACTCAACTCTGTTCTTTCACATCTTTACCTTTGGGATTTCTTGAGCATTATGCCACCTGACACTTAGGTTTTCCTTTATGTGTTTATCACTAAGTTGCACTAGTCTAATTTACTATTTATAGTCAAATTACGCTCTTCTAGGAAAATTAGGAAGGTATTTCTCATTTTTTTTTCCTCTTCTGTTACAAAGACTCATAGTCTTAATAGAGCAGTTCTGTAGTGAATGCAGAGCACCATCACACAACAAACATTGTGTATCCACATGTGTGAACCCCCAAACTTCTGTCTAGCTCTTTCAAACACATGGATGAACTATCTGATCAATGGAGCATCCCAGATTTCAAGCATTTATTATCATCCTCAGCTCAACCACCATTCCTTTCTTAGTTTTGATGCATCATGTTACATTAAGAAGTGTTGCAATTTCTTCAAACCCAGATTTGTTTTGATTCTGTGCTAAAGTGATGTTGCATAATAGAAGCGTCTGTTATTACACTTCTTTTCATTCAAATCATGTTGACAAGATAAAAGTGTCAATGTCCAGGCAGAAAATGTATTTTATAGTTCATCATAAGGAAGCTAGATTTTGTATTGTCTTGTGTAAGTAAGAGTTTATTCCATTTTGGTAAGACTAGTTTTAAGTCTTTAACAGACTAGTCCAAGACTCAATGTAGTATTTTTAAAACATGCAGTTTTAAAAGTTCTGTTTTTACTTTAAGTCCTGTGGTGATGCATATTTTGGATTTTACTTTGCTTGTTCTGTTATAGGAGTTTTTTCCAGAAAGTTTAATGTAAAATGGTTTGTTCTTTGTACCCCCCTCCTGTTCCTCTCCCTTTGTTCATCCCCAAGTTGTTGGTCAGATATTCGTTAAGTGTCAATCATTATTTACATAACCCTCTGGTCCTGTCAGTCACTCTGGGGCCTCTCCCTGCATCCAGAAAATTCCAAGAGAGGCGTCAAGTGATTAGGCAGAATCAAGGGGGTCCCCTCTCATTTCGTTATGATTTGATATCACACCTGTATGTCATCCCAAGAGTCACTCCTTACTTTTCTGTTACTGGTTTGTTGCTGTACCCATCCCTGAGACCTACCCCCCTTTATAAGTTTCCCTCCCCTCACATTCTCAGTGTCTCTTCTGACACAGAGCCCTGGAGTGAGGATCCCCCTGATCCAATAAACTCTGTAGCCCTGTCTCTGAAGAGTCCCGCCTTTTATCTCCTGCCTTCGCCACGTCCCTGCTCTTGGTCAGCCAAGAACCACCAGTGCTGTCGTGGTGCCAGGGCTGGCCGAGCCGGGCCACACAGACACTGTGGAAAAGTCTTTTCCAAACCTGGAGAAAGTATGTATGCCAGCTTTTATTTTTATACTATAGTGAAAGATAATTTCGTCTAATGCAATGGAACACAATGTAAAATGTATTCACCATACACTTCCGTAACAGTCATTCATTGCAGGACTTGAGAGATATGCTGCAACCAAAATTGTTATAATATCTTTTTTAGCCTATGTCTTGTAATTCTACAAAGGTTATTAATTGGTAGATTGTTATTCAGAACTTGCTGTGTAGAAAAAAAAATAATTATTTAAATCCTGTACAGAAAACAGGAAAGACAAGAAATGTAAAATTTGTACTTCTCCTCTACAGTTTCTATGTGAGCAGTGACCAAGACAGTTTCTGACAAATGGGTTTGGAAATCCGGATTGTCATCCAAATGCTATAGGAATACCGCAGTAAAATTTTATCCTAATGGCAATTGGTATTTACAATCCAATGGAAAATATGGACATTGTCAGAAACTTAATTATTCTGTACTGTTATTGCATCCTAAAAAAATTGACACAGAAATAGAGAGCAAGATTTTGTAAATGAAATAGATTGACATCTTTCCAACCAGTAGGATGAAAAAAAAGCCAATGTATGTCTTTGTGAAAGAAGTTAAAAAGAGACCTGAACTGGTAGACCTCTTTGAAGGAAGATATATTTTACTCAACTGTCTATTCTGTAAAATGGTCATGACTATTTGTAAAAGAAGCTTGGAAGCTGCAGCTCTTTTTGCAATGAGCAGCTGATGTACTGGGCACTTGCCTGGAACCTAATATTCAAACGAACTCTGCAGACTGAACTTACCTTCTCCATTCAAGATTTGAATTCTCCAGATCATTGTAATTGTGAAATAATTATATTAAATTTGATAAAGTGTTGGGATGTTTTGGGTACTGGGACATATGCTACATGTGATAATCAGGAGAGCTAGTCCTTCTCAGTAAGCAGACAGTCTTTAACCAAACTATCCTAACCATGACTCTGTGGGGAAACATGTTAGTCGTGTACAAGGTACTGATGTCATTTTTCTCTACAGCCTGTGGTCTGACAGATGAAAAATACTCCTGTCACTGCAGTATAATCAGCTTCCTGGCCCCAAATATCTCTCAGGTTAAGACAGAGGTCTCTAGGACTCAAGTAATTTGTTTGTTTCGCATAGGTAATCTGTCTGTTACAAGGAGACTTCATAGGTATGGCAGAAAAAATGTACTATACAGAAGGAAAAAATCACATTTTGCATAGTTACTCTCATTTTTACTTCATAGTAAAGTGTGAGCAGGCCATTTGAGAGATCCTTTTTACACAGTCTCTGTGTTATTTGGCTTTGCTGTCACTGTCAGAAAATGAGCCCCTCAAAACAGACTCTGAAAATTAGTGCTTTTCATATGCTATAGGACATGTGGGTTCTACTTAGCTGTGTAACAAGGAGGGACATGTGATCTCCAAGTGAGTTTAAGAGGCCGGGAAAGACTTACAAATGTTGAGACACTGTGGGCTTTTCTCAAAAGAACCCTTTCTATTAAAATACAGTCGTCTTGGGAGTCATTAAACCAAAGATGCAACCAGTTTTGTCCAGACCAGGCAGCTGTATTGCTGAGTGAATTTGTGGATGATTATTTTGCATGCGTATCGATGCTTTTAGACAAGAAGTTTGTAGGCATATATTTTTTCTTTCAGTTGCATATGCTAAAAAGTCAACTACCTAAAATTTTTGACTTGCCTGAGGTTACTCAGGAAACTTGAAATACAGGGGAGAAAAATTCTTTGTATTAATTTTAACTGTAAGTCTATGCTATGTCCCTGTATGCTCTACATTCTGCAAAGTCTTTTCCAAACTACTAGCATTCAGGAGTGACTACTGCTGATGATGGGGAATAGCTAAATTTGGGGAACATTCTAACTTAGTCAACTCCCATTACTTTTCTGAGAGTCTAATACAATGTTTTGAACTGGGAAATTTTGACTGTAACTGTGGTTTAAACTGTGATACTTCTTCACCTGACAAGAAGAAACACAGCAGAAACAATTTGAAAGGCAAATTACTCAATGTCTATCATGGTAGTAATTTTTATACATATGATCCTATTTGTGGGCCTCAGGAATTTAGGTGGCAATTGAAAAGGCATTCATATATAATGTGAGCTTCACTGTGAGTGTAGGAACACAGCAGATAAGCTGCTTGTAGGTAAACCAGTTGTTGAAATGAGAAATGGTTTTAAGTTCCTGTTAAACACATACATTGTATGTCAGTTCAAGCACATCCCAGTAAATCTCTTCCTCAGATACTCTTTTTTTCCCAGCCCTCTAATATGTGCATTTACATCCCACATTCTTGAGGGGAAAGAATAAGACACCATTAAGAGCTGTCCTACCCTACTCTGAATGGGATTTATAAAGTTTACTGCATGATGCAAGCAAAAGCCACTGTGATGCAAACAAAATCAACTGTTCTAGGCAAAACAACTACAACAAATAAAAAATGTTAAGTAGTGAATGCTGACTGGAAGCAGATTTTTGTGTGTATTTGCATATTTGAGGCAGAAACTTGAGTGAGAGTGTGAGCTGAGCAGTCAGGGTAAAAACTCTGATCTTGCTGGTTCTTAAACAAGCCCCAGTAGACAAATAGCCTAAGGGTGCCCTTGAGCACATAAGTTTTGTAACAAGGAGCAAGCAAAAGAATGAATTATTTTGTCACTGAAATTCTTTCTTATTTTTCCACAGTTACCACCAAAAACACATCAAGACTGCTCCAAGCGGACAGTTTTTTCCAGGTAGCAATGGGGTGTAAGGGCATCCATGGATGGCAGGGAGAAGGAACTCTGCAGACCTGAGATATTCTAGAAACATGTGGTTTTATTGCAAGGGTCGTGGGTAAAGAGGGCTGCTTTCAGCCACCAGCCCCGAAGAGAGAGGGAGTATGAGGTAAGGGAGGTAAGAAGAGTGCTGAGGTCAGGGCGGGAGGAGAGAGTGAGGTAGAAGAAGCAGAGGGAGAGAGCGGGCAAGAGAGGAAAAAGGGGCAAGAAGAGGCGAAGACGTAAGCGGTAACAGGTAAGAGAGTAGGAGGTAAGAGCTCAGGGAGAAGAGCAGGGAAAAAGAGAGCGGTGAGAGGGGAAGGAGCAAGAGGTAAGAGGAGAAGATAAGAGCTAAGAGGAAAGAGGTAAGACAGTGAGGACCTTGTTCCAACACAATATATCTCCTTTTGTGTTGAATATTCTAAATTACAGTGACCAACTGGTGCAAGATACAAAACCTACAAACTTTGCATGCAGCCTATGAGAACTACTAAATTACCATATCATCTTATATTCTAAACTCTAAAGACTTCTTATCTACTTTATCCTTGATGCCTTGGCAGGGTGGAGAGGGGCTGCATTCTTGGGTCCATTTGTTTTCTGTCCTTCAACTTATCTCCAGCTAATCACTGTCTTCCTACTGCCATGCTTACATCTCAAAGCTGGCCTTCATTTCTATTTCACTCATAGATTTTATATCTCCAGTATTTCTTACCAGACAATCAATAAGCCCTTCCTGTCCCATCTTTCCCAACAATGGGATACAAGAGAAAACACAGGAAACCCAAACAGATATTGCATCAAGTCATATGGACTCAGGATGAGTGTATCATAAGAGAAAAAATAAGAATTGATTTACTGTGGCTCTCAGTTAATAATCCATCTGAAATTCAAATTAGTCTGGCTGGATGCCTACTGGATATTAAAGGTCTATGTTTATAGCATTTTGAAGACACTAGCTTGGCACAGTTTCAAGGGAAGCTGGTTAACTACAATGCTAGCATGGAAAGAGAAGTTAGCAAAACAAATTTCGCTTTTTTAGTGGAGCATATTATGGCTGATCCCCAGTGTCAAAAGTTTGCCAGTAGTCCAGAAGTTACTACAGGAGGTTAAGGTGACAAAGACATGGGGACTTCATGGTGGTAGCTTTCAGCTAATGAAGCACAGCTATTCTGGGGATATTCTTGGAACAAACTGCATGGGCCTCTGGTTTCCAGGGTAGCACATGTGTCCCACCCACTGCCACTACAAGTCTCATGAGGATGTCATGAACAGCCACCAAAATTCCTCCATTCAAAGTAAATCTCTGAGCTGTATTCAATTTCCACGGAATGACTGAATAGTCCTTTTTCCCGTAAAGCAATCTGTCTCAATGTTTATGTACATAATACAGATGTCCAGACTTTAAATACAATAAAAGTTGGTGTTCTACTAGTTTTAAGCACATTGTGTGAGCTTTCTTTCAAGTTTCTGTGGTGCTGAATTTATGAAAGTATTTTACCATAACAATAAAACTCTGTACCTGTACACATAAAATACAAACATGGATCATCAACACTGTTCCTAAGTAGTGGCCACGGAGCTATATTTGGTTCTTTGCAAAAACAAAATTGCAACAATGATCTAATAGCTTCTGTGATTACAATCTTCTTTGTGCCCCAAGCTGGTGAATCTGAATGCTGACTTAGACCACTTTTTACAGCTTTTCTGTGGCTTTGCTAAATAGTTGTGAATGTCTGACAAATTAGACTAGATCTTGTTCAAATAACCACGCTGGAGAATATGGATGATACTGTCACAAACAGTCACGAGCGGATCAGGTTAGCTGAAAATTGCCAACCAACTGAGATGCCAGTTTGTGGGTTTTTAGAACTTCATCTTGAACTGTGCAGTGGTTTATATGTGTATTCTGTAATAAGACTTCGGTGATAAATTTCTAAAGCAGTAATACATATCTAGGTTTTTAATATACTACCCTTTTTGCTTTAATAAATTATTTAATAAAAAACCCCAAAACAGGTGAACCATTACGTAAACTGTGAAAAGACAACAAAAATTGTAATGTAAATTATTACGTAGATGCAAAGTAAGTAAAAGGCTCTTAGGCCTAAATGGCGTTGTCTTAAATGCATTGAAATAACATCCAGGCTATGCCATCATGTTTGATTATTTGGTCTACAATATTCACCTGTCATTCATCAGATTGCATATCAAGAACTCCCCAACAAGTTTACATCAGCTGATTATTTGAGCCTATCACACCATAGGTCAAATTTTAATCAATGTTGGAGATCACAATGGCATTGTAACCTACTTTAAAAAAGCTGTCTCCCCAGAAAGCTTAAATCAGCTGGATTTCTACACCGTCTGCTATATATTGGCAGCCAAAGGAAGTATTTCACAAATTTATCACTTAGCAAAGCTATGTTTTATTGAATTTAAAAAAATAAGATAATTTTGGGAGTCTGAAAAAGCAAAACTACCTGGAACAAATTACCCTGCCTGGAGAAGTTAGAGCATGGTCACTGAGACACTACATGAGCATAGCAGTAAGGCTGCTTTGCATCTGCAACAGGCTGGTCTGAACAACTGGTCTGAACAACTCAGCACAGCCAACATGACTCGTTAATGCTCGTGGTGGCACGAGCACTCCCTGAGTCAGAGTAGGAACTCTCAGGCAGTTTTTAAAGCTCATTAGAGCAAATTACAGTGTCTAACAGGCTCCCCAATATTTGCAGGGTCCATTCCCTGTGCTGCAATTGTAATTATGTGTTGGTTGTGTGATGTGTCAGGTGTAGAAATGCATTTACACCAATGTCTGACATACATTCTCATCCAGCCATCAGTTCTACACTGCAGACACTTTTCTATTTCTCTCAAAGGCTTCCAATCTCTACCTATAACCAATTTTCAACTTCTACCTACAGCTGTAGATCTGACTTACTTTTACATGGTCTGCACATCACCCCTTCAGCAATGTGAACATTTACAGTTACAAAATTTTCTAGAGATTAGCAATAAATTTCAGTACTCTGATGAATAAATAAAAATTTAAATCATATTTCTGAAATAAAACATCACCAACAAGGATTACGAACAGTTTCTAGATTCAGAGGGATGGGTAGTATTGCCATTAGAGTAAAATTTCTGGAGGCAGTTCTATTGCAGAGGCAGAGAGACAACTGATCCTTATTAAATATATGTGACAATATCTCACGGAACATTGAGAGACATTGACTTTTTAAGCTACCTTGGAAATATTTTACTGGAGAGGGAGGAAATAACAGAATGCACAGGAGAGAAAGTTGTTGTCATGTAAGCCCAGAATGGGAAGCAAAAGAAGCAGAGCAATTTTAAAAGCTCTGCTTTTCAAATTACCCTCGAAGAGGATATACACTGTACCACCCTTGAATGACACTGAAAAGAAGGGTAGATATTTGAGGTCAGAGTAGGCTTTTGAGGGATGAGAGTTTCCCAAGGAGCTCATATTTGCACACCTTGTAAGCTGTGTTTACATATCTGTCAATGTAGTATCAGAATTCTTTCTTTCACAAAGTATTGATCTACCTTCTTGGTCTGTTTGTATGCCTTTTGTAAGTGATGTGTTTATCTATACTGTGTATGGAAGTGAGAGCTTCTTGTGAACCTTCCCTGAAGGTATTTGAAACCTCCCTGCAGTCCTAAAAAAGACTATTTTACAATCATTAATTTGTTAAAGTTTTTTTCTGACTTCAGTGTCAGTGGGTTCTGAGTTGGTTATCATGGATCATATGACATAAAGTACAGGGATAAACCTCCTGAAAATCAAGGAATATTTCCCTGTTTTCCTTGGAAACAGCATCATCTTCTGGGCAGCTGTCTTCACCATATGCAAAGAAACCTTTCTTTAAAATGGACATTTCTCAAACTGAAATGTTAAAAAAAACCTCAGATAAGTAAATCCTTTTAACCTCAGTTGCCTCCTCAGACACCTGCCCTGGTCCCAGTCACCACACTTATGGAGAGTTATTTCCCCTTTCACCTGATTCAATAGCCTGTGAAGAAAAGGTAAAACTTCGATGGAGTCTACTTTCTTATAGCCTCAAACCTGTTGGGATACTGGTGTCCTGGACTTAGTGACACACATATGCAAACTTAAGGTAAGATAATCCAGACCAACTAAGGGCAAAAAAGTCAACCAAGCACTACAGAGTGTTTTATTTAATCAGAAGAAAGAAATACAATAAAAATAAAATAATATTTGCAAGAGGATTTTATTAATGCTGTAAATTGAATTCACACAAGCACTCAAGAGCTCTCTAAGCAAAATGGAAAACATTTTTTTCTTTTCTGACAGATTACTTTTAATTTTTTATGATCAGGCCTTGAAATCAATATCAGCAAGCTTTATCTCTTTTGCTTTGCATGTGGAAAAACACAAATCCAGGAGATAAACTGCTCCTCTGAAATTGCATTTGTGTTGACAGTTTATTTTTTGGTTTTGTAATTTTATTAAAACCACTTATATGCATCCTACATGATTCCAAACACAGTCTGTAAAATGAGGTGTTTAAGCTGTAGTGGTTTGCTGTGTAAACATATTTATCAGGATTAAATTGCCAGTCAACATGTCTGCTGTAGAGAACCTGTTAGGAACAAAAAGTACACACATCCTTTCATATGGCATTTTCCTGTATTTTAATCAAATCAGAATTTTTAAACTGGTATCACTGTTGAATCATAAGCTCCATGGTCTTAGTGAAATCCTTGTAGTATCATTATCAAGATTAGCAATAAGCGGTTTTCCTTATACACCAATTCATAGATGTATAGAAGTAGAGACAACCACTGAAGACATCTTCCGGCAGTCACATAGGACTCAAAGTTCAAAGAAGAAATGCATCTAATCTAGAAAATTCATGCCCTCCTTTTAATGCCATCCTTCCGTGTTTGGGGTTAAAAAAAAAAAAAAAAAAAAAAAAAAAAAAAAAAAAAAAAAAAAGCAAAGTAAAACAAAAAACCCTTTTACTTTCTACAGTAAAACAGGGTCAGCAACAGAGTCCCTACAGAGACTTTGTTCTGATGGTGTAGTCTCCTCATCTAAAAAGGCACATGGTTATTTCACTCCAATGAGAGGCATAATGATAAGGTAAAAACAATGGACTCAGGTTATGACATGGGAATTTCCAATAAAATATAGGGAAAAGGCTTTTTTTCAATGAGACTGGCCAAACAGAGTGGCTGTGGAGTCTCCTACCCTAGTGACAACCAAGAATCAACTCAGGAAGGCCCTGAAACATCTGATATGATTGTAGTTACCATAGTAATGACTCAGAGTAGAAGCCCAGAGGTCCTATTCCACATAAATTAATCTCTAAATCTCTGATTCTGTGATTCAAACTGGGGAGCAACAAAGGGAAAAAATGGAGAAGTGTTCCAGTTTTATATCTATGTATAAAACAAGTAATCTGTAAATTTTATACTGTCCTGTAGCAAAAATAAATTATCCTTTAATGTTGAAGCAACATATTGAGCTTCTATTTTATATCTATTTTGTATCACTCTGCTTCATTTTTTAGACTTCTCAGTATATAGCTATTCCCAATCCAACTTTATCTCTTTTTACTTATGTTGTTCTGATTGCCTTTCAGATTTCCCTGCAGATGGTGGTACATCATCTTCTCCTGATGATTCTGTTTTGATGTCTACATTCATGTATTTTGGAACAGAGTAATCATTCATGGTGCTTAGGTCAGCAGACTTTAATCTCTCTCTGAAGAATGCTGCATAGAGCTGACAAATGTAAGCTAAGGACTCTTTTTTCAGTGAACATGTCTGAGTATACAAATCCTTCTCTACCACTAAGAAGACCTGCAAAAACAAACAGCTCTTCATTGTGAGGAATCCCTTAGTGCCCATGTCACCAGCCCTTTCTGCAAAGGCACTTAATTTGCAATCACTTTTTTTATGAGTCAGTTCTTGCCTTTCTGCCAGGATATAAAACAATCACAGGATGGTACCAGCAGTTACTATTTTTCCCTCTGTTTCATCTTCAGGAAACTTTTGCTTGGGTTGTTTGTAGCATCAACCTTATTCCAAAATACTAATAAGTGCTAGGGCCCCAGTTTTCACATTATTTTTTTCCAGGAAAATTCTCCAAATCCTTGGTAAATCCCTCCTTTGTTATCTGAGTGCAAAGAAACTAAGAAACTAAAAGTAGTGGAGGATTTCTTGTGCAGCGATTGAGAAGAAGAATACTGAGAGGGAAATAAAAGCAATAAATTTTTATCAAAGTTCACTAATTGCAGTTAAAGACATGTAATAGTGCAGATACTCCTTTACTTATTTTTTTTCTTTTTCTAAGCACAGATAGTTGTATAAATAGTTTTGAATAGTGCTGTAAAGATAGTCCTAAAATAGGTAGCTTTAAAATTACACTATTGTTATTTTTTTTTCAATCCTTCTGTATCCTAGACCATGCTGTTTGTCTATTATCTTCTTCTGGCTAATTGTTGCCTTTTTTATATGTGGCCTATATATATCCTGCCTTAGAGCTCTGAATCTGTAGAGCATTTGGTCTGGAAGTACATACTGCAAAACTTCCAAAGGTACTGGTTTGCTTCTCTCAGGCTCATTGTGAATGGCTTCCTCAATGTTATCCAAATGTCCTAATGTTCTTCATGTTCTTCCAACACTGAAACGTTGGTTGGCAATTTGATTTTTTGTTGATACGTTGGTAGGTATTTTTTTGTTTTGCTTTGTTGGTGTTTTTAAAGAAAACAAACTAACAATAAAAGTAAGTGATCTCTGCATTATTCTAGCACCCTTTAGATTTTAGATCACTACACTCTAAGGCACAAGACTGTGAATTTCAACCAAGCATAAACCTGCTTATGGTATGTATTTCAGGACTGAAATCTATAGGTGTATATATTGGCATGGGAGTGTTTGTTTGTGTGGCTTTCTGTGTGTCTGCATTTTTCATTGCCTGTAGGTAGGTTCACTGTGCTATCTGGCTTCAGTTAAAAATTTCTTCTATCAGATGAGATCTTTGTTATAAATTAAATTCCAGCAGCAGAGAAGATTGCTTCAAAGCCAGTGAGCTCATTAAAAAATGAGTGGTGTTCCAACAATGTGTCTATACTGCAAAGAAGTGGGGAGATTCCCAAGTGGGCATTGAACACACTTCCTGGTTGTGAACACATAAAAGATTAATATAAGATTTTTTGGTTTTAGCAAAGTGCCAGACACACTTTTATTTCAGCTTATAAATAGAAAATAGAATACTTTGTTTAGATTTGCAAAAGTTGTCACTGTAAGGGATTTTTAACAAAGTTACTTTGTGCTGATCCAAACTGGCATGTTAAATTGCCTTAAAACCCCAAGTAAGTGCTTCTACACCTAGTCAAAAATGTCTAAATCCTGTTTCAATACACACATCCTAGTCATAAGAAACAGTATGAAGACTTTGGCTCAGCAAGATAAAGACTCATCATTAGTATTTGTAGTGATTGAGCAAGTTTTCTTCTTCTTAGCCTCAGCTTAATTCTTTCTCTATATTCTGCAGAATAGGACCTTCTCTTTTAAGTATCTACTTCAAACAGGTATGACACTTGATATGTTTGTGTTTTGAACCATTGATTCACTACCAGTGGTTTTTTTCATCCCCCTACTTGGGCAATAAAAGAGAATGTTTTCCACATTTCCTTTCAAATCCTTCCCTCTTCCTCTCTGCCATTGTCTGTCTGCTGCTCCTGCCTGCTCACTTCCCCAGCCATTCACTTCAAATTTGTGTGTTTGCTCTTTGAAGGCCAGAGTATTTTAAATGCTGTCAGACTTTGGAAGGACTGTTAGACATGTTAAGTGTGGAGAATACAATTTTTTTGTAAAAGTTTTTAATTAATCCTGTAGAGAGGGATGGAAGAAAACACAGTTTATTTGCATGTAGGAAACTAACTAATGTTTAATTTTCAGCTGAGAATGTCAGTAGAAATATTTTATCATAGTTAATTGCATTGTGAACTTCCCAAACCTCAGGAACATGAAAGGTTATTCCCTACATTGGGGAATAGTTTCAAATTTATTTTCTCCTTTCCTGATATAAATAGGTTTGGTCAATATAATGTCAATTAAGATAGATAAAATAAAAAAATTATGCATAGGCAGATATTGCAAAAAACAATTTTGCAACTGAGAATTACCATGTGAGCATATGTTAAATAGCATCTGCAAATAATATTTGTCATTTTAACATAGAAAGTACCTAATAGAAATAAATAGTTAAAAAAAAAAAAAAAAAAGGAAGAGTAATGAAAATCGGTAGAGGGGAAAAACTGGAGCTTTTATTCCATGATGCTTTATAAAGAATTGTTTTATGTTGGACTGAAGTGAAAGGTCATATAAACATGACCTCCATCAAATGAAATACTGGGAGTGAGAAAGATGTCATGATTTTCTTATTATGTTTGGCAAGCCTTCTGGAGAGCTTCCAATTATTTGTCTGTTCATGCTAATATAGCCCATGCTGCCTTCTTGGAAAGACTAATCTCTTTTCATATGGGCATTTATATTTAGCTTTCTACCTTTTTTTAATAGAAAAAAGTCTTATCTCTGGGTTTCTTGTATACCTTAAGCTCAAGGAAAATGTGAACTACTTGATCTACAAGACAAGGTTTTTACTGTCAATGAACATATTTTTCATCATATTTTGTTGGTATTAAAATATGGCTTAAAATATTCTAGTTTTTCTTAGGACAACTGGAATTTATGTTCATTTTTGAAATACAAAGCCTCGTCACTTGGGACTGCTTAAAGTGGCATTTATGTACTTTTATACAAGTTTCCATTTCTTGAACTACATACGTTGCACTATGAACAAGCAAATAAATTTAATATTTTGGCAGGATTGTTAAAAATATCACCGTGTATTTCTCTGGTGAAGAATACCTTGGTTCAAGAGATCCTAATCTTGACTGATTTTTCCAAGACCTTCTATACTGGAAATTCTGATATCTCAGAATCAGGATCTTCAATAAGCTATGTCCGACTTCTGGAGAAAAGAAATTGACAGAGTGCATCCTAAATTAGTCATTTGTCATCCCAAAAGAAGTAGTTTGGAATTACTAAAAGATCAGATTCTTTCTATCTGTCCAATGCTCAGAAGTCCAGTTTTGATATCTGTAAAGCAATCTTTGACACCTTTGAACAGAAAGATGATTGAACAGACTATTAAAAATTAGTGATTCACATACTTTACTTGAATTTCTACATAGTGCTTTAACTCATGTGGATGGCAACAAACCATTTCTACATAGTGCTTTAACTCATGTGGATGTGCATCTGATAAGTTTACAGTTGTGCACATTTTTTCCAAAAGCAGGTATTGATATGCTTTAGAATGAAAGGTTTGATATGCCTGTTTGCATGCAGCACTGCCCTTGGCCTTGGAGTCACAAAGCCTTTTTTCTTCTGCAAAGGAATGAATCTCAAAATAGATAGGGTTTAAAATCCTGCAAACAAAAATAATCTTGAAGTCTTTACTGAGCTTTCCCACAGGAATTCTGAAATCTCCAGCAGTATTACAGGAGAAGAATTCTTTCCTGTGCTGCTTCCCTCTGAATTCTAACTGAGCCTGACAACAACTGAAGTTTTACTTTTGGTTTCAAAACATCTCATAAAATACTCAGTTTTCCTCAACACCATCTTAAAATGAGATGTAAATTAATTTGGTCAAGATTGCTTAAAATTAATAAAATTTGAAAGTCCACATTTATCCAAGCACATGAATTCTCAAAAGTATTGGATAAATATTTATTGAACATTTGAGCCACTCATTTCCAAGTTTTTAGAGACTTGTGGCAAGTTCTGCAATGACATCAGGTTGCTTCCCCTTCAGTCTGACAAAGGCTTCATTATCTACATTACGGTGTATCATTCTCACCCACATCAGGAAAAAAAATTATACTAACTACAGCATTTCCATGTTTCTTTTAGTATAAGGGCCGCTCTCAACCGCAACACCTTTCATTTCACTACTTGTGGTTAGATTTAATGGTCCACTATAATAAAACACTTAAAATCTTTTGTGAGCTGAAGGAATGAAAACCAGCTAGCAATACCTTTCTTTAAATAATTACTGACATGAGAAGAAACTTTAATTAAAAAAACACGTATGTATATCACGTCCCCTCCTTTGCTATTGATATGCTAGTGTCCAGTGTCCATGTACTTTTATCATGGTTGTTCATAATAAATGGCCATGAAAACACTATATTTGAGAAATTACTTCTGTGGGGATGCAGACATTTTATATATTTCTTTTTAATGTGGTTTTTCTTCCAAGCGTATTTTCAAGAAAACCACAAATCACAGAAATGAAGTTTCAGGCAGCTAAGGCCTTGAGGTAGATGGATCACCTAAGGGGTGATAGGTATGCTAAAAGCATCTGTGCTAGTAGATTGAGGTAAATGAGTCATCCCCTCAACAAACAAACCATGTCCCTGATGAGTTCTCCTTTCTCCTGATTATAGATCACTGATGAGCAGTGTTTTGCCCTGACTCCAGTTTGGGGCTGTGTTTGCATGAACCTTGAATAGATCAAGGAAAATGGAAGAGAGATAATCCAGGAGCTTCTAGGAATTTCCCCAGGCCCAGGTCACACTTCAGATACCTGCTGACACCTTTATTCCAGTGGAAAAAAGTCAAGTTAACTACTCACCAGCTTCAGGTCAGAATGACATCTTCTTGAAAAAAATTGGCACTAGTGCCTTTGATGTGACTTAGCATTTTGGTTGATTTTAGTTACTTAGACATCAACTAACTGGGCTTTAAGACTATAGTTTCCATATAGAACTGACCAGTGTGTGAAGAGGGAAATGTCAGACAGAACTATATGCTAAACAGAAGCTTAGGTCTTGATGTGTCATGACCTCTTCTTGCTGCAAACTCATGTTGCCTGTGTAATAAAGTTCAAGTACACATCCTAACCTAACCTAACCTAACTTAACCTAACCTAACCTAACCTAACCTAACTTAACCTAACCTAATTTATAAAAAAATTCAGGCACAGATTGAAATGGTTGCCTACAGAGGTACTTTTCCTAGTCCTTTACCTAGTCCTAGTCCTTTATTGTGTGGCAGGGCCCAGGATCTTCTGAGGATTGGAAGCATAAGGAGGTCACCATGGAACGGCAGGTGGGGATCTGGCAGCCAGGCTTGTCCCACTGTTCCAGAAGGTATCAGGAAAGCTGAAGGGCAGCTGGGGAAATCCAGGAAACTGGCGTCTTCCTAAGGACAGGGGCAGACTGAGCTCAGGCTGGGATGAGCCTGTGAGTGGTTTTAGAGATCAGGTTTGGTGAGCGGACCCAGGGTCAGATACAGCCCCAGGATGAAGCGAGGGAGGGAAGGAGGGAGAGAGGGAGGAGGGCAGGAAGACAGGAAGGAAAGAGGGAAAAGAATTGCCCAGGAAAGAAAAAGGGATCTATAAAACTTCACTGAAAACATGAAAACCTGAAAATCAGCATGAAACTTGAACCCCAGAATTGGCACTGTTCTCCTCAGCCTGAAGTTGTGCTGTAATCACTAGATCAGAAGTATTGTCCAGGAGAACTCTATCCCTGTCTTTGATTTCAGCTGAGGAGTAAATTGTTGAAAGCAGAATGGGCTGTGGAGACAGATTAGGGGAAGCAGTGAAAGGCTTGGTCTGTCTTCTGCAGAACTCTCTTGCTCTACTCATCCTCTGTGAGAGAGGTCCCTGTGCCTGAGGGAGAAGCTCTGTCAGCTAAAGCATCTGACTAAGAAGCAGGGTATCCTGGAGACACCTCCTCTCAGCAGTGCCTTCTTCAGAGCTTTCAATGGGAAAAATGGAGTTGTCTGCAATGCTCAGGATACACCCTTTCCTATGACTGAGCCTGAAGCACTACTCTGGTCTGGAGGTCATATGCCAGGATGATCCTTAACCAGCATGCTGCCCTCCTCTTCCTCTACCTCTCACATTGAAGAAAGAAACCATGCCTCTTTGCACAGAACTGTGGTCCTACACTGTAAATTTCACTAATATCTCTGATGAAATTAATGTGGTTTTGTACCCAAGCACCCCCAGTAGCACTGCCTTAACATTAGACCTCTACTGGAGCAGCTGTGCCTATAGAGGGTCTGAGGGCTCTTTGTGTAATATGCAGAACTGGCATGCATAGGCACTGGAAACAGAGGGTTTTCTGCCACTCTTCCTGTAAAAAAAAAAAAAAAAAAATGAGCTAGGAAGAAAAAATCACAGTAGACCTTTAGTCAAGTCTCACAGTTCCCTCTAGGTCCTGGATTGCCCATGAAATGTCCAGGACTGGTTTGTGACAGAGCTGCACTCTGGAGTTATTCCTGCATTGTCATCCTCTCCAAGGCTCTCTAGTTAACACAAGTACAGAAAAACATTGCCACAGAGATGCTTTAGCAAGCCCTGGCTACAAAAGTGCTCTTAACTGTGTGTTTCCTACATGAACTGCAATTCAAAAGGCTGTCCATTCTTACTCTTCCTCTTCCCTCTCAAATCATTGTCATAGGATAACTGCAGTGCAGAAACTGGCTGCTGGGCTGCAGCCCCATGGCCCATGTTAAAAGGATCATGACCAATGTGTTCACCACCACCTAGAGGTACTTCTTCCTTGCCTTTGATATTGCTGGAAACTCAAGCTGGCAATTTCTATTTAATATGCATTTTTGAGAGCTGGAGGTGTTGTTGGTGTCATTGGCAGCAAGATTATTTGAAATGGAATTCTCTGGGGTGGTAAATGCCTGGGTCTTGTCCCCTGCAGGGATGTACACACACAAATGCCAAGGAAGACACATGTCTTCCTTGCCGACTGTGTTGGGGCCAGGAAGGATTTTTATTGATGTTTCTGTACCTGGATTTCTGAATTCTTTGTTATGCCAGTGGAAAGCCAGCCATGCAGCTGTGGCTCAGTGCATGTCCACAGCCCAAGACCCAGAGTAACCATAGGTTGAGAGAGATAAATTGGTCCAAACCCTGAGCAAGGACTTCAGATTGTCTCCAAACCATCCACTGGCTCCCATCCCACAGCAGGCAGTGCTGCTTACAGCCATCCTCAGGGAATTAACAGATCTTTTGTAGCACTGACTATAATAAATGCTCTAACCCAAGGCTCTGTGACCAAGTCCATTGCTGGTGGCCGGGGAAATTGAGGTGTGAGATGGCCCTGAAGTCTCCACAGAGAGAGTCCCTTTCACTATGCTCTCCACAGGGCAAAGAGTTGCCACTTTTGCACCTTCTTCTTTAATTCCACTTGTTATGTGCTGAAAGGCTATGGAGATAAGGCCCAGTGCTGCACCACTCTTTCTGTTTTGGTTTTTAAACCTGCTCCTTCAATGAAATCATTGAAGGTGATCATCTTTCTAAAGTATTAGTAGAATGGTCTCACTTCCAGAAAAAGCTGTTTATATGCATATCGCTCACATCATATCAGGTAAGTACCAGTGCAACTTTCTTTGTGCATGGGACATGCAAATCAAAACTGACCTGCCTGCTGTGGGATGGGAGCCATTGGATGGTTTGGATACAATCTGAAGTCCTTGCTCATGGGTTTGGACCAGTTTATCCCTCCTAACCTATGGTTACTATGGGTCTTGGGCTGTGGAGGTTCTTGGCCAGTCAATGGGTAATGGTGGTGATCCATCTACATCAGGGGTGTTACCAGGATCAAAAAGACTGGTATCATGGCCACCACCACAAGGAAGAAAAAGTGAGTTCTAGAATAGGTGACTCCTTTCTAAAAGGTCCAAAGGATTAAATATGCTGGACAGACTCTATTTTAAGAGAGGTTTTTTGTCCTCCTGGGGCCTGCATTACAGACAATGCTAGGAAACTTCCTAGTCTGATGTAGCTCATGGATTTACTATCATTACTGCTCTTTCATGTGCATGACATTGAAGTCACAACATTTAGTCCAAGGATGTTGAAAGGGTGTTTACGATCCTGAGATAAGTGTACTTGGCTATTATTTCCTCTATCCTTCCTATTCTGGGCAGTGGTGTAGGAAGAAACAGATGCTCCCAGTCTATTAATTTGGGGAATTTTTGATGATAGGATGACCCACAGGCTTGCTGGCATCAGATTGGATTCACCTTTCTCAAGAGGGGAGAAGGATCTTTGTTCATGAGCTGATGACTAGCTGACCTTTAAATGTGCCTTTCAATTCAAGCTGTTCTAAGATTCTATGATTTAGTAACTTTGCAGTCTATCAGCTAGAAGAAGAACCAGAACACATGGACAACTTCATAGGAGGGAGAACATGTTCCTCCTCCTACGTCCTTAACAGCTAAGCAAGGAGACAGGAGGATGAAAAAAAACATACTGTGCCAGAAAGTTTTAGCGGGAGAAATGGACAAATGTGTCAAAATGGGCTATAGCCTGTCTGAGAGGTTCATTCATGTTACAGTCCTCCCCACATCTGCACTGGGGGCTAACAGAGAGAGGCAGATAAGTTATCTAGGATCTACCTTTGTTCACATCTGTCTTCTCACCTATGCATTAATATTTTGAGGACTCAGAAATGGTCTGCATTTCCACAGACTCACCTCAGTAACAAATTCAAAGGTATGGATCATCAACTCTGCTTTAAGACAGTTCTGTTTGTCTGCTTGAAAGACATGAGAAAATCAAACAGTAAAAAAGAAGCTCCAGATGGACCGCAAGTTTAGACACCTCTCCAACAGGAATTTGAGCCTTTCTTAGAAGAAAAGGATGAACTTACTACTGTCTTGCAAACTCAGGTATCATTGATGAATAGAGGTTACAGAATTGTCAGACACTTAAAAGCTTGATCCAAATAAACCACAAGATCAAAGTCCAGCAGAAAACATCAGTTTCCACAGAAAATACTCTGGAACCAGGAAGAAATGAGGATTAATGTAGGTTCCAGTATTAAAACACTGGAATGTGACATGAAACTCTCCTACAGAGGTTCAACAGAGGAGACAGCAAGACATCTCTCAACAGGAATGCTCTAATTGATCTGGAAGGATATAACCAACTTGTAAATTCATTGTATCATGTCATTCGTATTCCTCAACACTTCAATTGAGAGCCATGTTTTACTGAATTCAGCATATTTGGCCCAATGCAGATGGCAAAATTGCCAGAATTCATCCTGCTGGTTAATAAATTTTGTCTGGTGTGGTGAAACAGAGAAAGCAATGGCTTGAGAAATGAGAGACTTACTTTAGGCAATTGTCAGCCATATTATAGGAACACAAATGTAATATATCTCCAGTGCAATCAATTCAATGCCTGCTATTTTTTATAGAAGTGCATTTCCATTAACTCAGAGAAATGTTACTACTATCAAAAAAAGAAAGCCACATGGCCTAGCAGAACATGCCATTCAAAAATCCCCACAGGCAACTCAGTAGGAAGTTAATTTTAAGATCTGGCCAACAGGTCAGCTTTGCAGAAGGCCATATAAGTGAGTAGATCAACAACATTAATAAATTCTATGATGTTTCACTGGAGGGTTTCCTAAGGCACTTGAAAGCTTCTGGGTTTATTGTGCAACTTCCAAGGTATTCTAAGAGAGTTTTCAAGTCTCTGTCTTTTCAATTCTGAAGCATGGTGTTTCTCATTTCCGTGGCTGATCTACAGCAGACTGACTCCATTCATTAAGACACTGCAACCACCTTCCTTCCAAATTGAATTGCACAGCTGCAAGAGCTAACTAATAGAAACAACGGTTTATAAATTAGGCTGTCAATTTGCAGGGAAACTTCAATACTCTAGCAGCCACTCCATAACACTAGGAAATATTGCAAAGCTTACACTTTCACTCCTAATTTGCCCTGCTTGCCTTCTCCAAAACCAGCATCCTTTTTTTAAAGAGAACCACTAATAGCATTTTAGAGGGGATGCTTCAGAGGATGCTCTTTCTGAAATTGGGGGTTATGATTCCTCTGGAAATCCATTGGTCTGTCACAACTTTTCAAACATGAAAGAGCGTCTTTGCTGATTCATCTGCAAGTTCCCTTGACCTAGACCTCAACAGCATTTGGAAGGCCCATTTACAGGTAGGTGCTGCTGTGAACTAGTTCTCTAGGTTTTCTTTGGTTCTCCTAGTTCATTCAAAAGTGATCTTTTCTATCATTTAGGATGACTGAACTTGTAACAGGAAAGGCCTGACAGGTGCTTAACTGGTTGTCAGGTATGTTGTCAGTTGAAACCACATCTGAAGATTTTGATGACCAAAAGCTATCCCTTTTTTCAGAGAATGAAGGACAAAAAATATACTCCTATACATCTGACCCATCTTATTCCAACTGTCTACAGCCAGCCGAGCCTCCATCTGTAAACCTGGCATCACTTGTGCCATGCTATTCACTCACTGCTCAGGCTTTTTATGAGGCAATTAAAAAGATAATGTGAGCACATCTTAAGAGCTCTTACATCCTTCCTCCTAATGGAGCCTGTCATTCACCAGAGAGTACAGGGGGTGACCACCCTGAGCTTGCAGGTTGCAAGGCCTGGTGGACCTCTGCTCCATCAGAACATCTTGTGTGGTACTTGGAGAGGGTCCAGGAGCCTGGTACACAGCCTTGTAGTGGAGCAACCTGCCCCCTACTCATAAAGCCAACATTTTGGTCCATTTGGTCCAACATTTTTGTTAGCCTTCTTGGTTTGATAAGAGGATAAAATTTATTAGGGGGTTTGAATGGAGGAAAGTACAGGATTTGTTCAGAGACAACATCCAGCAACTCTTACCCAGCAAGTACAAGCTATGATGACAGACTGGAGGGCAGAAGGCCACAAGCAGTTTATGGAGAAGATTTAGGCAAGAGAGGTAGATCATGTAGGGGACCCAGCAATGGCTGTTCAGGTCCCAGCTTGCTGGTCAGAGGAGCTGAGCACAACTCAACCACAGTAGCAGTGAGGTCAGGGCACCAGGACCATCCCCTCAGTTTGCCTGGGGCAGCATCCTTGCGTACATAGATGGAGAAAACAAGACAGGACTGCAGTGGGGCTGTGATCTGCAGGGTCCCAGACAGCCAGTTCTGAAGTGGTCAGTGGAAAAGCACTGCATATTCCAAACTGGAGATGGGGATGAGTCATCAAAATTCATGAGGTAAATTAATTTTAATATATATGAGAAAGGAAGTGACAATATGCAAGCAGTGTGTGATGAATTGCAGTCCACTCATATGCAGTGCTTGCAGTAATATCCATTTGCAGTGATATATCATTTTCTTTATTATTTAATCTCATAGCTCTTAATTAGCACATTGAATTTTATGGTTGTTTCAAGGCTTGTGGGAACATGACTAGAAATTGTGTGTAAAATCCCTCCCCATGTCCTCAGCTGAGCAAGTTCAAAATTGAAATGCTCTCTGGCCTTACCTTGGATGAATGGTTGATGCTACATCTTACTTTTTAAATGTGTTTTTAAAAGACTTTCATAGAAGGTGACTTTTCATTTTTCATGTAAAATTGGCAGTATTCTGTCTCCCTGAATGCAGAACAGGTTCCTCCTGACTTGCATTGATGAGAGCCTCAAACGGTCTTTGAGGAAACTCTTCAAGAGGTTTTTTACTGTGAGTATATCTCAAAGAGGAAAAGACTGAAATATATTACAGGTAAGAGCATTTTTAGACACCAGTTTTGCCTCAAATCTTGCTTCTGAATTAAATGAATGTTATAACTTGAATTTTCAATTATAAATTGGGATCTCTAATCTCAGAGAATATGACAACCATTACATTGAAACAGATCTGATAATATTTTGGACGGCTTATCCTTTAATCAGCTCCACTGAGCACAGTGGTGTTTTCCAAGTTCTTTAATAATATTAAGATCACTTGTAAAATCAGATCAAAACAGATGAGATTGTATTGACCAAAGGAAGTAGTTCATTATGGGATTAAAGAAAAAGGCAATGGATGTTCCAGATGACATATTAGGATAATGAAAATGTGTACAAGAGCAAGGTAAAAATATTAAAAATTATTAAAGTATTCAGAGAAATAAAAATATCAGAAAATATTATATTATTATGAAAATGTTCAGTATTATAAAAAATGCAGTTTCGACACTTAGATGAAGAGCAGTTGTAAAATACAGAACTGCTGACTTAGTTTCTTTAAAAACAATTATGAGGGCAGAGCTGAAAAACTGGGATCTCTTTTCTTCCATCTGGGAAAATATGTTGAACCATAAAAGCTGCAGATCTGTTAGAATAAAGGTTGGCACCAACCTGCTTCAGGTGAATACCCTAAACTGTGAAGAATAGCTGAGAACACAGGAATTGCTTCAACAATGATTTGGATTCTCTAAGGACCGAGAAAGTGCTAGCAGGATGAAATGTGGTTGAGCAACATGATACTTCATTTTTAAGGCATACTTTCATAACCCCATAGGAAAAGAGGGCTGTAAGCCTTGCCTTAGTTTTGAGGATAACATCTAATTATTCAGTTTCCTTACACGCAATTGGAAATGCTGATGCTAAGTGAACATGAAGAGCCCTTGGAGCAGGACTTTTTACAGGCTCCTGTGGTTGTGCTGAGTGTCGAGCAAGTGTGCTATCAGGACTCAAGGAGTTAACAAGAACACTGAAAAAGAACTTAATTAAATCAGGGAGAGAGGATGGAAATATTGCACCAGAGATGAACAAGTTTTGTATCCCTTTTGGTACCTGACAATTTACAAACACAGCATCCCCATTTTCAGCTACCTTACAGACTGAAGTACCTAATTCATTATGTCTTGTGTATCATATTAATGAGCAATTTGACTTGAGCTTCCAGTACTTCCAGTACTTGAGTTGCAGAAAGAACTGAAGCAGCAAGTTTGAGATCAACTATCTGTAAGAAAAATGAGCTAGCTTAAATTCCATGTCACATTATTAGTGGAGAAAAGCAATATAGATGCGACAAATAGTTTTTGTATATGCAGAGTTAATTTACAGATGCTAGAGTTTGTTTTGCACACTGAAAATCTGATTCCTAAGTGAGGGAATGGAATTATGGCTTTGACAGACATGTAAAATTTGGTCCACTTGACAAACCTGAAGGATGCCATCCAGAGAGATTTAGACAGGTTTGAGAAGTGGGCCTACAAGAATGTTACACAGTTTAACAAGACTGCCACGAGTAACCAAAAAGCTGTTGTGTTTCAAATCTGTCTGTGCACAAACTGTTTCTGTCTCCTTAAGGCCAAACCCTGTGGCTGGAACAGGGCCATGGGCTGCCTGGGTTTAAGCTGGAACATGGAAACAGAGTGTCCTCACCTGCATCCAAAGCAGCGTGGGCAGCAGGGGAGGGAGAGGATTCTGCCCCTCTGCTCTGCTCTGGTGAGGCCCCACCTGGAACCCTGCATCCAGCTCTGGGGTCCCAGCACAGGAGGGACATGGAACTGCTGGAGTGAGTCCAGAGGAGGGACACTAAGATGATTACAGGGATGGAATGCCTTTGCTATGGGGAAAATTGGAGAGAATTGGCATTGCTCAGCCTGGAAACAAGAAGGCCTCAAGGTAACCTAGTCTTGGCCTTCCAGTACCTGAAGGGAACTTATATGAAAGATGGGCCAAAATGATTTATGAGAGGATGTAGTGACAGGATTAGGGAGAACATATTCAAATGGAAAGAGAGGAGGTTTAGATTAGGTATTAGAAAAGAATTCTTTGATATGGGGGCACTGAGACACTGGCACTGGGCTCTGAGAGTCTGTGGATGTTCCATCCACGGAGTTGTTTAAGGCCAGGTTGGATACGGCTCTGAGGAACCTTGTCTGATTGAGAGTTTTTCTGCCCTTGGCAGGTGGGCTGGAACTAGGTGTTTTTCAGTGTCCTCTTTCAACTCAACCCATTTTAAGATTCTGTGAATGATTCTGTGGTTAGGAAATAAGTTTTTAAAATTTGTATTTAGGTGCCCAAAAACTCCTTGCATAAAGTCAGAAATATTAAAATATGGGGTTAGGCAGAATGGAGTTTGTTGTTTTACTGTAATTTGTTTAGGTGTTTAATTCCAGCTATTCCACAGCTCTGTGAATGTTAACTTGATCTATTAGTCAAAAAAAGTTCATTGTAGTTAGGGAAAAGGTGGGGAACATTTTTCCAATCAGTCTTCCAGATGCCAGTGGAAAGTAAAGGGAGTTTATTTTTTCTGAATTAGTCAGTATGTAGTATTTATTATATAGCTAAATCCCACTGCAGAGAGAGGTAGATAACATACAGCATTCATAGCAAGAAAAGAGAACACACTTTCACTTCGGAGCATCAGATGAAGGCATTTCAGCTGGTAATCAGAAAATTTGTTCTATTGTGCCTTAAAATATGACTTTCAGATTGGCTTTCTCATAAAGACATTGATTAAAACACAGAAATTTTAAAATGAAGTGAAATGCTCTAACTCACCTTCTATGTTTCTAAACACAAAAAAGATGCATGAAGCTAATGCTCTTCATGTCCTTAATGTGTTAGAGTTGCTTAAATAATAGGGAGGGCTGGAAAAGGTTATTTTGACAACTTCAGTGGTAATGTTTACTTGATGAAATATGAAAAGGGATCAATCAAAGGGCTCCTTATACCTTTATTAATCATCTGCTATATGGGCACTTCATCACATGTTTATGCACCAGACAGAAATGGGTTTGTGACTTTGACTGTGGATTTGAAATTAAAAAATGTGCTTGTAGGAAAATAATCCTGATTTGTTGACTCTTGAGAACTTGCATAGGTAGTGATTTAAATTTAAATAGTGTTTCTGCAATTTTTTCTTATGATTTCTCAGCATTCCAAATTCCTTATATCTTTAAGGATATCATCCTTCCAGCCTCATGTTGTGCAACTGTGGTACTTTGAATTCCTTCACAGTTGTGGTTTTTGTGGGGAACTGAATACCCAAATTCAGCTCTTTTTCATTTCTGGAAAAGAAAGTAGCAGTCAAATAATGTATAATCATTCTGTTTTATTCTACCTGGTGTGCAACCAGAGGAGTTTGACTATTCTACTTACTTCAAGAAAAATAAGTAAATGATCAAAGAACCTTGATCATTCAAATATATGTGCAATGTGTTGTCACACAATTATATTCTCCACTGCAAGCCTGCAGTCCAAGGATCAATAGGAGAGGAGGTTCATCAGTATTAGGAAGGACAATAAATAAATCAGAAGCATATTTTAGAGTCAGATCTTTGCTGTTTTCTCTGAGTATGAACTGAGCATTTGCAGCTTTTCTGTGAGTCTAGAATAAATCTACCATTTTTGCCATTTCACATGGGGCTAGTGCTAGTGAACATACCTTTTTTTCTCTGTCAATTAATATGGTCTTTAACAAGCTGTGGACAGAATTTTGATTTTACCAAAACAATTGGTTCTGTTCTTCCTGCAACAGCATTTACTGTATGGTTTAACAGTTTTTGATGGAACACTTCTAAATGTCTATGGCCTATGAAATATTCAAGATCCTTTCTGGCTGGATTATGGATTTTTTATGGTACACATTATCATTTACAAAAGTGAAGCAATATTCAGTGTCAAAGCTAGAAAAAGAGTGTACCTTCAGGATTGTAGTTTTCAGGAGCAAATCTTGAGGTGGTTTTGTTTCATTCTGTTCCTGGACAATAAAATTGTTCCTTGTTATCATTCTGCCTCTAGTGTCTGATTTTTTTTTTTTTTTCATATGCAGATCTAATTGTCATTCAGCTTGGAGTCATTGCTTCCAGTGTATCACCAGTTAGTGGGTCACTGGCTTTTGTGGTACCCTTGACAAACCTGACCAAAACACTTTTGGTTGGGAATTTTGGAGACAGATTTGGTTGGCTGCAAGTCAAAAAAACTCAGAAAATGTTAATCTCCAAAAATGTGGATGAACATAATTCAGATAACTAGAAATATCTACTTGGATGCTTACCCCTTCTGTCTCTTTTCTTCTGTGCAGTTCTCCAAAGTGTGTTTGTTCATTCCTTAATTAGGCTTAATGTTGCAAAGTATTGTGCAGACTTAGCCAAGGTCATTCATTAAAAGGTGGAGGAGGAGATGCAGTGACAAGCAGTAGTGACAGCAGGTTCTTCTCCATGGCAATGTGTTCTTGACAGTGCTGTATTTTTATGAAGAATACATACGAAGAGGTGAAATACTTCTATGCATCTTTCAGTTGCAAGGGCTGAACATTCTCAAGTTCTGAAGACTTGTGTGTATCACAATTATATGGTCTGGTTGCAATAGGTTATCTCATAAACAGAGAAATATCTTCACATTTCCTTTGTCTTAATAAGTCTTGTGTAGACCTTTGTCAGGAGGTTAAGTCTTTTTGGTTGAAATTGATTTCTCATTTAGTCAAAGAGAAAAGCAGGAGCAGGAATAAAGAGAGCATAAATCATGTATTGGAGGCAGGCAGTTTGTTTGCCTGAGTTTAAATCGATTTATCTGAATACTTCAATATTTTTTCAGGTTCATACTGGCTGGAGTACAGTAAAAGAAATACTTTTGTTTTCTGCTATAGAAAAATTTTGAGCAACCTAGAGAAAACATCCTCAGTGCACATTTGTGTTTCCAACGTTCCCCGCCACACACTTTTTGTATTTCCCAGCACTAAGTACAACGCTGACAAAGGTCAGTCTCGTTGTCCTTTTGCAATAAGGAGTATTTTGTCCTATTACATTGTATGGAGAGGCCAACATAAGATGCTTTGTGATTGTGAAGACATGGTTCTACATGTAAGGAGTTCTTCAGATTAGGTTATATTGAAGCTCTGAGAAAGTGGCAGGAGGGAGAAGTGCTTGTTAAGATCTAGTTCTGTCCCTTCAAGAGCAGAGCCTTGTATAATGGCAAGGCTGTTCCAAGTGGGAGGAGGGTAGGCAATCAAGCCATATTAACAAGTGGGATAGTTCTATTCTGGAACTACCAGGTAGGTTTACATGGCAAGATTTTAATTGTGAGGCCGGGGCTACAGGGATGGCTTCTGTGCCAAGCTTCTAGAAGCTTCACTTGTCTCAGATGGAGCTGGTTCTATCCAGCTCCAAGAAAGATATTCCACTGGCCAAGGCAGAGCCCATATGTCAGAGAGACATCTCCGAGAGCAGTAGCATCTTCTGGGATAAACTGTTGAAGAAGGGGAAAAACTGCTGTGCAAAACAGCCTGCAGAGAAGTGAGAGCATGCGAGAAAAACAGACCTATAGACACCAAGGCAAGTCAAGAAAGAGAGAGAGGAGATGCTCCAGGCACTGGACCAGGGATTCCCTTGCAGCCCTGGAGAAGACTATGGTGAGGCAGACTGTTCCCCCTTAACCTTAATGAAGGTCCAAGGTGGAGCAGATATCCATCTGCAGCTCATGGAGGATCCCTTTCTGGAGCAAGTGATAACATGAGGGAGGCTACATCTGTGAGATCACACACTGGAGCAGACTCCTGGCAGAACATGTGGCCTTGTGGAGAGAGGAGCCCATGCTGGTGCAGTTTTACTGGCAGGATTTGTGACTTCATGTGAAGTCCATGCTGGAGCAGGGTGTTCCTGAGGGATGAACCATGTGGAAGGCACTCATGCTGGATTTTATCGTGAAGAACTGCAGTCCCTGATAAGGATCAACATAAGAAAAGCTTGTGAAGGGCTGTTTCCCATAGGAGGGACCATGCACTTCATCATGAGAAGAATGTGAGGGGTCCCACCTCTGAGGAGGAAGGAGCATGTGATGAATTGACTGTAGCCACCATTCCCCACAGCCCTGCACTCTGTGGAGAGAGGAGAGAGAAGGAATTTGAAGGTGAAGTTTTTTCAAGAAAAAAGGAAGAGAAAGGGAGAGGATGTTTTAAGATATGGATTTATTTCCTTTATTATTTATTTATTATTCCACTGAAGTAATATCCCTGAGTTAAGTCTGATTTGCGTGTGACAGTGAGGATAAGGGTGATTGGTAAGGGATCTCTACCTGCCATTAACTTGACCTCCTTTCCTTGTATTTTTCCTCCCCTCTGCAGCTGAGGAGGAGAGGAGCCACAGAGCAAGTTTGGTGGGCACTTAGGACCTACACAGGGTCAACACACCACATCTTCCCTTACTATCATAGACAAGGGAAGATATTTTTTCTGATCCAAATTTTAATTTATTTGAAAGAAATGTATAGGGGGAAGAACTAGGAACTGTCAAAGTTTGTAATGGCTTAAGGTCAGTCTGATTTCCTAGTCATTTCATAAATGAAATGATTTTTTTTTTCTGTTGGAAATCTGATATAACTGAAATATTTATTTGCTTTAAACACTGCCACTAGGGTCATTGCAATCTCTGATGTGACCTATGTATTACCTAGTGAAAAGAAAATCCATTTTTTCTCTGCCTTCCCTGCTCTTTCTAGGACACCATTTTTGTGCTTTTTAAATACATAAATACTTGCCTCTGGGTTCTCTTAGAGATGTAGCTGGAGCAGTTACCTATGGTACTTGCACTTATTCTTCAGGGAGTATTGTGGGATCTTCCTCATCAGACCTAGCTAGCTCTGCTACCCTAGAGGCATCTCTGCTATCTTCTGACCCAGTGGTGTCTAGCAGATGCAGAAACCCAGGAGGTTATGAATACTGAGGTTTCTTGGGCCTTGACTTTAAGCTACTGGAAAGCCGCAGGATCCATGACTTGGAAAGGCTTCTTTCTGGTTCATTTCATATGCAGAAATGGCAGTAGTGATTGATCACCTCTCTTGCTTCTTGCTGAACCCCTCTGCCCTCTAGGAAGTCAGGGTTGGTTTGAATAAACCCATGTGAAAGCAGCATCAAATTTTCCCTTTCTGCAGGGAAGCAAAAGCTCTGTACTTTATGCCAGTCTCCTAGCTGTTAACTGTGTGAGATCAACAGTAGCAAGAGTAATAGAAAATAAAATAAATAAATAAAAAAAGAAAACCTAATCTAATAGGGTTTAACTCTGCTTTTGGAGGAGGCATCTCCAGGCGGCAGCTCAGCATTGCTCCAGGGAAATAATTATCTGAATTTCATTGAGAGGAGGTCTAGAAAGAAAACTTGTGAATGAATGATTGCTTCCATTTCAGGATGTGACAGAATCTTTTGGCTGGCTTCTGTGAAGACTCATATTCTCCTTAATTCTGCAGAATATTAGACAGCTGAACATTCTTCAAATTTGACCCTTTTTCATAGCAGCTTTTCCTGTATCTATAACTGCTTCTGCTGCATTGCCAAATCTTACTTCGTACCCTCCATATTTGAAACATTCATCCATTTTGTCAGTTCTCATAATCAAATAAAAGCAGGAGTGTTTGACAACTCAAAAGGGCTAATAAAAAAAACCTTTTCAAAGAATAACAGTTTTTCCAAAGTGTTGTCTTTTAAAGTCTTCTTGATGTTAATCTTTTTGAGATTTGCTGCTGATTTTCTAGAATACAACAGTGCTTCCAATAATGGGGATATATACTGCCATGTGAAACTGATGTTAATACAATGAAACACTTATGAGCATCTAGATATTCTGCAGTTTGCAGATTTTTGGTATCAGGTAGCTAATGTCTGTCACAGGAAGGGAAAATGAGAGAGATTTTCTGAGAGAGAAATAAAAGAAAAGCAGGAAGGAGACAGAAACATTGTCATTAAAATCCTAATCTAATAAAACTTGACGTAATTTTTTAGGTTTTTGTTCAGGATATATCTCCTACTTAGCACAGTGTGCCCTTGTTTGGGATTCCTGGATGTTGCCAGGAAATTTTTGAAGGGTCCAGCAAGGGTGGCACCACTTTTTTGGAAAATGAGACTTGACACCTAGATCCCTCCTTACACACTGGTTTTAAGGGTAAAAGGTACTTCTTATTTTGGGGGTGGAGTGTGTTGAGCATGATGAAACTCTGTTCCCCCACCTATTGTGTGCTGATTCTTCATTCATGGTGACATAGAATGCTAGCTCTCCTGCTTAGCACCCACAGCCCAACAACCTCAGACCTACCTTTGTTCTAGCTTTTTATGGGCAAGTCCTGTCCAGTCGGGGAAAAATCGTTGTAAGAGAGTGAGAAAAGCAATGGTGGGTTAAGTTTACAGAAGAAATTCAGGAGTAATATGAAAATTCCATGAAATCCCCAAAATAGTAACAAGCTGGAGTAAGAAGCAAATGAAAAATCATTAATTCATATTGATAATATATACCCCCTCACCTTGCCTCCCCTCCCTTTCCCTTCTCCTCCCCCTTCTCTATTATACAGAGGAAACTAAATTCTTGGGACTTTTTTAGGCTGAGTGCTGCATGGGGACACCAGTGAAAGAGCTCCCATCCCCAAAATGCTGGTGAACTAGGAAATATAATTTATTTATAAGTGTTTCCATCTGTTCAGTGAAGCTAGGGAGGCTAGCTAAAGTTTCAGAATAAAGATTAAATTTTTTTCTGGTGTAGTGAAGGGGTGTGTGAAGAAATATTTTCACTAAAGGACAGCAAGATTTGAAGATAAAACTTGTTATTTGACATCATGCTTATGTGTGGGTACTTAAGTGTCTTCTGAAAGAAGTAAAGTTAAAAAAAGGATGAGGAGGCACAGAACTAAGCATTATGCTTCTAACATGTAGCTGTGCAAATACTAAAGTCCAAAAACTGAATACTGAATACAGTCAGTGTTGGATATGCTCTGTTTCTATCATTCTGCTGACATCATCTCTAGAGCCAGGAATCAGGCAAGCACCAGCCAATAAAATGTGCTAAGTTGGGCCCTGTAGGATTGTGATCCTAACTGGAGCACAAGCTAAGATCTAGTCAGCTGAAAAATCTCAGCATTGAGGAAGCTCTTCCAGTCTGTTGTGTCCAATGTACACACTGGAATTTCAATTCTTTCTGTCTGTTGCCTAACTCGCTAGGATATTTATCTAGCAAACAAGGACTTTTTTTTTCTGCTCCTACTTTCAGGGATAAATCTGTATTTTAAGTCATATAAAATACTGTGAGGGCTTAATTGTGGCTATAATGGTATATTTCATCAGTGTTTTCAGCTTTAAGCTAAATAAAGAATTGTGCCACATGATGAATAAATTATCATGTGCTTTTCTCATAATTTTCATGTTTCATCAGAGGCTGAAAAATCAGACTGCTTCTGCAGTTCACTGAATTAACCTTTTATATACCCCAGCACAACTACATAGAGCAAAAAAATTTCCCCTTTCTTGGATGCATTTCTATAGTAATACCAAGTTTAAATTGTCCTTCTTACTGCTTTTGCTAATTCTGCAGTGCACTTCTAGCACTTTCTGCTAGAGCTAATTTAACAAAACTCCTTATGCCCAAAGGATGGGTGACAAACCTCCTGACAGACTGTGGTAGCAAGTACTAGATGCATAAGGGTGATTAAAATACAATATAAGTGATGCACAACAAACTGTATAACATTGATTTTCTGACACAGAAAACTCATTTAAGAGGTGCAAGTAAGAAACATGTGAATTAAGCACAAATATGATCTTATTCAGAATGCATTGACCACAACTGATTCTGACACCAGCATCTTTCTCTCATAGACTTTCAGAACTGGTTTGTCTTGGGGAAGAAACTGAAAGACATAATATAAATGGATTCAGAAAAAGCATGAGACTCAGTGACACATAGAAACTCACTGCTGCTTTATGCCCATTTCTTCAAAAACATCTCAACAAAACCAACCAAACAAATCCTGCCCCCCACCTCAAAAAATTAACCAAAAAACCCATATAAAAAACCTTATACCTGGTACCAAATGATTTTACAGTAATAACTTTTCTTATGAGAAATACATTTTGCAGTATATTTTCAGATTATTAAATTAGTTTTCTACATAATACACAAAGCAGTATATATGAATTAAAATGGCCCATCATTTGAGTAATTGGGATAAAAAATTTCCAAGTGTTCTGATGAACCTTTCCTAAATATTTATTATTGACCTAATAAAAAACATGCGTATTTCTAGTTACAAATATACAATTTTAAAAGAGGTTTATGGTATTTTCTAATTCATATACCTGGGGATGCTGTGAAAAATATTCCTCAACAAACCACAAATAAGTATTGTTGGAAAGGAAGTAAACTGATATCCATATGAGTATAATGCTACCACTTCCTACCTTATGATGAAAAGTAAGAATAAACTGTTTCATGTGTAGCTCATAAAGATTGATCTCTTAATGATCTCAAGCCTTTATGCATTACTTGCACCAGTTCCCTTCTTCTTTCTGCTTTCAGCATTGATGTACTCCTTTTCTTCCTCTCTAATGCCAAAATAACACTATTATTTTTCCAAACCATCTCTTATAATCCCATAAATTTATTTTCCCCCTTTGTTGCTGGCTGACTAAGAAAGTGTATGAACAGCCAGGAGTAACCATCTTGATTAGCCAACAGATGTATTAAACAGAATTGCACTGGTATTAAGATCATACTCTTCTCTGCTTCGGTGTATAAATTAGGGCCTTCTTAGGGTATGAATTTCTAGAAATTTCATGCCTTTCTGACTTCACCATCTATCAGATTTTCTTAAAAGATTAGAACAAGATATTTAAAAATATTTGAGGATAAGTGCAGTCAGTTACAATCGATATGGTGGCTATGAAAACAAAGCTTATGGAAGAAAAGCTGCAAATCTCTAATGTACTATGTGAAAAAAGTATTGATCAATAGATTGTACTGTATGTCATATAGCTGTAGTCCAGATTATTTGATGAACCTGTTTTTTCTGTGAGAGTCTTTTTGATCCAGTCTAAATCCAAGTCATTAGCATCTGTCTGAGTTTGCTGACTGGACTCTAAACTTTACTGTCATTTTCTTATAAATAAAAATATTGTAGCTTATTCTAGCTTCATAAAATGACTGTATATGTTACTTCATTTGTGGTTTTTTGACTCTTAATTTTAGAGTTTTTACTTTGGGTATTACTTCCTTTCTAAAAAGTCTTCAGTACAAAATTTTCTTTAACTCTGGTGATCTGAGTGCAAGCCATTATTTTTATAGTTGTTGACATAACAGTAAGGTAAAATTGACATAATTCAACTATTAATATGTCCAGGGAATTCCTTTAAAAACTCTATGGTTCTTTCAGTCAACACAAAACCCAATACAGAGATTGGCAGTATGAAATTACAGAAAACAAAACCAAGGCCTGAAATCTCTACATTATAGTCTGCCAATCAAAATAACAGAATGTATTAATCCATGAGAAAAAATTGTGCAGTCTTAGATTTCCTTTCAGACTCGCAAGAACCTGATCACTCTCTAACTGTAGTGAGAAATAAAGTCTGTGTAGGAATCCTCGTAACTGAGATAATGAGAAAATCTCTACTCTTTTATGTCTAGAAGCCTTTTCTTCAAAATAAGTGAGCGCTTTTTCTTTTTCTTACTTAAGAATTCTTATTTTGTAGTGCATCTAACCAAGTTATGAATAATTATAAGCACCAGTAATTTACAATCTAATTTGTCTAGTGCAAGTTTATGGTAGTTTTACATGAAAGCCCAATATTTTGTTTGCCATTGACTTTTTTCATCTCATAGATTTTACCTCATCAAAGAAGATTAAGTAAAATGCTCAGTAATTCCTTAGAAACAGTAAGGGCTTTTAATGCTTTAACCTGTTTGTCTTATCTGAAGTGAAAAATGGAATATGAAAACAGATTTTGTTTAAGCAGCTTGAAGAAGTAGCACAGGTCATGGGCACAAATTAGTGAAAACTAGAATGCATGTTTTGTAGTTTCCACCAGAAATCACATTGTGCACTAAAATAGTTTAGCTTGGAGTGTGTATTTTCTGCTGGACTAGAATTCAGGGAGCTCTCAATCTTTGCTATAGAAAAGGCTCTGAAGTCTTTATCTCCACAAATGAAGTAGTGTCGTCAGTATTATTTCACCTGGTCTTTGCCTTTTTTTTCCTCAAGGAGATATTTCACCTTGGTAGCAGCAAAACATATGATTCATACAGAAATGATTGAAGCATTTGTGTTTATTTGGAATTGTTTACTCTTCTCCTCTTTCACCTTTTGTTTGTGTGTCTTTTCTTTTCCCTGGGAAATAGTGTTCTAAGAAATTGATCTATATTTCAGAAAAGCATTTGCTTCCTCTCAATTTGCAATTCAGCAAATGCAGTAAAAAGGCAGTAAAGTAAATTACCTGGCGCTATGCAAAACTGAATAAGATAAGCGTTTGGGCAAGAGTCCAAGCGGGTTTCTGTGATAATGCCTTCTTTCAGTCCAATACTTTCAGTTTCATTTAGTGACAACTGAATCCAATATTTTGAGTCAGTAGATCTCATTAACAGTCTTTTCTAATCCTTTGATGGCAGACCTATACTGGCAGTAATTAATATTGGCAACCTGTGTATTAACATTTGGTTTTCAATGACAAACGAATCATGTTCACGTAAATTTAGAAGTTAAATGGTGACACTTATGGAGCGTTTCCTAACATTTATGTGCTTTTCAGAGCATTTTTTTTTCTGAAGAAGCTGCTCTTTTTTAGCTCTGGAAAAATATTTAGAAATTTGCTACCAAACTTAGAAATATTTCCAGTTTTATCAAGTGTTAGATACCGTAATTGCAATATTTCTTACAGCTATGCACCTCTTCAAGTTCTCAGGATGAAGTAAAACCATGAATAAGGATGAAAATAATATCAGACAAATTCACAGGAGTTGTTTAAAAATTTTGTATAAATACTGTATATTTTGTTCAGGATGCTGCGTCTAGCAGTATATTCATGTGACTTTTTATTAAGAATTTGAGGAAATATTCTCAGTTCTCTGAAAAAAGACATTGTTAAAGAAATTTGTTTTCTTGAGTTATAGAGCTGATCTCAGAACCTGACAGAGTAGCTATTGAAAGGACAAGGATGATGACATTAGAAGGATTGCATAAACTACCAGTGTCATACTGCATACTGAATTTCTCTGCATAGGAAACTGGCACCTTGAATCTTTTAATTTTCTTATACTTTTTCTACTCTGATTAAACCCACAGTATTACCTCAGTTTCCCCTGAGGTTCTAAATATACCCACAATTCTCTAAGGACAGCAGGAGAAATAAACACTCCTTTGATAAACAATCCAGCTACAACAGCTACCTACAGCAATTGTGAAATATTTGTTTGGCTGGTATCTGTCCTGGCTCCAGGGCAGTCTAGCTCTTCTGTGTTTTGCTTAAGAAGCCTGTCCAGCCTTATGGCAATAGAAACAATGGATTTCTCTCAAGTGGTATCACAGTTGGTGACTAGATTCATTTCCCCAAACTTTTAACTCTTGCTGCATTGCTGGGGTCTAATATGCAAAGGTCAGTCCTAAATAAAGTATACATTTCACTGGGTTGTTTAAGGCAGTATCTGGAATATATACTGGTGTATAATAAAACTTTATTTCTGTGACAATTCAGTCCCAGCAAAAAATCCACGTGACAACTGACAGCGTCCTTTCTTCTTGCCTACTAGTGACTGTATGTCAAGATAATGAAGCAGGCAGTGTGTGTAGAGAACAGAATAAGCATTACCAGGAAGCTGTCATAAATGTGCAATATAACAGTTCTGCTCTAAAATCTTTAATGCATTGCCCTCACCACATCAGTCTGCTCTTCTGGGTGCGCTTGAAAATTTCAGCTCGTGGTGCATTATGGATGATGTGTAAATGCATATCTGTCAAATTTCTGAGTAAGTACTGGAGGTGGAGGGAGTGGAAAGAAAGCTTGCTTACAACAAACACCAAGCTAAAAAACTGAGCCTTTACAATTTTTAATTAATTCCCTGATAATTCGTATTAGTGTTCATGATTCCGAGGCAATTTGCCCTGTTTCCAAGGTGTTTATTCTTAATCTTCCCATTGTGTGAAACACTGTACTTGGAACTGTCAGACAGTCTCCTCATGCCATACAAGTGTATGGATCATAGATGTAACTGCAGTCAGCTCAAGAGAAAAAAAGTGCTACTATGGAGCTAATTTACCGTGGAGAAAGGCAGGGCTAGGAAGATAAGGTACAGCCCTGACCTGACACTGCGTTGTGCTTCAGAGGGCCTGGGCCAACATTTCCATCAGCACATCATTCTTCCACAGGAGCACAACTTTGGAATACTGCATGCCTTTTTCTGCCATACGAGATAGACCTGGTCCAAGACATAGCTCATCCGGGAAACCATCCCAGCCACCAATGTAGGCTGGCTGCAGACCTTTGTTAGTAAACCCCAGGTCATTTCCTAAGCAAAGAATACTGCTGCATGCTTTTTTAAACTTTTTTTCCCTCACAGCCACCTACATAGGAGGGAAAGGGATACATTTACATAAGTTGAATATATGATATGTCTAATGAGGAAAAAAAGGTAAGAATTATCAGCACTCATTGTTCAAAATGTACACCAAATGTCAGGGGGAAATGAGTTCAAAACTCTACATTTTGTATTCTAGAAATGTTACTCTTGCCTTCAGTCCATTTTTAAAGGCTGAAATACTTCTGAAGACACAGAAGTTGCTGCCAATTGAAAAATGATGAAAGGCTAGAAACTGGTGGTATGTTTCCCAGAAGTAGAAAGGCATCTACTTTTGGAAAAATAAATGGCATTAAGGGTTTAACACAAACATTGCTCCATGTTAGTGGCAATCCATAACTGAGTGCCATGATTTTAGGCAGCAGGTGAGGGAAGAAACATGAGAATGATTCTAAAGTTATACAGAATTCCACCTGCTGTCTTGTCTTCTGAGATTTTTGTTAAATACTTCCAACTATAATGAAAATATGAAAGTGTTAATCCTAATACCCAGTCTTGGAAAAGTATAGAATGTGATGGGTTTCTACTTCTGGCACATCATGCTTTGAGGTTAGTTAGAAGTGGGGAGATCTGCTTCTCTATTTTTAAGCATCATTTCTTGTTCAACTGTACTGCATTTCTGTTCACCTGATTTAGTTTTGTTCCTATTTAAATAGTAATGGTTGCAGAACATTGTGAAATTAATGGGTCGGATTTTACTGTCTATATTTACTGAATGCAGTGATAATTGACTTGTGTAAATAGTTAAAGGAATATCCTAGGTGTTCTACACATTTTAAACCTGATTTAATTACTTATGAATAGAATTTTTCAAGAGTATGGGACTTTGGAATTCTTAGCTTTGTGAAGAACAACATGACTGGTGATAAAATGGCTATTTATATATTTATTAATTCAATTTCTCAATTTTTTTTTCTTCCCACTGGCAAAAGGCATTCATGAGAATAGTTCTGATCATTTGCAAGTGTAGGCAATATGCCCCAGAGAGGCACCTGTCAAATATACATTAGAAAAATTCAACAATCTTAGAGCAGCTCTCTTGAGGAAGATGGCTCAATGAAGAAGATGCTTGAAGAGTAGGCTTACAATGTAATACTCCTTGATTCAGTGCAATTCTGCAGGGTTAAAAGAAATTTCTTTTCTCACAAGGGATATGATAAAATTTCTCACCTTGACTACTTGCAGTTTCTGTTTGAAATCACTGTTTCTTGGTTGAAATATTGTCTTTGTTTTCTTCATCTGACTGTTCTCTCAAATCATTAACTGTATTCATATAGCCCCAGCTGAGTTAGATCCATTGGAAATAAACCAGTACAAATTTGTTTTCCCACAGCATTCATTTCACAGTATTCCAGAAGACTGCCTGGTTTGTCTATCTCTTCTGAAGTACTTCAGAAAATCTGTTTCAACTGTGCTTGGATAGTCAAATCTGGTAGATCATCACCTGAATGGTTTAAAGCAGGTAGGTGAGGCTTCTCTTTTAAGACCAGGGCTTAACTGTTCTTTATTAGGAGCCAAGTGAAGGAACATCTTGTCATGCAAATAAAATAAAGGTATTGGTCCAAACCAAATATTATTTCCAGATGTTGACAGTTACTTTCACTTTTTCATTTGAACTATAGAAGTTTAATCAACTAGTTTACTGAAATGTAATCACAAGAAAAAAAGACTTAATAAGACATTGTAATGGGAGCAATGACTTTTTTTCCTCTACTGAATCCAAATTTGAAAGGTAAGTGATTCATGTGAGGAAAAATATGGTTCTTATAAAATGTGAGAGAAGTGCTGTAAGAATTCAGGCTCTGGGGGGAATCTGTTTTTCCTTGCCAGAGTCAAGGGCAAATGTCTGTGGACGGTGGTAAGGCTATGATATCCTCTTCTATATAAGTCCCTTCTAATATTCTATTATCAGTACAGCTACTGTCTTTCCACTTTATTTTCTACCATATGACATGACAACTAAGTTCCTATAAGGCAAATGATAAATATTGATATAAATTTATCTATTTCAGTAGAACTGGACCAATTTATACTCCCTAGAGGGATGACCTTTGGTACACAAATACATCACAACTTACAAAATTTAATCACTGGCATTTTGGTTCCAGTAATAAATGAACATCTTGGAGCTGACCTTTTTCGTGAAGCAAAATTCCAAGTATCACCATCAGAATATCTCATTCTCTTGCTAAGATAATGTATAGGCCAACAAAACAAACCATGAAATTAATAAATGTTAAAAACAAAAAAGGAAGAAAAAAGAAATGTCATATGACAAAACTGTTTAAAAGGAAACAAAAGTTTATAAATATCTTCTGTGTACATGCAGGTACTTTCATTGAAAGCATCTTCTCCCTTACTTTTTGTCTTTAGAAAATAGAAGTGCACTTTCTGTATCCACAAAAGAACAATGGATGTACTCTTTGTTTACCAATATAAATATCTTCACTTTTTCACTGTGCAAAATCATCTATTATTATATTTATTTGTGGGTTTTATATGTAAACTCAGGTATGTATACAGGAATCTAGACAAGCTAGAATGCTCCCTGAACTTCTTTTTCCTAAAGGTGTGCCATAAACTTGACATGATATTAGTAAGCTTCTGATTCTGTATTTTAGGTATGTGGAGTTTAAGATTATTTGTGTCTCTGAAAGGAATATTTCAATGGATTTTCAATTTGGACCTAGGAAAGTTCAGGTGAGCTTCACAGGGCTCTAGTTTTTTCCCTTTTTCACAAATCATTATGTACAAAATCCAGTTAATTTCAATGGGGCTGAACACAGTGAGTGAGATGGTGGTTTCACATATCATGATTTTATGTATACAAAACAATGGCTATGAACTTCCTGTGCACCAATGGATAGTACAGGCTGTTATATCAGATTCCTTGGAGATACTGAAGTGGATCAGATCCTTTTCTTCCAGTATCTTTCACTGTTTTACCTTTTTCCTACTCATACTTGTAGAGTGCTTTTGTAGGTTCTACAAAAATCCTTTTTGTAGAATCCTGGAATCATTAAGGTTGGAAGAGACCTCCAGGATCAGCAGACCAACAATTAACCCAGAACCACCATAAGAAAGTGAATGATTCTGAGGTTAAAAAATGGATTGCTCCAGGTGTTAGGTACTGTTCATCCAATGAAAAATGTAAGAAATTCCAGACAATCTCAACATTGTTACCATAAGTCTATACCACAGCTTCATTCAAAGAGAAAAATGTTACATGTTGTCCTGCTGATAAGTAGCATTTATGTTTCTAGTCCCCACTCCTATATAAGTCAGTCTGGTCTCAAGACTTGTTAGGACTTCTCAGTTATTTGGAACAGAAAAAAAATAATCATGTCATTTTGCAAGGCAGTAACAGCTGTTACTTGATTCAACAGTGAGATTTCACTCTGGATCAATTTATTGCCAGTTAAGACTCTTTGAATACAAAACTGCATTTTCACTGGTCATTCAAACACATGACTGACATTTTCAGTGCAGAGCAAAGCTGATTCCTTTATATCTTAAAAAAAGAGAAGGTAAAAAATGTTGAACAAGTCAGTTGGTGTTCTTCTTACACATCCCTTCTGGTGACATGGGGGTATTAATCTATCAGTGAGTATCTCATTTGCTGAAAGATGACCTCATTGTCACTGCCTCTCTCTGATTGACCTGGATGCAAGATGGAGTAAAAGAGTGAATGATTAAAATCCATCTGATTTGTTGAGACAGATAGGCAAATTTGACAAAGGAGATACAACCTATATTTGAGCCTGTACATTAAAAATATTATTATATTTATTTTAAAACATGAAATATTTGATTTTACCAATTTAGATCACTTTACTTTAGTAGTTAAAGCGGAAGATTCATGTTTTGCTGTGTCTTAAAACACAAGAGGTTGACATTCAGGACAGGACTGGGACACAACAGCTCTATACATTACTATGCAGCTAGAGCAAGGATTTCAAAAACAGGCCATGAGTGATTAAATAGGGTTCTGAATCAAAAAGACAGACTTCATTTAAAAATTCTATTGTCGCCTAAATTCTAAAAACACTTGTACAGAAAAGGACCTCTATTACCCACTCTCCTGCCACCTGTTTATCATAAGACCTGAGCACCCCACTATATTTGGAAGTTTTTATAAGGAAAAAGACAGAAAAAATCCGTAGCTTCAAGCTTTGGTAAATTCCTTCAATTCTGGAGAATCTGTGTGTTTTTTCAATTTAAATTTATGGATTACCCATATTATAAAGGCAAACGGTCACTTGCTAACATATCTATACAAATAAATAACCATGTAGTTCTTTCCTTCCCTTTACTGGATTCCATATTTACAGTGCACTGTATTGCACAGAGCAAACTTTAACTACTTCAGTTGGGCAGATCTGAAGAGACTGGCTGGGAATTGAGAGAAATGCTCTCCACACCCCCAGGCATGCCTGGTCTTGTCACTGGGCCCATCCAAAGAAGAAAGGTATTGGACCTTTCATCTACATTTTCACAGCCTGTATACTCTGGGACTGAGATGAGAAACAAATATCTATAAGCAGCCTACTTCATGTTCTGCCTCTATGGGTGTACTCTGGGCTGTTGCACTTTGCCTGTGTGCAAAGGGAAAGGTACATAAATCAGTGCAATGGGCCTGCATCAGTCCTGAGTATAAATCAGTGGTCACAGAACCATAGAATTGTTTTGATCAGAAAAGACCTGTAAGATCAGGAAGTCCAACTGTACACACAACATTGGTTGATTGTACAAGATTCAGTTTTGGCTGAGGGACAGTCATTAAAGATAATAGAGACTGTAAACTCACTTTTGGGCCAGGGAGGTTTCAGGACTGTTTATAGTCTCATTTTCATGCCTTTGTGGTTTTGCTGAGTATCACAGGGATGCTAATTATGCAGATGGAAAGGGAATATTACCCTGGATTAGGCCCTAGAGGTCTTTTCCCAGTTTTTCCTCTACAATACTAGCTCCTTCAGAGGGAGAGACAAGAATGTAAGTGTGGGATAAATTGGCTCCAGATAAATTTGATATTTCTGAAATCTGGTGATTGAATTGGTGCAAGAGAATTATATATGCTGAAGAAATACACTTTTGATATTATAAGGTTTTTGTGACATAGGAAAGCACCTCCTCATCTTCTGGTCACTCAGAGTTTGTGAACACTTCCTTAATTTTTCAGGATCTTTTGGTGTAAGAATCACTATGGCCAAAAGAAGCAGAATCAGACTGGGATTTATTGGTACTGCTATTTCGAATGGAATGTGATTAAATAATGAGTAAGAGCTCTGATGAGGGTTGCATTAGGTCTCTCCTAGTCTCAGCGTGTAATGTCTCATTGTCTGAGTTTACATAACTCTGGGGTAAAGATGAAATAGAATCCAAGTTTCTTCTTCAGCATAGAGACTGTTAATGGTCATAATTTCAGAATTAATAGAAGAAAATTCATCTAAATTTAATAGAAAAATAGCTCCTGTGAGTATACATTCAGCACCACTGATTTTTAATTGTTGGGAATTGTACAGTTTTCCATAATTTTAAAGGCAATATACTAACTGTGGTTTTGACAACTGTTATTGAAAAAAAAAGTATCTTAATGCAAACTAGGAGCCTAGAAAGGGGTTCTTTATATTTCATCTGTTATTTCCTTCGTCTTTTACTTATTAGCAACAAACACTGAACATGAGGATCTTCAATATAAATAAGTGGTCACTCCTGGGTCCCTGAACAAGAGCTAGATACAACGTCAATGGCTTTAAAGAGGACAAAGGAGCATGCTGATTAATTTTGAGATTACCTGGCAATAGTTCATCTACAAACAGTTTTAAGTTGGTTCATCTCTTTAAAATGAAGATCAACTTTAATGAAGAAAAAGAAAAGCTCTAAGCCAGTGATTGTAAGCAGCAATTTAAGTTTTGGATTTTTGGGGTTTTTTGTATGTATGAGAGGTTGAGGTTGTTCCTGGTTATCATATTTCTGCAAATAACACCCAAAGAAAAACTAGTGCCAAGAAACAGGAAAACCAACAAAAAACACCCAAGTCCTTAGTATACTTATTGATTTAACTCCACTTAACACAGACATGTCTACATTATTTTGAGATTTAAATATCAACTTTCTTTAATTGCTTATTTGTAATTGCTTATAAGTAATGAATGAACCATGACCAGTCTTGTAGATAGGAAGTGGAAAGGGAAGGGAAGGGGAAAGGAGGAGACTGTGTTAACAGGAAAAATGAACTGACTCCAATGCCATCTCTAAAAAGCCCTCCCTCTGCTGTGACTTGCATGGAGTAAGCTGCAACAAAGATACCTTTTTTATCTCTCCTTGGTAATAAGAGATATTCAAAGTAAAAGGCTTTCCTGGAAAAGCTTATTTTCCTGGAAAAGGTACTTTCATTTTCTCTAACATCAAGAAACATCAAATTTGGCAGCAATGAAGTTGAAGGGCAAGCTTCTGTCAGATAAAAGGAGGACATTCAGAGTGATATGGATCAGTCTAAAACCAGCTGTTTAATTTCTATCTGTCAGTGATAGACAGCCTTGATCTGAATTAGCTTTCTTGTCTGGCTTTCTGTCTTTGCTGCTAGGTGGTCCACTGGGATGCTGGCATTTGGGATAAGGGCTAATTTCCTCGAGTGTCTGAGCAGGTATTCTCATGGTGTGTTGGCTTTGACCAAAGTTCCTGTGAAATTAATATCACTTTATTTTCACTCTTTCTTTTGTCTTTTCTAATGGTGATCTCAAGTAGTTTCTGTCTTATTTCTTACAGAAGCATGAAAAAGTGGCCCTGTGATCTTTTTTGGAGATTTTGTTTTTGCTTTGTTTTCTTCATGGTAAAAATGTACATTTTTGCTGTTGTGCTGCTTCACAGTACTTTTGGTGTCTCAACACTTGTGACCCTATGAAAAGTCCCTTTGCCATTCCAGACCACACCTTTTTACTTTGCAGCCTTTAATCCACACACCCTCAGGACGCTTGGCAGTGTTTTCAACCTGTTGCTCAGCTGCTCTCTTACCTGGGCATCACTCCTCTGAACCTTGCTGGCTCTTTTTTCTTGTAGATAGTGATTGCCACTGATGTTTAAATCACCCTAGTCTTTCCCTGCCTTTTTATCTTTTTTCTTTCAAGATTCATAATTGTACACTAAATTTCCTTTACCCTTTGGCTCACAGCTTTTAGCCTATAAGTTAATATTAGAAAATATAGTGCCTAGTTGTAGGAAATGGATCATGTCAGTTTCCAGTAAATATTATCTAATGGTTAGATGCCTAGTTACTCCCTATAAGGTAGACAATATTTAATATGGTAATATCAGCAGTAATAGTATCATGGACAGAAACTACCAGTTCTGTTATTGTGTTAGTCTGAATGAAAACTGTAATCGTACTAAGAAGGAAACAACAAATGTTAATTTTCATTATTCTCCTCATTCTCACCACCACCTTTACTGGATGGTGGTGAGAATGAGGAGAATAATGGAGGGTGCTTTTCACAGGATCTCACTGCTTGTTTCTAGGCAGTGGACCACTATGTGGAAATCCTGCTTTTTTCTGCACCTTTTCTTTTCTGTTCTATTTTTTTTCTGTTGTTTTTTGGGTTCTTTTTTAATGCCTGAGGAAACTTTGAAGCTGATGTATGCACCCTCCTAATCTAGTATTTCATCTTGCCTGGTGACAGCCAGTGACAGCTGGTAGATCTGTGGAGAGTGGGAACTCACCTGCACAAGTTGATGTTCATTTAGTCAGTTTATAGCACTTATGGAAGTGTCATATCAAATTAAAGTTAAAGGACTTTTTAATGTTTTTACTTGGAAAATAATTAAAATTATGTTTTCATAACATTAAGTTAACTCTTAGAAGCCTCTTCAAGGCTGCAAAATCTCTGCAGACAAGATTCAGATTAAAAACTCCTTCAAATTAAAAAAAAAAAAAAACCAAACAACAACCCTTCCTTTTTTTTTAGTTTGAAGTTATTGCAAATAATTGACAAAGAAAATTGAGAACTAAAATGTGAGTTACACATAAAATCATTTTGGACAGGTACACACCTGAAAAAGAAGTGTGCAAAAGAGCTGTAAAATATATTTTTCTTTTAGACCTTGAAAGGGTTTGAAGTGACATTAGGTGAGGCCTCTGGCAGAAGGGTGCTGTCAATTTTCACAGTAGCACTTGAACAATGATGACACCCAACAACCATCTGATAGCGTGGCAGGAATGAATGCCTGCTCCTTCTTCATCTCCAGACATCAACACCCACAGGCAGGTGTTAGTCCATTCTGCTGGACTTTGGTCTGAATTAACACAGCAATGGACGGCTAAGCTCAGAGAGTAAAAGGCAGAGCCCCAGAGGGACCTGCCTGTCCATGGGATTCTGCTGCAGCTGGAGACATTAGAGATGAAGACCAAAAGGTTGTGACAAAAGGACACTGGATTTAGAGGCTGTCAGTTCCTCAATCTGAATTTGCTTTTCCACTATTTGCCCTGGAAATATGATTTTAAAATCTCATCCAACTTTGCACTCACTAGCAAGAAAATGCTCTGGCAGATCTAATTTCAAGTTTGCTGTGGGTGACTGTTAAGTTGGCTTTTCATTATCTTAGTTTTGTTCTCTGGTACAAATAATACAAAGGCCTCTTACTGTCAATAAGAGATTTCATATGTTGACATAAGGAGAAAACTCTGCTGTTTGTATTATTTTTTCTTGCCTTAAATTAGCCATTTAAATAAAATTGTTGACTTAAAAGAATCCAGTAATACAGGAAGAGAAAAAGAGTGCTACTCTGTTACAGTAATGGGTATTACTGTTACAAATTTATTGGTCCAGAATACAGTAAGAACCACAATGGATTGCTTAAAATCATCCAAAGAGCAGTTAATGTATTAAAATATGAATATTTTATGCAGGTCATTAACCTTGATAATTTACCTTAAAATAACTTTGAACTGGCTTGATTTTGATTAGTTTCTAATGGAGCATGAATCATTAGATGTTAATCTTCCCCGTGTAGCTGCCAGGTTGTTGAGGTATTATCAGATTGATAATTATTCTTCCATCACTCTTATAAACTTGAGAAATGCTTAAAGGAAAGAATAATTGTGCCCATGCCACATTTTTTCCTAGGGCTCTCAGTACTGCTTTTAAAAATATCAAGGACAGGCAAGACTATGACATCTCCAGGCAATTGACCTTGGAGCTTGCCTAACCCTGAAAGCACAGAAGATTTCCAAATTTCTATAATCTCAGCTAAGATATTGAATTGAAAAACAATATGGAAAACACACTTTTAAAATTTTTTATTTTATTTTTTTACATAGATTTGTAAGTTATTTATTACTAGAATTGATTTGGATTTACTTTCCTAACTGTCCTCTGCTCTCTATGTTGTAAGTCTTTCTCTTACAGTCAGCCTTTCTCACAGAATCCAGAATCTAAGCCAGCACCTATAAGGTGCTCATTTACATTTTGGGAATAGAGTAACAGAGAACAGAGGGATTAGCTTTAGTAGACACTGGGAGAAAAGAAAATATTTTGGATGGGAGACTTGCAGTCCTGTACAGAAACCTCCTAGATATTCATGATATGCTCTAAGTCAAGTAATTTGTTGCTTTTATGGTAGGAAAATGTGGGTTAAAAAAAAGTTATCAATTTTCGTCTTCTAATAAAGAGAGCATGGAAAATTCAGTGCTCTTAAGGAAGTTTTAAACACATGGGTTGACCTGGGGATATTCTTACAGGGACATGATTCCAGTTTAAAGGAAAAGAATGTCCTGAATTAGAAGAAACAAAGAGAAAGGTGGAAGAAGCCAGGAAAGAGACATTGACAAAGTGAGGTCTAGCTGACAAAACAGCACCAGTCATCACAGATGATCTTGTGTTGGAGACCAGTCAGCCTGTGAGGAAAGATTTGTGACATCCTCTGTCCCTGGATGTGTTTCTTTCTACAAGACTAGAATGCTTAAAATATTAAATAGGGTATGCAATAGTAAAATGTGAAATGTATTTGTTTACAAGAGGGAACAATAAGTAGAGAATAATAGAAGATATAGAATTAGAAAATGGATTTGGATATGAAGTTTCTGGTTAGCAAGAACTCCACATACCTCTTCATAAAATGGTAAATTATTATAACTAATATCAGAAAAATATATTCTGAAAGAACTAGGTACTTTGTGTTATTCCAGGAGCTCCTAGACCTGTGATTGCCTATATAACATGTTTTGCAATCTCAGAGAATATGGAAAATCCATTTTCCCACCAAGATTTCAGTTTCAAAGCAGAAAAGAAGGAAGGAGAAATAAAATTTTTAAGCAGTTTGTTTTTAAAGTGTCTTCATTTGATTATCATGAACTGGATTGACACATTAGAAGAATTCATCTGTTCAGTTTTACAGCTAGGCTACTCTGGAACTGAGAAAATTCAGCCTAGGGATTTTTGATCCCAAAAGAGTGACTTAATTCTATCTCACTTTTAGCCTTCAAGAAGATTTTGTTCTTCAGCATTATCTCACAATTGAAAGGTTAAGAAAAAGTTACATTTTCTTAGCAAGTTACCCAAAATCTAGGTCTGTAAGCTACATTTCACAGTAGTCATTTCTCTCAACCAGTTTCAGTCTAGGAACGTATTTTTGATTAATTTCTTGTATGTTATTCCCTTTTGCAAAAGCCTCTCTTTCACCCCCAGGATGTCTTTTCAAGAGTCCCCAATGTATTTGCCTTTTTTCCCACCATTTTGCTCAGTGAAGGACATTGTATCTCGCCAACGCTAGGTGGTATTGGAGTTCTTTTATTCTCTTGACTGCTTTGAAATATATTGCTATCATCATGTCTCATTCATGTATAACCAATTTAAGAATAGCTGTGTGACCTAAAATTACTTATCATTTCTCTTTGAAGAATACAGTTTTACTAAGCCTAAAGTAGTTTGCCAACACTTTCACCATGCAACAGCCTCCTTGAAAGCAAACAACTCTAAGACCCTGATAGTAATTTTAGACGTGTGGGCATTGTTAGTACAACAATGAAGACAGAGAAGAAAAAGATGGAAGATTAGATAGAGAGAATGTAAAACTTGAATGTTGTTGTATTCTTAAGTTAATGAGGGGGTAGAGCTACTGAAGCATAAAAGAATAGTTCAAAAGTTGTTGCTATTTGATAGGTGTATTCTCCTTAAGTTTTCTACAGATGGTTTCAGAAATATTTCCTCCAACTGTTGTTTGAGGGATAAAATACAGGATCAGGCAGGGAAACCTGCTAAACATACAGAAAGCTCCATTTGTTTGCTCTTGATTTTATTTGCCAGGATCTGTGGTAAAATGAGATCTTTGAGTGGCTTTGATGTTTGGTTTCATTGAAGAAGCAGGTGATCATGACTTATATTAAGAATTGAACATCGTGGGTTACTTCAGTAGGCTATCATGACAAAACTTCAACATGACTGGCATTCTCATTGTGCTTGAAAGTGATAGGTGGGCGGCATCCTGAAACAACTGTTCATTGTGCTGTTAACATGATACCTTCTAATTGATGTATCATTTCTTTCTCCAAAAGCAGTCCAAGAAATGATATGAACTAATAAAAATCTGTTCAGAAGTAGCTGTCATTTTAGAAAACTTTGATTTTTTACACATAGTGGGATCTAAATGACATACTCCATCTGAATCATTCCTTCTTCAAGCATCCAAAATATCTGAAAAATAAAATTTTAAAAATCTGTGCAAGCTCTAGTTACAGGTTCAGTTTCATGTTTTATAAAAGTGTGAGAGACAATAAAGAGAGTGAAAAGATGTTTTACACATCTGAACATCATTCCTTAATGCTGAGACATTCCCCACTACCATTGCAGTGATTTTTTGCATTAAACTTTCTTTTATTGATTTGTAGCACACTGATTTGCATTAAAGTGTGCAGTGATAAAACTAAAGAAGTAATACTGAAGTAAACAGCATTCTGTATAAAAGTTCAGTGAAAAAATGTTGGAAATTTACTAAACATGCATTGCTTTTACATGTCCTCTGTTTATCAAATCATTTTGTCAACGAAGTCATATTTCTTGCTCATGAATTTTCATATTCGTCATGAACAGACAACTTTCATTCCCATAAGCCTTTATTGCTCGCAGAGACTCTTATAGAACATTACTTCTTTCTTTCCAACTTTTTTCATTTTTTTCCTATCTAAAATGAGTGACGATTCAATTAAAACTCTTTCCTCTTTTAGCTCTTTGAAAACTCTCCATATCCCACCATGAATAAAGAGGACACACTATTCTTCTGCTAATGTTCTTGAGAATGATGCTCTTCCTTAAGCTGTTGCTTAACCAAGATATTTTACTAAGATTTGACACAAAAAATCAGTGTATGAGTGACCATGGGCATATGAGGTTATGTGCACACTCTAGAGATAAGAAGCACCTATCACCTCCACAATCCCCAATGTTCTCCCCAATGTTTATGTATCTGTTCTCACTCACTTTAAAATTTTTTTTATAATTATTTTTTATTCCAACAAAAAACTCTGGCTTCCCTGTTTTTTGGTAGGAATCCCCTTTCACTGAAATCTTCCACTCTCTGGTTTCTTAGACAAGTTCCTGTTATAATTTGAAAAATCTCTAATGTCCCTCTGTGAAAACCTTTTTATGAAATCAACCTTTCCATTCTGGTTCTTTAACACATCAGTTAATCTGTAATGAAAAATAGATTGTTTACACCACTGCATTTGGCCTGAGAGCTTTTTGAAATAATTTCCTTTTCTTGTCTCCCCATAAGAAAGGCTTTCTTCTTTTAGTATGAGAAATGTAGAGTCATGATAATAATCTAGACTTCTGCTGAAGTGCCACTGTACAACTGCAATTGATTTGTAGTCTGAAATTTACGCTTTTTCAGATAAAATGTTTAAGCTTGTCCTATTGTAGCTCTGGATACCTCCATAACTTGATTACTTAAAGCTGTTTTCAAAAAGCTAGTTATTACATCTCCAAAACATGAAACTGCCATGTGTATCTTGCTGGGACTCTGACTGATTACAGCAACAAGTTAGAGGACTGAGGGTGTCTGCAGCTGGATTTCAACATTAGACATGGATCTTTTATTTAGGGAACTGTAAAATCAGAGCATCATGCACCATACCAATTTATATTGTGGAAACCCTAGTCACCTATTATAATAAATCACCAAGTATTGGCTTGATAAATTAGGAGAGGAGAGGATTCTGAAGGGTGAGAGAAGTGTGAGCACTTAGATGCCTGTTTACTCTTGCATTGGCTATTTTTGCACCGTACAAGGTAAGTTCATTTACGTGTTAATAAACAGTATCAGGGCATTGAAAGTAAGTGGATATAAATTAATCAGATTGAAAAAAAAAAAATTAACAAATTCTGCAAGATGTGTCAGGGATTATACGAGTTCCCCCAAAGTTTCTTTTAAGTACTCTTCCTTTAACTTGAAGGTCTATTAAGCTGACCTAGATACTTTTCAGCCATGTGTTTCTCTTTTGTTTTATTCATGGAATTTATAAAAGCTTATGATTCTTGTATTATAAAAGCTTTTGCTCAAAGAAATTATCTAGTTCATGACTGCTTTTTTCCTTGATTTAGCCTCAACAATTTATAATATTACGCATTCTTCTTTGCAAAGATATATTTCTGTGAAAATTAAAATGTCTTCTCATGTCAAGATCTGCTTCTAGATCTATGTAAAATGTGGAAGTAGAAGATGAATGGCTCTTCTTTGTTTGCACTTTCATATGCTAGTTTCTTTTTTTTCTCTGTTTGGATAAAATTCATGAAACAAATTCTCATACTAGTGTAACTACTATTCATAGCCCAATTTCATTTCAAAGGGTTTTCTTCATTCCAAGAGGACAAAGCAAGGAAATAGAAATGCAGTTTGGAAGGAAAAGTGGGGAAGGCTTAAATTCGGAGGTGGATTTATGTAGTGGTTTTGTGCTGGCCAAACGCCAGAGCACTCACTAGAAATTATTTACTTATTTCTTGTTGCAAGATATGGATTAGGAGGAGGAGGGCAAAAAAGGTTCAAGACTTTAAAGGGTATAAAGAAAACTTTATTAAGGGAATTAAAAGAAATTATAAGGAAAATCAGAATAAATTTTCAGAACAGTTCTCCTCCCCCTGCACCCTCTTTTTCTTCCCTCTGACAATGCAGAGACAAAACCTGGAACTATCAGTGAGTTTACCACTTCTAAAATAGTATTTCATTAGTCCACTTAGGGAGAGGAGTCTCTCTTGCCATGACATAGAGGCTTCTCACAAGAAACAGTTATGCCATGGCTACAAGGTCACAGGGAGTCAGCTGCCTGGGAAAGGAAAATCTGTTTGGAGTGTGAAAGTCCCTCCCATGCCTTTCAGCCTTCTCTAAGCTGCTTTCATGGGCCCTGTCAACTTATGGGGTACCATTTTAAGGATTAACTGTTCTAGCACTAAAAAAAAAAAAAAAAAAAAAAAAAGTTCTCTTCTTTTATTTCTGGGGATAGAGATTTTTCTTCTTCTATCCCTATGGTGAAGTTTCTCATCTCTCTTACATGTTTCTGTTAAAGCTCATCATTGAATAACAGCTTTTCAGCATCCACAGGGTCCAGCATGAATGCCCTTTTCTCATGGACTGTGAGTGAATGTTACATTCCCCCATAAACCTCATGAATTACAGGGAAAAAATGAAATCTGATGTATCAAAATATATATCTTCACCACAGCCTCACAAAGGAATTTCAGTCCAAGATTAAGGCATCTCCTCATCCCCTCCCATCTAGAATTTGACTCCTTCTTTACTGACCTCAGTGTTGTTTTTTCTGTGTCTCTTCACCCTTTCCTTTTCCTGACTTGGGAGAGAATTGGCATTTGTAGGTTCATTTGTTCTCAAGTTTTATCAGTCAAAACAGTTTTTGTAGAGTTCTGCAGCATTTAAAGGTTGATCTTGTCCAGGTTCCACAAATGAGGAATTGCTGCATCTCTCGCTGCTGACCACGTGGCTCTGGCTAGCTCTGTGAGAGTGGCGGTGGCTGCTGGCACCACCCCTACGCCTTTCCTCATGTGGGGTGCTGGAATAAGAAATCTGCTGCCAGCTGCTTTTGTCCTGCTGTCTGCAGCATGGCTGGCTAGAAGCAGCTAAGCAAAGTCCATTGGGAGCCATGCTGAGGCAGGCACGGCTGTGCACCGTTGTCTCAGTCATGCTGATTTTCAGCTGCGTACTCCTGGCCACTCCTGGACTGGGCTGGTGGTGACCACACAGCCCCGGCTGCTCCTGGCCTCAGGGCCATGCCCAGTGACCACCACAGGGCCACTCCTGACGCTGGTCCTGGAGTAAACAAAGTTCATTTGCAAGCCATGCCAAGATAGCCCTGGCCACATGCTGATTTTGGCCAAGCAATCCCAGCCGCGTAGTAGCTGGTGGTGTTGGGAGAGTCCCGGTATCATAGCCAGGCAGTGGCAGAAATCTCAGCCGAGCTGCAGGCCCACTGAGCCCCGACCCACCTGGCCACACAGCCGTGTTGGCAAAGTCAAAACTGCTGTGGATTCTGCTGTGATTTTTTTTTCTGTGGAGAGCTGTGAAGATTATGACTATTACCAGTGGAATCTAAAATAATAAGCTATTTTCTCTTATGTTTTCTCCCCCAGGAAGATGTAATGTCAAAAAATGAAAGTTGTAATTTTCTACGGCTGTTAGCGGAGAAGTTTTATTTCTGTGTCTTTTCTCTCATGGGTAAGGTCTTATAAAATTTTGAATTTTTATTTCATGGAAACATGAAATACAATTTAATTCCTATTGTGTATCTGTGTGTCTGTACTTTGTCCTGACCAATGGACATTTGGACCATTTATTAAAAGTAAATGTGTGTGCTTTGAAAGTTGTTACTAAAATCTAAAAATAAAAGATGGAAACATTTTTTTAAAGAAAATTATGAAAGAGACATTTTTACCCCCTCTCCTTTTTTTTTTTTTTTAACTTTAATTTATTTTGTAAATAGGAATAAAATTTTACAGGTTTAGAACTTTTCCATTTTGTTGCGTTTTTATGTCAGACCCTATCAAATGTGAAATGAATATCTTACTTTTCAGTGTGAGTCCATACACATGTTTTGAAGAATGTCTGTGAAGCCCAAGAATAGGAAACATTGCCTGAGGTAGCACATTTCAATGCACATTTCTCAGAGCTTGAAAAATCCATCATGGGATTTTTTTTGGTATTAACTAATTTTGTAGAAACACACAATTTATATGTATTAGTATGTGACTGTGGAGTGTCTAAGAATATTTTAAAAAATTATATATTTCTGAATCTAAAAATGAGTATGGAATTTTTTTGTCATCCTCAGCTTTTAGGTGGGATATTCATTCACTGGAAATTGTATGCGTACAGTAAGAAAAGCACGATGTTGACAATAGTAGATACTTATCTGTTTTTAGTATTGTGAAAAGGGTTTTGGAAACCCCTCTCTTTGGTCTACCTTTCTGTCCAGAAACCCAAGTGATCTTTTTCCTAATTTACATACTCACCATGCAGAAGCACAATTAGTGATCCGACTCTTAATAGCTGAATGTATATTGTGTCTTTTTTATTAACTGGAGCATCCAGGTTATGCCACTTCTTTTTCATCCAGGTCTTAAAATGTAAATCTCTCCTCTCCTGGATGAAGCTACCAAGAAGCAGAATCTTGCTAAGGAAATATTTTCCAGAACTAAGCATTACTCTTTGTCCTTTCTTCCATTTACCCACTGGCTCTTCGTGCTCAACTTAAAATGCTTGTTTTCATGGCTGATAACATACCCCTTTCATTTTAATTTACACTGTTTAATAAGGCCTTCTTTAATGTCATAATCACTTTACAAACCACCAATGTCACTCAGACATTAACACAGTATATTAAGATTGGATTAGTAATTCTGGTTCCAGTGGAATAATGCAGAGATATTTTGGTATCTATTAATTGGTAATTTATTACATATGAATCTTGCAGTTCAATTTATTATTTGTTAATTATGTGCTATAAGTAAAGACGTTGTACTTCAGGTCTATTTTAAAAGTTGTACCTCATGAGATCAATAGTTGCAACCCTTTCATATGTGTTGTGTATTTGAATTGCAGTCTCATTTTCCATCTCCTGGATTTTGTGACCTGATATATATAATGGGGTGAGTGAAGTTAATACTAATGCTAGCCCACGAACATTAGAAACCTCGACTGAGTGCAGCAGTTGGTCCTGCAGAATTGCAATCTCCAAATTCCTTCACAACAAGAAGATGAAACTGTGTCGTACACCACCAGTAACTGAATAGAATTCCACATAGTTAGTATGAAACATACCACTGCTGGATGTGTTTTCATAGGTAGTGGCCCTTGTAGCCTTGAGGCAACCAATCAGAGAAAACACATACTTTTTCGGATATACTGTGTGTTCATGACTGGGCAAAATTTGACTGTTCATAGCCTTGGTTACTGGTAATACTTATGTGACAGATCCTGTACTTACTCCTCTGTTAACTCTTGTAATAAATCTCTTCTTATTTACACTGGTGACACAACATGAAGGGCAATGGAAGACTTTGTGATTAACCCCTGATCTCATAGACAGGTTTCTGCAAACTGGTCAGAAAATCTTTACCAGCATCACTCTACATTCTTTAAAAGTATATGAAGTGATAATCACAAATATATATGCACGTGCACATACATAAATACAGAGATCAATGTTTGCAGGACTGCAATAGGATACTTAGTTTTCTGTTTTACCTGTAGAAGACAAGAACACCTGATGATATTTATGAATTGCCATCTTTGTTGCCCATGCTGGAATATAGCATTTGTGGGAGTTCCCATTATAATCAATGACAGTCTTTTTCCACTTCTTTAGTTGTTATTTCACTTTCTTTTCTACATTTAACATACAAACTTCCTACTTTAGCTAATATCAGCAGCCATATTTATACACAGATTTTTATCCTCATCATGCTGTTCTCCCTTCCCTTCCCTTCCCTTCAAAGTCTTTCTTTTTATTGATTCTTCTTTCTATCTAGCTAATAGTACACAAAAGGCTTTACTTTCTGGACTATATTTTGCTATTTGCTATTTTTGTTGCAGCAAAAAAAAAATCCCACTCAAACCCATGGCATCAGAGTTCCAGTATATATGTAATGCGTTCATACTGGTGCACAAATGAAAAATCAATAGTAAATTATTCCCTATCCTGTTCAAAATTATGTGTTCTCCACATGCTGCCATTAAATTCTGTGCAGTCACTCAGAGGACAGGGTACACATGTATGTGCATTCAGATACATACTGTAGAGCCAGTTGCATCTCAAATTCATCATTACACACAATGTACAGTCTTCACTTCCTTAACTGGTGTCATGCTCAGAACAGATAGGAATTCAAGTCACTTATCCACCTTGTTTGTCTATGAGAAATTATTTTCTCATTCCCAAAAGTTGTGGTAATGATAGTAAAGGTTGTGTGAAAGTATTTTTTAAAAAATTGAAGAAGATTAGCACCAAATTTTCAAACTAAACCAAAGTAATATCAAAAAGAATGTATACTTTTTCCTGTAAGGAGTAAGAAAAATATGAAAGTATCTGGTCAAAAATATACCAGTTAAATCTTAAAATACAATAAAACTGCAGTATATTTGTGGAATATATATCTAGGATGTTCTGTATAGATTTTATTATGTATTGTTATTTGAATGATTAATTGAATGCCTTATTGCTTGACTGATGTCACAGCAATCAGAATACAAAAAATACACCATTAAGAGAACAAAACCCCTTGGCATAACTGACCCCTCCTGGTGATTTCCTTTTTAAATCATGTTGGATAATGAATGCTAGCCAGGAAAGTAAGCAAATAAGTTTACTGCTTTTCATTATTTGCTTTTATTTAAAAAAATTAACATAAATGAAAGGAAGTGTTCCATTTTAAAATTTAGAAAGGAAATACAACAAGATACCCCTGAAAACAATCCTTTAAAATGATTTGTTTTGAAATGTGTGGGCATTCATGTAGATAAGAATCTCAATAATTACAGAATCAAAAAAGCATAACTGAAAGAACTTTAGAACGCAGCAATCCCACAGCCTGCCCCAAAGCCAGAAAACTTTCTGTTTGTATTATACCTGAGAGAGCTCCAGAAAACTTAATAAATTCTGTATTCCATTCCTTCGACAGGAAGCCATTGATAATTTTTTCTCTAACATAGCTAGACATTTTGTTCCACAATTAAAAGAACTAAATTCTGTCTTTATCTATGTGTGTCTGAAGAACAATTTTTTTCTTGTTTTGCCTCCAAAAATGCCATAAGATATTTGGGCAAGCCCACAGGCCAGTCCTGTGGAGCGTAAGTCAGCTATCTTCTCCTGCACAAAACAGTTAAACACTTAGTTTTTACCAGACTCTAGCAATGATTCTTTCTACCTCATTATCTTTCAGATGAGTATAAATGATTTGCTTGATAAGATTTCTGGACTTTCTAGCAATCAAGTAAAAGCAGCCTGACCTATAGCTTTCTGGCTTATTAAACTTGTTTCCCTTCCTCTACCAGCATGAACATCATTAGTCCCATCTGATTAACAAGTTGATTTTTTTCATGTACTTTCCCATTAACTTTTGGTGGATGGCTTCTTTCTTTCTTTCTTTCTTTCTTTCTTTCTTTCTTCT